>NW_026606826.1:0-512500 GCF_029890125.1 Rhinichthys klamathensis goyatoka
ACAGTCAGTCAGTCAGTCACAATGTCAGTCTAATAATTTATTATTTAGACAATAATAATAAAAGGCTAGGATTATCACAAATAACCACAAGATTTTGACGCTCATCATTCATATTAAATCGTCTATTCCAGCATATTCCACCATTATTGTGGACCGCGCTTAGCCTGCATGACATGGAGGCGCCGGTGACTTGCATCACTTTTCTTTTTCCTAACAACCATGGAAACAACTTAAAATACTCCCTAATTTCTGGTCATACAGAAAAGAATAATACATAATTCGCAACTAAGTATATTTGTGTAAACTCACAATAACAAGAAAACAATGTGCTTTTGTAAAATAAATGTCATGCTCTCCGTGACCTCGAGCGCGTCTCAAATGAACTGAAAAACAGCGTATATAGCCTCACAGTCACAGACACATATATATCGTATATAGGCTATATATAATATATATAATATATATATATATATATATATATATATAGGATATATAAATTATTTATAATAATATATAGCCTACTATAGAATATTATTTATATCGTAATCATAATCCGTATGAAAGGTGCATTTTGAAAACATTAGTTTATTAATAAATAATTAAAATACCTCGTTATTTGTTCAGAAACATTTATTATCATTAGCCTACTTTTGCCGGTGCTTTGCGGCAAGATTTATACATTCGCTTTAGTATGGGAGGCTATTCCTCCATGCACCCATTTCTAATTTGTTCATTTAAATGTAATGTAAAAACCTGAAATGTAATTATAATAATAATAATTATTATTATTGTTATTATTATTAGAGTGTATAACTATAAACGAGTTCACTTAAGAAAGTAATATGTTTATCATAAAATAATTTATGAATGCTTTATTAAATTTAAATTATGCACAAAATGTAGGCTTATTTTTCCAAAACTGTAAAAGGTTAGGTTATAGTCTATAAAAATAATGCATTGGTAAATTATTTTATGACAAACATTTATATATTTGTAAATATTAGTGTCTTAAAAGAGCAAAATTTAGGCTACAGATCTGTGGATGTTCAGGGTTAGTTTACTAAAACTAAAACTATTAAAAAACAGTTATGCTAATCGACATAAACCGGAAAGTATTAGTTGAACAACTTAACTAAACGAAAATTAGAAATGTTTCCTTTTATCAACAAATTGGATTCATTTAGGGTTTTTTTCCCCTGTGACCTTCAACCGACGCGATCATCTCCATTCATTAACCGACAAGATTGTTAAATTAAAATTTACACGTGTCTGTGACCCATTAAAACACACAAACATGTTTTTCCAGGGGTTTAGTTTTAGCCTGCATGCACAAATAGCTGCATAAAGAACAGAAGCATCATCATATGCACCTGTAGCACTTCTGTGAACAAGAAAAAAAAAAACAGGATAAAATCATAGCCTATAAAAGGAATAAATAGCCTATCTATACACAAAATTTATTTCGATTCATGGTGAAAATGATTGCTTTTGAGAGGCAAGTTCACGGAAAGGAAAGCTGTTTGTTTTCTTCATTATACAAGCAATGTTTTGTTTTTATTGTGAGTGTAGGTAGGCTATAGGCCTACACAAAAAATTATAAACCATTCACAGATTCGAATGATCCTTGGCTATAATGATCCGTGCTGAATTGGTCTGGTCTGACTCAGTTCATCATTGATTGGGAGAGAACAGTTCAAACTTACTGGCTGTGTAAAACAGTGGGCGTGACTCATTATACTATTAGCAAAACGCCGTAAAATAACGCGCGCTCTGTTCAACCAAAACGGCGTTTTTTACGCCGTCATATGGCAAGATGAACGGCGTAAAAAGCGGCGCTTTCCATGCACAATAAAACGCCGTGGAATACGGCGTCATTGGCGTATTTCGCGCGTTTTTTACGGCGTCTGAAATTACAACGGCGTAAAAAACGCGCGAAATACGTTTTAAAACGCCGTATTTTACGGCGTATGGCTGTAAACGCGATTAATCTATAGCGTAATTCTGACCCTCTTGGCTTGCCATAAGACTGGCTGCCTGCACATTCACTGTCCTCGCGGCTGCGGCTGCTGCAATTTAAGGGGGCTGGCTGCAGGACGACTCAACTTCCACGGACAGTTTTTAATATTGTATATCAAGATTTTGCTTTAGTATAATTTTCGGGACAATTAAGGCCGGTTTCGGGATTCGGGACAACAGCTTAGATTTGGGGACTGTCCCGAATTTTTCGGGACTTCTGGTCACCCTAGGGAGGAAAAATCTGAGGGGGCACGTGCCCCCTCACTTTGAATGGGCATGACGCCACTGTGCCTGCCACACTCGCAGTGAAGTCATCACAAAAAGCAAATGGAACATTTTTCTGCGCTACCAACATTGCCATCTTCAGTTCGGCTTGCATCACGTTTTCTGCCTCTGTCTGTCCTTTCGTGATGAAGGATGAGATCGCCTGTGTGCCCTTACTTGCCTCTTCTGCGCGATGGTGCCGCTGTGTTTTAATGTGCTGGCTAATGTCATTTTTCCCGCCGTGGCCTACATTAAAATCAATGCGACACACCTTACAAAAAGCGTGGAGGTTGTCGATATGACTTGGTAAGATGCACGTAAATTGTTGCGTCCAACATTGTTGATATTTACAATTGTACTTAAGTTTCTTTGCGGGAACACCGCCGGCGCCTTCACCTGCCATCATGTCTATCGGCTCGCTTTTGGGTTAAACTTTCCGCGACTGCGCAGTGCGCAACTGGGTTATAGGTTGCCAGGTTGAGGTGAAAAACTGGTTGAAATTGTAAATAGTGTGTGGATTGTGTCAATATAATGCATTTAATACAATCTGGCAACATTAGACAAACATATTGGTCCGATTATTCATAAAGGAGTTTGGGTCATGCAAATTACGGGAGTTTCCCGGGAGAAATAACAAACCGGGAGGGGTCCGGGAGATAGGCCTAAAAAACGGGAGAAAAACGGGAGTGTTGACAGGTATGATGACCAGTCCAGTCCGTGCGCTCGGTGTGTGGATTTGAATTCGATGGACTCTGAGTCTGGTGACGATGTGATGACGTTCGAAGCACAAACAACCCACGTGCTGGGTCAACCGATATATGTTGGGTAGATGGAATTTGGGTTATTTTGTGCAACTCATGTGTTGAGTCAAAGTCCATATAAATAACCCATAATGGGTAAAACATTTCATAACCCAGCGGTTGGGTAGATTAAATAACCCAGCATTTTTTAGAGTGTACAATTACAGGTGCCACTAATTAACTATAAAGTATACTACCTTATACTTAGGCTCCGCTCCCAAACAAACAACACAAAGATTGTGTATCCCCACCCGTGATAAAGCGTGGGCAGGGATGAACACACAATGTAATTTTATGTTTGCTCACCATACTTTTGATATAGATACGTATATGTAGACAGACAACACCAAATAAGACACACAGTTTTACATATTGCACTGTTTGGACATGCTTTATAGTTTCCTGGTTTGTGACATCACCCGCTTCTGACATCTCATCACACCATTGGACAGATTTCACACATTAGGCTTCAAGACGCAATCATGCAGAGTGTTCCCATGCAGTGTCAATCGACACAGTGCGAATTCCATTGAAAGCGAATCAGGCGCCTAAAATCCACTGAGTAAGGTGTTTTTGAATTAAGATTAAGTTTATAGAGGAAACTGGTTTAATATGTTTATAATGTGCTTTCATGTCTCGTACCTTTCTTTTGAATCTACTTCTTTCCTCTGAGACATACTGTCGATTACCTGAGCGTACTTTGAACAGTAATGGTGGCATGCTGACGTCAAGTGTTTGGTTTGCGATCGAATGTGTTTTCGGATCCATGAATCGATTCACTGATTCACTTCCATGGAGGCTACTAGGCTATCTCATATCTTTGCTCACTGAAATCGCCCACATTTCACAAATTGGCTAAATAATTGTGCATGTGTAAAACTAACTGATGACCATGTAGGCTACAAATAAAAAGTACGTCATTAAAACTAGTTGAATAACATTTTGATGCAGATTGCTGAATTAAAATGATTTTCCTTTAATTAAAATGATTTTCATTGTTTTAACATTTTGCGATGCCATATCTGACCAGAGGCATTACTATCCTTTTGAAATACTCTGTGCCCCAGTAATATATTAGTGATAAATCCAGTAACGCTTTAGATTACAGCCCGGAAAGTACTGCGTAATTAAAGCGATTTTACAGCGTAACCTTCGGTAATTATAGTGTACCTATAACGTACTTACAATATAAGTATAAGGGAACAATATTTTAAGTTTGGGGTAACAACCAGGAGAATTAAACAAATATTTATACTGTAGGTATTACAGAACTAAGGGGTACTTATTCTACTATTATGATATAACAATCTTACATTTGGGAGCAATTTAGCAAGAACATACCTTTTTGAAATAATGGTGACGCAGTACATATTGTATAGGCTTTTTAAAAATTACAGGGTACATATCTATGCACTTATAAAGTAATCTTTTTAACAAAAGTATTGCAACTTTTGCTTAAATATTGGGGAAAGATACTCTTGTTTCATGTAGTGGTGCTTGTTACCCTCTTGTTCCATGTAGTTACAGGGTAAGTGTGACATTGCGGGCTGTAAATTAAAGTGGTGCTTGTTACCCTCTTGTTTCATGTAGTTACAGGGTAAGTACAATAAAAATGCATACACACAATCTTATATCACTGACTCGAAAACCTTTATTTATTATACAAGCACCACTTACCCTGTAACCACATGAAACCAGATATATTTCCCAGTATATAAAAATTTTTTTTTGCAATACTCTTAGCTTTTCTTGCCTTGAAACATGTTAGCCCAAACATAAACATCTGCACTTTTGCTATCAAAAAAAATAAAAAATAATAATTGCATAAATGCATAGATATGTACCCTGTCATTTAAAAAAAAACTATACAGTATGTATTGGTACACAATTATTACAAAAAGGTAAGCAGTGTATGTTCTCGCTAAATTGCTCCCAAATGTAAGATTGTTATATCATAATTGTAGAATAATTACCCCTTAGTTCTATAATACTTACAGTATAAATATTTTTTTGAATTATCCTGGTTGTTATCCCTTTATTCCCCAAATTTTACATATTGTTCCCTTATACTTACATGTAAGTACTTTATAGGTACACTATAATTATCGAAAGTTACTTTGTAAATTCCTCTTAATTACACAGTACTTTCCGGGCTGTAATCTAAAGCGTTACCATAAATCCTTCTCTAATGTTGGAAATTACTTTATTCCTACCCATGATTTTTTTCTGATCATGTCCTCCTTTGTGTTTTCCATTTCTAATTCCAGAATAGGGAATGAGTCACTATCGATGTAATTAAAAAAGGTTTAGAAAATGGTCTGAAATTGTTCATGGTTCAGTTTGATTCGTTCAAACAGTTCACTTAATCACTGATTCGTTTCTAACACGAAATAATGGGATATAAGACAGAAACACAAATAGCCCTGGATGAAGTCCATATTTGCAATCCATTGAAGGAAACACACATGCAAATGTCTTTTTTGTCAATGATGAAGCAGCTGCATGCCTAAAGCCCTCACCTGATGATGACATAATTGAATGCCATTCTAATAACCATGTCCTCAAACCTTGCTACTGTTACGGGTGTAAGGACAGGCTTGGAAGGGCTGGACGGGACCAGCGGAGAGGGCTCTGGCGGGCAGGCGACGGGCTCTGGCGGGCAGGCGACGGGCTCTGGCGGGCAGGCGACGGGCTCTGGCTCGGTGGGGCCCACTGTGAGCGGCGATCCACAGGCCACCAGCACCCTCTCTATGTAGGCAGCGAAGTTCCCTCGAGGCCCATCTCCGGGCAGGCATGCTTTGGTCTCAGCGTTTAGGCCTGCCCGGAAGAACACACAGAGGCTGGTGTCATCATAATGAACTAGAGGTACCAAGTCCAAATACCTCTGTGTGTGGGCCTCGAGGGACTGATCCTCCTGGGACAGGAGAAGGATTTGGACTGCTGCATCCATCGATGTTAAGGTCGGTTCTTCTGTTACGGGTGTGGTGCAGGCAGATGAAGGAGGCAGCAGTCAGCAGATCAAATTCAATAATCTTTACTATTATATAACTTGAAACAGGAATCAAGGAAACATTACCACACCAAATACAAACGTACCATACACAAACGAGAACCGAACAAGGAGTTAGGGAGAACACAGGGTTTACATATATACACAGAGAACAGATAGGGGAACAAGACACAGCTGGGGCAAATGAACTAGACACAGGTGAAGGAACTGAGAACTAACGAGGAGCGGGAAAACTGAGACACAGGACTAAACCAAATACACAGTGACGGGGGGGAAACTCAGGACACACATGTAACAGCTACACAGTATACTTATATATATCCTACATGAATTTGATTGTCCACAATGCACATGATTTGTTTTATCAATGCTTTTATTAATTAGAAGAGTGTTTTAGAGAAGATATTGAGAAGAGATTAAAGTTGAGAAGAGATTTGATTTCGGAATAACATTTTTGTAAAGATAAGATCAGAAAAAAGTAAATCAATCAAAGTAACTGTAGAGCAGCATGACTGCATATGGTCTCACTTAACACAAATATAGGACATTGAGATTGAACAGGATGCATCGTTCCAGCAACGGTTAGCTGTAGGGTGAAATAATGAAATAAGTTATTCTGATCATCATAGAGGTGTTAGAATCAAAATAAAATAGAAAGTTTAACTTAAGGCACTTTGTGAAATCCAAATTAGTCATTTCATGTTATGTATGATATGATATCTTGAAAGATATGAAGTATTGTAAATTGTAACTGAAAGTATTCAAAAAACAGATTGCATTCTTACAGGTCCAGTTGATCTCCACACAGTTCTCAAGTGAACTGTTAGGTTCTCCAGGGCACCAGTTGGTATAGAAAAACTTAGTTCCATCACTCCACAACCAGTGTCCCTAATGAGTGAAGAGAGTGAATACAAAGATTGCACTACTCCTGTCAGACTTCAGGAAGAAATCAAACCATCTTCTTTAGAAACTTCTTAATTCATTAGAAACCATCTTTATTGCCTTTACTAAAGCAGACATTTTTTAGTAACAAATAAATAGGTCTCGTTAGGACACACAATTGAACTTACATGTGAACTATCATGAGCACCAATCCAAGAACGTGTGGAAGAAGGCGGCAACAGACTCAGCAGGAAATCATTTTCCAGTTTATTGTGCACAGATGCGAGATTTCCACCAAGACTTTGACAGTTTCTCTAAAGAGACAGATTTTATTATTGTCAATACAAAATCTAATATTTTTAACATAAAGCACAAGTGACTTTTTAAACAACAGTTAAGTAATTTGCAAACAAAGTCTGTTCTTATTGATTATTTGCTTATTATGTTCTGTATAATTTATTTGCAGAAAAGAAAGTTTTACTATAAAGAATAAACACAGTTGTGCTCAAAAGTTTAAATTCACCTTGCAGAATCTGCTAAATGTTAATTATTTTCACAAAATAAGAGCAATCACACAAAATGCATGTTCTTTTTTATTAACCCCTTAAGCCCTGCATGACGCCATTTTTGGAGTTGTTTTTTTCCTGAGTGACACACAAAAGTAAAGACTCATAATTCCAAAACTTTAGCAAGGAGAGTCAAAAGGTAGGTATCGTTTGATAGAACACTTTCAAATTTTTTAGAAAATACAAATTACATTACTTTTGGACATTCCCATGCTGAGAAATGCTGAAAAATACAAAAGATATATATAATTTTTGGTAACACTTTAGAATACGGTTCCTTCGTTAATGAATAACTACACAGGAACAAATGAGTAACACAATATTAACAATCTAGTAACTACTATTAACTAACAAGAAATTCTGATTAACAAATTAGTAAGTAACAGCGCACAAATGAAAGTGGTAGTTCACTATTAACTAATCAATAACTACTTTTTTTTAATGCTTCCCAGAGAAGTACTGTAAGAATCATGGTAACTAACTAGTAATGACTCAAGTGTTACTACATACTTCTAAAGGAATGACTAATTATTTGGATCCGTATTCTAAAGTGAAGATCACGGTAACTAACTAGTAATTACTCAAGTGTTACTACATACTTCTAAAGGAATTACTAATTCTTTTAAGCTTTTGAGGTTTTTGGTGAAGTTTTAGATAGTAATTCCCATAGAAGTATGTAGTAACACTTGAGTAATTACTAGTTATTTACCATAATCTTCACTTTAGAATACGGATCCAAATAATTAGTCATTCCTTTAGAAGTATGTAGTAACACTTGAGTCATTACTAGTTAGTTATCATGATTATTACATGAAAAGCCAATCCTAAAGAGTAGAATCTTCTAATCCTTCACAAGATATTTGCACACACGTATGAGGTAGGAGACATTAATAAAAAAAAAAAAAAAATTGCGAGGTATAGGTTAAATAATAAAATCACTGTATATGGATGGCCGATAACTCAATATGTTCCAGCCGTCACCGTGACTCTGGCCAATTTTCTGGCATTCCTCTGGACTGGCATTGAATCACTACAGGACAAGTAAGGTCCCGATAACTGCATTTAAAAAGCCATTTCTTTAAAATTATTCAGTTGATAAATAGTTCTCTAGGAGAGAGCATAGGCTAATTATTTCCCAAATCATAAGTCTGCTATGCTATTACATATTGATAAACCTTGTGTATTTGTTTACAGCAGTTATTAATGTTAATGTAGTGCTAGTCATTTGTCCTGCATTAGTTATTGATTAGTTTTGCATGAACTATTAATTTTCTTCAGTAGTTCTCTGGGAAGCATAAAAAAAATAGTAGTTATCAATTAGTTAATAGTGAACTACCACTTTCATCTGTGCGCTATTACTTACTAATTTGTTAATCAGAATTTCTTGTTAGTTAATAGTAGTTACTAGATTGTTAATATTGTGTTACTCATTTGTTCCTGTGTAGTTATTCATTAACGAAGGAACCGTATTCTAAAGTGTTACCTAATTTTTTAATGATTTTGTATATCTTTCTTATTTGACATGCAATTCTGCACGTCAAACTCAAAAAGGTGTGATACCATAACATTCTCATATTTATTGAGGGAAGATGGGTCATATTTATACACATAAGAGTTTAGGCAATAACATCCAGGATGTCCTGGGCCACCAATCATACTCAAAGATCAAACCTTACCATATATGGCATATTAAGAATTACAGTAACAATTAAGAGAGGTCAAATTTTCAAATGTATATGAGTGTCTTGATTTGCCTTTAGTGTGCGAGTCTGCCAGTGTTCAAGGTCTAGTTCTTCACCGAAAAAAAAACAATAAGTAAAATTTACTTAATTTTTCTTTTGCAAGTTATTGCACTAATATTTAAAAAAAAGTACATTTTAATTATTACTTTGCAATAATCTGTTTCAAGTACGTTTTACTCACTGTAATAAGCCATGCTTTAAAGTGTATGGTTTACTTAAAAACATTTCAGAAAACAACACAGTAGATTGTGTTACACTTTATTACACAATAAAGGTATGAGGTACCCAACCAAACACAGACACCTCAATACTTGATACACAACACACAATAACGGTAACAATCAGTAGATAGTTTGAGGATGAGGGTTAGGGTGAGGGTTAGGGTCTTTGACCTTCTCAAAAGGTCATTTTGAGAAGAAAATGAACTCGTCACGAAACCACAAGTTACTAAACAATGAAAGAAATCTACTCAACTATTTTTTATCAGAAATTTGAGTATAGGTTTTATTTCATTTTATAACTTTGATACTTGCTTAAAGAATCATTGTAAACATAAAAAATTCCAAGTAAAATATACTTATAAGCTCAAGTTTTAATTTCTACAAGCTTGAATTGAGTAATAATATAGAATTTATTTGTATTATTCTTGCCTGAACTAACTTTTGTAATGTAGAAATTACTTCTTTTTTTTTTATTCACTTCACCACAGAATAATTTTTATCAGTCTAGGTGTGTCCACGATGTGCACATAACGTAAAAAAAGTTACACAAGAACAGTCAAAAGTGAAGCTTGAGAAATAAGAAAATAAGTCACTGTCATGATGACTCCTGGCTTGTTTTCCCCTCTCTTGTGTTTAAGGATTTTTACGTTGAAGTGTGTTTCTGATAAGGATATTAAGATATCTTTAATACTTCTTAAATTACATCCAAACTTGAGGCAAAAGTGCTTTTTTTTTTTTACTTTTTGAAAGGTCAGCATTTAATGAAACAAATATTGCTAGAGAAAACAGATTTTACTAATAGATCTACCAATCTCTGTGTAAAAATAAAATAATGATGCTGACATCTTTACACCCCTCTAATTTGGCTCAATAAATACAGTGATGAAAGCCAAAATATTAAATGTCACAGATGTACTGCATGTGTAAACCACTGTTTTTGTATAGGGCGGTCAAAATAACAGTTTTCTAGCTTAACACACAAAAAAAAAAAAAAAAAAAAAATTTGAATTTGGAAATTGAACTTTGAACCTAAATAAACTAATAACCCTAACTGCAATGCTATTACAAAACATTTCAAGTTAAAATAACTGAAATATTTATGTTCACTATACTTACATTTTTTAAGGCAAGCAGTTTCCTAATTTGTTTTAAGTAAATTTAAGATGGGTCATATTTATACACATACAATCAGGCAATAACATTCAGGATGTCCTAATCATATTCAAAGATTATACCTTACCATATATGGCATAATTAAGAATCATAGTAACAATTAAGAGAGGTAAAATGTTCAAATGTATGTGCGTCTTGAGTTGCTGTGTCCAAGTAGTGTTCAAGGTCTAGTTCTTCACTGAGAAAAACAATAAGTGAATACGTTTTAGTACTCATGTTTTTAAAGTAAATTTCACATGTATGGAATTAAGTAAAATTAACAAAAGAGAATAAGTGAATTTAACTTGGCTAGCTAAAGTTTGTGGAGTAATTTCTACTCACTCATTTGAAGTTGACTTTGGCATAATCTGTTTCATCATTTTACTCACTGTAATAAGCCATGCTTTTAAAGTGAATGGTTTACTTAAAAATATTTAAGAAAACACAAAAACAAAGATTTTGTGTTACACTTTATTACAGTTTTTAATCAAAGAACTTGCTGATTTTCTATCAGAGTTAGTACTGGCTGCAGATAAAGTCCTAATTGTTGGTGATTTTAAGATCCATGTAGATAATGAAAAAGACGCATTGGGATTAGCATTTACAGACATTCTAAACTCTATGACAACACGTGTCAGGACCTACTCATTGTCGTAATCACTTTAGATCTAATACTGTCACATGGAATCAATGTTGATGCCGTTGAAATTCTGCAGCAGAGCGATGACATCTCAGATCATTGTTTAATCTCATGTAAACTTAATTTAGCCAAGGTTGCAAAGCCGACTCTGTGTTATAAATATGGTAGAACTATCACTTCTGTCACTAAAGATTGCTTTATAAAAAATCTTCCTGACCAGTTTTATCTCGTCAGCATCCCAGATAGCTTAGAGGAACTCGATGTTGCAACAGAAATGATTGGCTCTCTTTTTTCCAGCACTTAAGACACAGTTGCTCCATTGCGCCAGATTGCTGTTATGATGATAGCAGAAGAACCCAAGCGCAGACGGTAGACAATTACACGACGTTTATTATAACAGAAAAACAGGGGAAAATAAAGCCCACGAGGGGGCAAAACAGAGGCAATACAAACGAGGGATAACTAAACTAGATAACACTTAACAAACACTAGACTAATAAACAGCAAATACAAGATCAAGACGTTCTTCAAAGACAAGGTACTCACAGGTAGACTCTCACAAAGTGTGACACAATGAACCGGCACAGGACAGCAAACACAAGGGGATAAAATAGGGGAACACTAATGACAAAGACAGGTGAAGCAGACTAGACAAGGACAGGTGAAACTGACTAGACAATAATGACGAGACGAGGATAACAAGGGGGCGGGGTAACGTAACGAGACAACACAAGCACATGGCTGAAAACACAAGACCATGTGCTTGCACACAAAACATGATTCTCTCATGATCCTGCCTCAAGACTAGAAAATCAAGGACATGAGGGCAGAATCATGACAATTGCGCCTAATGAAGATTAAAGGAAATAGTCCTTTATTGTGTGCACTCCCTGACTGCCTGTGAAAACCCAGCTAAAGTCATTTTTTGTGATTCACTGTTTTCTACATAAAATCATCCTACATAATGTAAAGAACTTTCTGTGAAAATATAACATTGATATCTTTAATATTGACTGAGTAAGGCTATGTCAAAGATTTGCTGAATTTCAGGCTCAGAAAATCATGATTTTATAAAAAAGCTTATTTTTAAAACTGCAACACTTTTGATCCATAATTATCCTCCATATGTGCCATATACCACATTAAAGCTGAGATTCTCCCCTTTTTAGTGATATATGACACATTTATGGGAAAATTCTTAAGGTTTTGTAAAACAGACCTATTTATTAGGATGCGCATGTCCAAAAAGCTAAAAGCATAAAAACATTGAAACGAATGGGGCCACCACAAGAGCTTGATTGTAGCAACAATTACCATGTCAATTCAGTTGAATGATTTGTATAACTTTATTAGTAAAATGAAATATCAGTGAAAATATAATATCAATAATATATCAATTAATTAACATATAACATTTCAGTAGAAAATCTCATTCTCTTACTGAGCCATGGTGTAACATTGAGTAAATCTGGAGTAAAAAATAAATAAATACAATTTCAAGGGATAGTTCACCCAAAAATTTGAATTCTGTCATCATTCTGTCACCCGCATATTAATGAGCCTTTCATTCAGGTGTGTCACACAAGAAAGAATGCAAGGACAATATACACACACACCCACACACACACACACACACACATATACATACATATATATATACACTCACCGGCCACTTTATTAGGTACCCCATGCTAGTAACGGGTTGGACCCCCTTTTGCCTTCAGAACTGCCTCAATTCTTCGTGGCATAGATTCAACAAGGTGCTGGAAGCATTCCTCAGGGAGTTTGGTCCATATTGACATGATGGCATCACACAGTTGCCGCAGATTTGTCGGCTGCACATCCATGATGCGAATCTCCCGTTCCACCACATCCCAAAGATGCTCTATTGGGTTGAGATCTGGTGACTGTGGAGGCCATTTTAGTACAGTGAACTCATTGTCATGTTCAAGAAACCAATTTGAAATGATTAGAGCTTTGTGACATGGTGGAAGTAGCCATCAGAGGATGGGTACATGGTGGCCATAAAGGGATGGACATGGTCAGAAACAATGCTCAGGTAGGCCGTGGCATTTAAACGATGCCCAATTGGCACTAAGGGGCCTAAAGTGTGCCAGGAAAACATCCCCCACACCATTACACCACCACCACCAGCCTGCACAGTGGTAACAAGGCATGATGGTTCCATGTTCTCATTTTGTTTACGCCAAATTCTGACTCTAACATCTGAATGTCTCAACAGAAATCGAGACTCATCAGACCAGGCAACATTTTTCCAGTCTTCAACTGTTCAATTTTGGTGAGCTCTTGCAAATTGTAGCCTCTTTTTCCTATTTGTAGTGGAGATGAGTGGTACCCGGTGGAGTCTTCTGCTGTTGTAGCCCATCCGCCTCAAGGTTGTGCGTGTTGTGGCTTCACAAATGCTTTGCTGCATACCTCGGTTGTAACGAGTGGTTATTTCAGTCACTGTTGCCCTTCTATCAGCTCGAACCAGTCTGGCCATTCTCCTCTGACCTCTGGCATCAACAAGGCATTTCCGCCCACAGAACTGCCGCTCACTGGATGTTTTTTCTTTTTCGGACCATTCTCTGTAAACCCTAGAGATGGTTGTGCGTGAAAATCCCAGTAGATTAGCAGTTTCTGAAATACTCAGACCAGCCCTTCTGGCACCAACAATCATGCTACGTTCAAAGTCACTCAAATCACCTTTCTTCCCCATACTGATGCTCGGTTTGAACTGCAGGAGATTGTCTTGACCATGTCTACATGCCTAAATGCACTGAGTTGCCGCCATGTGATTGGCTGCTTAGAAATTAAGTGTTAACGAGCAGTTGGACAGGTGTACCTAATAAAGTGGCCGGTGAGTGTATATATATATAATCAAAATATAAATAAAAGTCAAAAGCACATTTTTAGTCATACCTGGAAACAAATCCTGTTCAAATAGGTTATATGGGCCATTCTACAGAATTGGTTCAAAGTTAGAGTTGGAAACATCTTGAAAAGAAAATGGACTTTTTCCATAAATGTCTTAGTAGGCCAATACATTTCATCATACATATTTCAAAGTTAAGGATTCATTATTTTGATGGCTTGCATTGGAACAAACACTATAACATCTTAGTTGATTAGTTTATTGACAAAACATATTTAACATATGAGCAGAAACTGCTAACAAACGCTTATTTGATGTCTATTTTAGAGTTAAAACTTTAAAATCTATCCAAAACTAATCACACACACACACACACACAGAAACATGATTCAAATTTAAACAGTAGGCTATTTTTGCGTTTACAGACACTAACGTTATTATATATCGCGATTAGAACAAAGCACAAGAATAAAACACTTACAGCTCAGCTCGCTCCTCGAAGTGAAAATAAACCAGCACTTGTTCTGAGGTAGGTAAATGTCCCAGGATTATTCCTCACAGCCGCGCAAGACGACAGTACATTAATCTGACTAAATATAGTGTGTTTACCGAGTTTATGTGGGCGTTTACACGTCTCAATATGTTGCTTCAGATCATTAGCGTTTTGAATAGCGCGCGCTCTCCGTGGGCGTGTCACATTAGCGGAATAATGAGATGCGAGAACGATAATGAGAACGGCTGACACCTCTCTCTTTTTATATAGATTACATAAACAGAGAATATTTATTTTAGTTTTAAATTAGATAATTTAAAAGTACAAACTTAAATGATCATAAACATATATTGCTCATGTCTGGGTGAATAGTATTCGCTGAGTTTTGTTTAAGTTTAGAGACGTGCTCCAGAAAAAAAGTTCATGGACACGGAGAAGCAGAACGCACACCCTGTTTATTTTCTTTATTTTACAAAAGCACAATATTTTATTTCGATTGTAGGTGGGCACATAAAAAAGTAGACATTTAACAGTTTATTTTTTAATATGTCTTAACTCTGTATGACCAGAAATGATGGAGTAGTTTAAGTCTATTTTCCTGCTATGTGAAAAAAATCTGCCAAAACGCACCGTTGCGTTTGCCGTCCCCAGAGGGTTAATGTCCGTAAACGTTATTTTTATCTTACATTTCATAATAAACTCAGACGATCTCAGTACCGACTCAATTTCCGTCAGTTTATTTTCGTGAATTTAAATATGTGCAAAGGATTGTGGGTGATTTAAGGCAGCGAAGGATACATCCAATACGTCCTTCAAAACAGGCCAAATGAAGGACATGAAACGAAGGCTGCCTTCCAAGGATCCTTCAAATTGAGATGGCCATCAGCAATTTTTGATGACGTGGTAGCCGAGATTTGCAGCCTTCGTAGGATGCAGCCTTCTTATTGAGAAGCACCCCTTGTTTCCTTCCCTTGCTTCATTTCCTCACGTCTTAGCTCCACCCACTTAGGATGCGAGGGAAATATACACCTGTGTATCCTCACTCATGCCTCCTCAGGAAGCTTCCTCACTTCTCATTCACCCACACTTTTCTAGTTTAACAAATTAAAAAATAAAACAATTCTTATAAATTTACATTGGAAATTGAACTTTGAGCTTAAATATACTAATTGTAACAACTGCAAAACCACAACGAAAGACTCGTTTGGACTACAATGCGATTTTACCGGATCTTATGAAGTCACAATGGTACTCATTTAAATAAACCCTGCCCATGGAATACAAAAAAAAAATTCATTGTATCATTTATAAACACCCACCAGTTTGAAAACACCCACAAATTTAGAAACGCCCACTTTTGTTCCGCAGAGACCCCATACTCCTAATGAAGGGGCGGGACATTTCCTGAACATGCGCTAATTGGTGCTAATCACACACTGGGCCAACTGACCAAATGCAAATCACAGCACATTTCATATTTCGGAAGAAGGGGCTTCATCGAAAGCGGTGGTTTTTAGACAGACTGGGGAGAGAGGTTCTGAAATAATGTAAAATATGTGAAAAATAATGCGTTTTTTGAACAAGCATGAAAACATTTTCTAGCACACCCCAAAATCAAAATCAAGACTTTGTAAAAGGGCATAATTGGACCCCTTTAAGGCAACCATCCTCACGTTTTTTAAATAAATTCAATTTATCCATATTATACAAGACCCTTCTGCTTTAAAGGCATCCTGTCGGTACCATGTATTTAGGGCACTTACTTGTTTGTTTGTTGTGCCCATTCTCTCCTTCAAGTGGACAATATCCTCTTGAATAAATGTAGAATAAAAAAATTAAAATAAAAAGATGTTTGCACTATGACAAAATGACTTTACCACATTTGATGTTCTGTTTGTTGATGTCTCACTCCTCAACAGAGGGTGGCAGTAGTACACTTCCATTACAACAAGAAAAATACGAGTGTCAAATACACACACGTGACGGGCTGATGTTTGATTCTTTGTATTATTTTCTTACGTGCGTATCTTCAATAACATTCTATCTGATCCAGAAAGCATTTTAAAATGTCAGGTATCTCTCGATCGTTATTTAATAGTTGCTGATTGTGTATCTGCACGCTATTTGCAAACAAACAGTTGTTACGTAGTAGATTGTAACTAAGGCAGCAATGTTTCGTTTATGTCAAAAACCAACGTATAGAGCAACTATTAAATGCAAACATGTGGTCCAAAATGAAACGCTTCTGAAACGAAACCCAATGCATGGGGCATGGAGGAGGTCTTTCAACGCTGAACATGTAATGTTTCCTCGATATTATCACATTCAAACCCCCAAAGTGTAAAACTATAGTCCAGAAATGACACTGTCCATTGCAGTGAATTCCTGCAACTCATTTGCATCTGTTTTTCTCAGGCTTGCCTTGAATCAAGAGCACTTCCTCTAGTTCATCATGCCAAGTACATATGTGACCTCCCTGAAAACCACAGGTTTCCCATGGGAAAGTTCCCCAAAGTCCTGGAGAGTCTGTTCAGAGATCAAGTCATAACAGATAAACAGGTTGGACAGGATGTTTAGTGAATCTGTGACTTGCATTAATATACATATTTTGAATATACTTGTGGAATATTAATAGGCTACTTGACACATCTTGTAGGTGTGGGCTCCTAAGATTGCCTCAAAAGGGCTTCTGGGATGTGTGCATACTGAGGAGTACCTCTCCAACTTTATCGGTGGAAAAATCAGTGAGAAAGATCAGAGGCGGACTGGATTTCCTTGGAGTTCTGGTTTAGTTCAACGCTGCAGATATGAAACGGGTATGTCATTTAGTATGTGCTGAAACAGTGGAGTGACCCTCATTAATGTCAGGGTCATTTTACCTCAAAATACAAATGTGTATATATTTTTGTATTATTTATATATTATTATAAAACAAAATTTATTCATATTTTGAATTAGGTTTTAATCTAAAATTTATATTTTACTTTTGCAGCTTTGTTTAACAGTTTTATTTTTTGTTAAGAACAACAATGATATATATATATATATATATATATATATATATATATATATATTTACAATTCCCTAATAGTTTTCCCTAAATACACATTACTATAAACACATTTTTTTAAACAATATTATGTTCATTACAAGAAATACTGACATACATTTAAAATTATACTTTACAAATTAACTTTAAAATGTAGTCATCTTTTAATATTTTTTTGCATTACAGTAGACCCTTTCTGTTATGAAAATAACGTCACTATGGAAGAAATCTTAATTTTCTTATGCAAAACACTATTTTTTATATTACGGGATGGAATATTGGACTTTTTTGTCTTCTTTGCACTGTGTTTTTTAAGTCGGTACTAGATTTGTAAAGCTACTGTATATTGTCCAGTTGCCATCTCATCATGTAATGTATTTCTCTCATCTGAGATGTGGTCCAGGTGGCACTGTGCTGGCAGGAGAGATCGCCCTGCAGAGGGGACTGGCGTGCAGTACAGCCGGAGGGACCCATCATGCCTTCCCAGGCTACGGCGCAGGCTTCTGTCTGCTCAATGACTTGGCTGTGACCGCCAAACACTTGATGGGTGAGTCCGCATCCAAGAGGAAGATTCTCATCATGGATCTGGATGTACATCAGGTACAAAATACATTTTTTTGAGGAAGAATTGCTTTAGTCACCATAAAATGAAATCAAAATTGACAATTCATATTTGTATTTTTATTGAAAATTGCAGTATTTATTATACATTATTTATCTGCATTTTTTTTAAATATTATTCATGTGCCCCCATGATCTTACAGTGACAGCTCTTCTCTGATTAATCAGTTAAAAGATCACAATCTCCATTAAAACACCTTATTCCTAAATGACAACGATTCAGTAAATGTCTATAAACCATTGACAAAATCATACTGGAACATTCAAATCTGCGTTGGCGCTGCCTCAGAGAATACAGTTGTCAAGTTTAGGTATGAAACAGGTTAACAATCTGTCATTTCGGATAGGTTATCACAGAAGTACTGGGATAAAATGTATAATTTGGATACAAACACTGATGTCTACAGTAGCGATCAAGTTAAATAAATCACCTTTTGAAAGTAACATGGCGCTTTAAATAATGATGGTGTCCATCACACCCTTACACCAGTAGGTGGCGACAAGTGAAAAATGTATTTGCCATTGAATCAGTGTTAATTTTGTCAGCAAATTTTGATTTAGTTTTAGTCTTAGTCTTTTGACTAAAATGCCATTTAGTTTTAGTCATATTTTAGTCATCTGAATTGTTTTAGTTTTAGTCTAGTTTTAGTCGACGAAATACAATAACATTTTAGTCGACTAAATCTACAGTAGATTTAGTCGACTAAAATATAATGGGTTTAGTTCAATTGTAATGCGTTAATTTAGAATTTCTCTAAAATTTCCAAACCCATACTCCCGGAGAAAACATCTATTAACCTATTAATATGAATGATTTTTAAGTTTGAACATGCAATACAGATACAGATTTAACTGCTGTTACTTAAAAAATATCTTAAAATGAAATAAAACCACTTTTCCTAAAGTACAACACAGTCTTCTTTACGATGAATGATATATTCATTCCTTATAACTACTTACACATCATTCTTTATTCTTTCAAGCAGACATATTTATTTGTATGAATTAAATATAATTAATCCTTATTAAAGCTATTAACAAACAGTGAATGCTTTTCTCTTTTTCTTTTGTTGCTTGATCAAAATTAAGGACACAGACCGCATTAGGTTTATTGCCACTGTCACTTTAAGACGTCGGATCATGTCCAATGACATGCGGATACAATTGCACTGATGCACATCCGACACACTCACAGTTTAAGACATAACCAGCATAGTTTACATGAATACTCTCCAAAACGGACATTTAGACATACTGTTGTGTATTTCTCCATTCAGACACGAAAGAGAGCTCAATCCAGTAGCCTACTCGCGCGCTGTAGGTGTATTGTGCATGACTGCACGCTTCGGGTTAGGTGTGTGCGCACAGAAAACCGCACCGAATAGAGCTCTTTTTTGCATCGTCACTCTTATTCAGAGATCTATATGTCTGCCCTACTCATTCTCCCAGACGTTCACATTTTTTAACGTTTTATGACCGCGGGGTAGATCACGTTACAGTAGCCTACAAATGTGCGCATCTTCCACACACGCAGGACATCAGTTCTGACGGATCGCTTCCCAAATCGTCACTATCTAACATTTTCGTCTAGTTTTTATTCGTTGACGAAAATGTCAATAGATTTTCGTCATAGTCTTTGTCATTCAAAACTAGGTTTTATTTAGTTATCGTCTCGTTTTCGTCTGTGAAAAAATGTCGTTGACGAATAATTTTCGTCGTTATTTTCGTCAACGAAATTAACACTGCATTGAATCAGTCATTCAAGAGATTCGTTCATCTATGAATGATTCATTTATGAGAGTCATTCATTCAAACCAATTTTCTTTAAAACAATTCATTCAAATTAGTATATTTTTTAAAATAGATTGCAGCAATTAACATTTTGTCAGTAAATTACATGTTATTTTGTTTGTCATTCAAGAGATTCATTCAAAAACTTTGGTTCATCTATGAATGATTCATTTATCATTGAGTCATTCATCAAACCAATTTTCTTTAAAACAATTCATTCAAATTAATATATATTTTTAAAATAGATTGCAGCAATTAACATTTTGTCAGAACCTCTAGTAAATTACATGTTATTTTGTTTGTTTGTGCAGAATCATTATCTGTATTTGAAACCAAAATAAATTGTGATTCTTAGTTTATCCAGAAATTTGCATATTCTCTGATGTTGTGTTAACTGGCGGGACAACCTGTCACTTACATCAGATCGACCAATAGCAAACAGCAACAATCCAACCAACTAATCAATTCCTGATGGACAAAATCAAGTCCCGCCTTACACTCTTTCTATTTTGAGAAGCCCTTTCCCTCAGATATATGTCACAATAGGGAAGAAAAGTCTATAACAACTCCCATCCCAACATCTTTTTTTGTGCTGACCAAAATGCTGTTGTTTTCCTGAATTATAGCAGATGTTTTCCTTTCCTGCGTTCACTAGGGTGATGGCACAGCATTCATCTTTAAGGACGAACCAAATGTTTTTACCTTCTCAGTGCATTGTGGGAAAAACTTTCCTTTGCGAAAGCAGCAGAGTGACCTAGATGTCAGTTTAGAAGATGGCACTGAAGACAAAGAGTATCTTTCCAAAGGTAGTGTTTATTTCACTCTGACTCGCTTTGCACCTACACAAAAACATAAGCAGATCAGTTTGGACTTTTGAATACATTTACATATATTTCTATTAAACAAGCCTATCTGTGGTACTATGGTAAAACGCATTAAGTCATTTCCTGTACAGTCCAGGAACACCTCCCTTGGTTACTGGAGACATTCCACCCGGATCTGGTGCTGTATGATTCTGGAGTGGATCCACACTGGGAGGATGAACTTGGAAGACTTCGTCTCACAGATGAAGGTCAAATCTTTCCACACATACATCATATATTATAATTACAGTATTTTATGTAATTGACCCTTCAATGTCTGTCCATTTTACCCGAATTAGGCCTTTACCAGAGGGATCTTTATGTACTTCAGACAGTCATAAAAAAGGCCATCCCTGTGGCCACTGTCATTGGAGGAGGCTATTCAAGAGATATTGATCGACTGGCACGCAGGCACTCAATAATTCACAGAGCTGCTTCAAAGGTGAGCTCGCAGAATCCACAATGAAAGTAACATGGTATTTAATGGACCTGAGTGAAATGAACATGGATATTATTTGGTGCCTTGTACCAATCTATATACAGTATTTATTCATATTATTTAACTTTGATTTATTTTAGTATTTTAATTGTTTTATTATAGCTTGTTATTGTTTTTCCTCTTGATTGTGAGAAAACAGTATGTTTTGCTATGATTTTTACGACTGTAATTGTTTTTTTGTTTTTAAAAAAAAAAAACAGGGAAAAACGGCACATGCTATGTTGCTGTTTTTTGTGTTGATATTGTTATGAAACAGGTGCTTTCTATAAACGGCAGTATTGCACTGTCAGAGGTTTATATGCTTTTAATGGTTCACATTTCTGCTTTTAGGTTTGGAGAGAATATGGACTTTAACTCCAGGATAGAAATGGACTGCTAAACAAACTGAGATCATTGGGTGCTGAGAGGGACCATATGAACATTTTGCTGTGCCAATGCTATTGGATGGGATAGATTTCATGAATACAATTTTTTTTTTTAAATTCAATTATGTTGGTCCTCATTTAGTAATGAATTTTATATATATATATATATATAATAGGTTGGGTTTTACAATGTTTACAATTTTTTTTACTTGTCTCCTAAAATTACATTTTTGCACTATTATTATTATAAAAATAATAGGTAACACTTTATTTTAAGGTGCTTGTAATAAGCAGTAATTAACAGTTAATAAGACACTTATAAGACCTTATAAGATGCATATAAGATGCATATAAGCATTAACTAATTATAATAAATAAAATAAAATTAAATAATACATTTCTCAAGTATCAATACATTGCACTTTTAGAACAGCCGAACAAACATAAATGGTAACACAAACTCCCAGGCCCTTAAACATTTACCTTCCCAAGAGGGAGTAGTTTCCCTGATCTCTTCAGTGCCTGGACCTTTAATTAACCCTTATATGAAGTAGTTAATGCTTATATGCATCTTATAAGGTCTTATAAGTGTCTTATTAACTGTTAATTACTGCTTATTACAAGCACCTTAAAATAAAGTGTTACCAAATAATATTTAATTAAAATGATAGTGAAGTAATTACATCTGAGGGGCTGTTTACACGACATCGTAGACGAGAGATTTAAACAATCGGTTTGGAGAGGTATCACATCTTACTGTTCAATCATCTCTAGTGGGAAGTTACAGAGTTATCAGGCATTTTCAAATACGTTTGGACTAGAAAAGCAGGCTTTTTATAGATATTTGCAGGTCAGAGATTATTTTAACAAAAAAATTAAAAGTACATTGACGGAAGATCATAATTACAATATTCTCAAATGCGTACACAGTAGGAGATAACAAAAAGCTGGTTTCTAGATTGTATGGAAGTATACAAGCATCCAAGAACCATTCATCAATATACATTAAACAAAAATGGGAGAAAGAGTCTGACTCACAAATAACAGATGAAGACTGGACAGATATACGTGTGATACAGGCAAATACCACAAACTCAAGATCCCGGAGGGAATTTGGATGGAAGAATTTCGTAAGATTTTTTTTAACTCCCAAATTAACAGCACTTCATACAGGTTCACAGAGCCGTGGCTTTTGCTGGAGGCAATGTGAAACCTTGATGGCTAATCACTATCATATTTTCTGGGCATGCCCAAAAATAAAATTATTTTGGCAAGAAGTAGTGGCAGAGATTGGGAAAATTATAGGAGTAGAGGTGGATTTTTCGTTCACTACTATATATTTAGGTAAAATACCAGGAAATGTTTTAGACAAGGATAAATATTTATTAAAAAAATACTGTTAAAAAGCAGTAGGAAAGCAATAACCCGTAAATGGTTGCAGGTGGATCCTCCAACTAGGATCAATGGCTAGGGATCGTAAATGAAATATACAGTATGGAGAGGCTTACATTTATATTAAGGCTCAAATTTGACAAATGTAACAAGTTTTGGGAAAAATGGATTATGTATGTAAACCATTGAGGAAAGTGTGATAATGTATATCAAGATGTTGGAATTATTTTGTGATACTGTCTGATATTGTAGCATCAATGATAACGGTGTTCTTTGTTCCAATAAAATAAAAAAGAAGAAGAATTAAAATATTTCAAGCAACTGTAAAAAATGACCTCTCTTACTAAAAAGACAAAAGAAGCCAGTAGGTCAGATAAAAACAAAATATACTGCATTTATTATATTGAAGTCAAAAATACACATAAAAATGGTTCAAGTTTAAGAGAAAATTAAAGACCTTTGTTGTGACAATGACATGGTCAAGTTACACAAATACAAACACAATTCACAACAACACGGCACAAACACATATCAATTGTTCAAGTTTTCAAGATGGGAATTCATGTGCAATCGATTAACAAGCAGCCAACTAGTTAAAATCTTGTTTAAAAGCTTCAGACCACAACACAACTGCTTTATGGTAATACTAACCACACAACACAACACCTACACAGACAAACTCGCGAAGAGCGTTCATTAGAAAACTCTAGTTATGTGCTCACATTGTTTGGTTCAGAAAAATTATGTGCTATGCTTTCTGTTCCAGGCAGGCATTGCTTAAGACAGTTAACAGTGATACACCATTAAAATCAGTGCAAGTTAAGTAAATTACTTGTAACCTTAAACTGAATGCAACCAAACTAGATTAATGCCAAATTACTATAGCAGTTTTCATAGTACAACTAGCTTTAGTGTTACAATTTGGACCAACACTGGTCACATCAGAGCATCAATACCTCGCTTGTTATTGCCATTGATACTGAACAGCTAATATTTAATATTAGCTCTCTAGTCCCAATACTTAAAATCTCAAACTAAAATGTTAAAAGACATCAAAAAAGATTAAACCAGACCTTTAAAATGAGATTTAAACCTTCCAGACTTGGACCTTCTCAGCCACCACGCACCAATTGGCGTGGTCCAAGTATGTGTGCAGAACATGGAGCTCATCAACGTGGTTTTGGATCAACTGCGTCAGTTCTCCTTCCCTGAATACATGGTAGTACCGCAGACAAGAGTCCTTCATCTGTTCGCTGCTCCGTCCATTCATCCCTTCAGTTTCCAGAAGAGACGCTGTGCTTTCCTGCCTTCGCAAGGGCTCTTGTAGGCTTGATTTTCCATCTACCTCTTCGTGTCCTTCAAGATTCGACTGATCCCTCTGGTAGGACACCAAGTCGGGCAGTGCAACTGAGGAACAGTCATGGACAAGCTCCACAGGAACAGTCTCATTTCCATTCCCAACACTTCTGTTGTTGATTTTATGGACCCGATCGTGAGCGTCTGAGATGAAGACGTCTTCTTCTAGACTGGTCCTGGAAGAGGAAGAAAAGAGGCTGGACATCTGCCTGAAGAGGCCTCTACTACTAGCTCGTCGGCTTCTGCTTTCCGTCGCTTTATCGACAGGAGTTTGTAAACTGCTGGAAGAGGAGCGGGACATGGCCAGGCTGCCGAAGTCCAGCACCGAATCCAAAGATCTGGAGAAGAACCAAAGCCTCGGTTGTTTCTGCTGACTGGGGCTGATCAAGTCGCCCTCGTCCACCATGGAGGATGTGCTTTTCACTTTCCTGTGCTTGTCGCTTGAAGCGCTGTCGTCGCCGATGCTTTGGGTTCCGTTGACTCGCTGTCTGGTTCGGCCGAGTACTCTGAGGGCAGGAGATAACGGTGGATTGGGGTTCCAGGGAACGAAGATGTCCTGCTTTTCAAACTTGCGCCTCTTCTGCTCCATGGCCCAAACGTAAATCATGATCCGCCCTCCCACACGCAGGGTGCGAGCCATCTCTTTTATTGCTCGGATACGCCGTTCTTTGGTGGACATGTGGTGGATGACTAAGCAATTGAAAGAAATTGTGGTTATACTCTATTTTTGATGGTCCACTTTAGACATTTTACTAACCATAGGTAACTTTGCAACTACATGTCAACTAACTAGGTTAGGTTAGGTGTTAGGGTTAGTAAAATAAGTTGACATGTGCAGTAGTCAACATTTAAAGTAGATCAAAACCTTTCATCAAAGTTATACATGCATATTGAACAATACCCATTCTTGTCTTAGGACAACTTTGATTAACTTTTTTGATCCACTTCAAATGTTGACTACTGTAGTTGCAAAGTTACTTCCAGTTAGTAGAATATCTGTTGGGCGAGCATCATAATAAAGAGTTAGCAGATATTAAGCAGACAGTTTATTAATCTCGAAATCACTAGACTGTATATCAATGAGTTATGAATACCATTTCGGTAATACTTTATTTCGATGGGCCACTTTAGACATTCTTCTATTAGTAACTTTGCAACTACATGTCAACTAACTCAGAGTACCAGCAGACTGTCTGCTTAATATCTGCTAACACTTTATTATGATGCTCCCCCAACAGATATTCTACTGACTGGGAGTAACTTTGCAAATGTCAACTTATTCTGTTAACCCAAACACTAACACCTAACCTAACCTAGCAGTCTACTAATAATCTAATGAGAGTTAGTTGACATGTAGTTGCAAAGTTACTTATAGTAGAATGTCTAAAGTGGCCCATCGAAATAAAGTGTTACTGAAATGGTATTCATAAGTCATTGATATCCAGTCTAATTGTTTCGATGAATAGCTTAGCCCCAAAAATTACATTTAGTTATTTTGTATTTCTAAATGCGTTTGGCATGTATGCAATACATTTTCTAAAACAATATGTTATTTAGTCGAGACATATATTTATGTCCTCTTTTTAAATAATGTACTGCATCTTATTAATGTATAAATGTAACTGTTGGGTTTTACAAAGTAGATAATTATTTACTAGTCTGTTGCATTTTTGTCTCAGTATTTACTATTATAATAAAGATGATTAATAATAAAAATAATAACAACAATAATATTTTTCAATTAAACTAATTAAATAGAAATTTCTGAAATTATTATAAATAGTGAAAAGGGTCATTATTTGTCCGTTTTTTAATTTTCAATTAGATTTCATTTGAAATATATTTTAAAAACAAAAATATATTGATTCAGTGAATCAATTCCGTCTTAAAATATAATTAAATTCATTTAAATTTATAAAATTTTATTATTATAATCATCATCATCATTATTTTTATAATTATTATAAATAGTGAAACGGTAATTACAAATTTAAATTAAAAAAAAGTTACAAATTCAATAACAATATGCAGCAATATTGTGTTTTTATCAAATGCAAATCCAAATACATAGATAAAAACAGAAGAAAAAAATCAAGACCTCCAAGACCAAACTATACCAATATGAAAAAGAGGAATATAAATGTACTAAAAAAAAAATTAAAAGGAGAAGTAAAGTAATAAAGGTTTGGAACATTACACTGACAAAATTATGAAATTTTTCAATTTTGGGTGAACTAACAATTAAAAAAAAAAGATAGTGTCTCTATGAAAAACATATCTCTGAAAAATGTAAAACCACAATCAATGCAGAAAGCCCAGTTCATAGCAGAGGGCTGTTTCGTGTGTTTAGAATGGGCTTTCAGAGTGTTTAAACCGTTATGAGACTCTGATATCATCAATGGCCGCATGGATCTTCTCTCTGGGGACTGAGAGGGGTTGCCAGGTGACCCAGCAGTAAAGCCTGACAACAAATACTCCCAGGCCTCTTCCAAGAACCACTGATCTCCTGTAGCCTAGTAACACCTCTAGTTACCTCCACCTCATAAAGCTTAAATAAACCTATATAACTGCTCCATTTTGAGTTAATAGCAGCATTACCAGCAGATTGAAATTAAATGGCTTGATCGTGGAAATACTGGTATGTTAATTTGGTTATATCACATGAAATGTGCTCCTATGAACATACATCCTCATTGATCATTATGCTAATGATCCCATCTCAGAGCTTATCAAGCTCTAATGTGCAGAAAATGTCTGCACTAGATCCAGTACATTACAGTTCCAGTACATTCTGCACTAAAATAAAATGGATGTGCATAAAAAAAATATTTTAAATAAAATGTGACATACATAAAATTAATAATAATTTCCAAGTTAGGAATGTAATCATTTTTACAATAACTGGTGTAACCAGACCTACTCTCCGAGCGGGATTGGAACTGGGGTCTATGGCATGGGAGGCGGGCGTGCTAACAAGGACACTAAAGACCGCAGACGCTAGCATCAGTCGCTAGTAGTCGCTTTTATAATAAAAATAGAAAAAAGCCTATTAAACATCGATTTTTCGGACTA
Source organism: Rhinichthys klamathensis goyatoka (assembly GCF_029890125.1). NCBI lineage: Eukaryota > Metazoa > Chordata > Actinopteri > Cypriniformes > Leuciscidae > Rhinichthys > Rhinichthys klamathensis. The sequence continues at coordinate 27,670 of NW_026606826.1, forward strand.
AATCATTTTAATGATTTACTGAATTAATCCGAACAGTTCTTCCCTTACTTGCTGAACTGAAAGTCAATTATCCAACTAATAAAGTTGTTTCCTCAACAGTACTTAAAGAATCATTAGGAACTGACTTAAGTGGAATCTGAATCAGAACCCACCTGAATGTATTAAAGGGTTAGTTCATCCAAAAATTTAAATTCATTACTCACCTTCATGTCACTCCAAACCAATAAGACTTTCATTCGTTTTCGAAACAAAAATGAAGTTATTTTAATGAAATCTGGGAGATTTCTGTCCCTCCATTGACAGCTATGGAACTACTACTTTGACGCTAGTAAAAATAGAAGAGATAGTAAAACTAATCCATATGAATTTAAAACTTTAGCTGGAAATAACATTATTCAAAAATCGCTATAAAGCCAAAACAATCTCTTTTACCGTAAATTGTATGTTTATCTCTGTAAATCTGCTTTGAAACAATCTACATTGTTAAAACCGCTAAATAAATGAAGATGACTTGACTTGAATTTAGCGGATCACTTAGTTTATATGATGAAACAAATTGAATTTAGGTTTTTATTTACATATAAACATTTATTAACTTAAACATCAGTTGTGGTAAACGGAAGCTCAAGAACCAATGAGGTTCATTCTCGTGTTGCGCAGCACATTTGAGCTTCAGCAAGAACCAATGAGGTTCATTCTCGTGTTACGCAGCACGTTTGAGCTTCAGCAAGAACCAATGAGGCTCATTCTCGTGTTACGCAGCACGTTTGAGCTTCAGCAAGAACCAATGAGGTTTATTCTCGTGTTACGCAGCACGTTTGAGCTTCAGCAAGAACCAATGAGGCTCATTCTCGTGTTACGCAGCACGTTTGAGCTTCAGCAAGAACCAATGAGGCTCATTCTCGTGTTACGCATCACGTTTGAGCTTCAGCAAGAACCAATGAGGTTCATTCTCGTGTTACGCAGCACGTTTGAGCTTCAGAAAGAACCAATGAGGCTCATTCTCATGTTACGCAGCACGTTTGAGCTTCAGCAAGAACCAATGAGGTTCATTCTCGTGTTACGCAGCACGTTTGAGCTTCAGAAAGAACCAATGAGGCTCATTCTCGTGTTACGCAGCACGTTTGAGCTTCAGCAAGAACCAATGAGGTTCATTCTCGTGTTACGCAGCACGTTTGAGCTTCAGCAAGAACCAATGAGGCTCATTCTCGTGTTACGCAGCACGTTTGAGCTTCAGCAAGAACCAATGAGACTCATTCTCGTGTTAACCAGCACGTTTGAGCTTCAGCAAGAACCAATGAGGCTCATTCTCATGTTACGCAGCACGTTTGAGCTTCAGCAAGAACCAATGAGGTTCATTCTCGTGTTACGCAGCACGTTTGAGCTTCAGCAAGAACCAATGAGGCTCATTCTCGTGTTACGCAGCACGTTTGAGCTTCAGAAAGAACCAATGAGGCTCATTCTCGTGTTACGCAGCACGTTTGAGCTTCAGCAAGAACCAATGAGGTTCATTCTCGTGTTACGCAGCACGTTTGAGCTTCAGCAAGAACCAATGAGGCTCATTCTCGTGTTACGCAGCACGTTTGAGCTTCAGCAAGAACCAATGAGGTTTATTCTCGTGTTACGCAGCACGTTTGAGCTTCAGCAAGAACCAATGAGGTTCATTCTCGTGTTACGCAGCACGTTTGAGCTTCAGCAAGAACCAATGAGGTTTATTCTCGTGTTGCGCAGCACATTTGAGCTTCAGCAAGAACCAATGAGGTTTATTCTCGTGTTACGCAGCACGTTTGAGCTTCAGCAAGAACCAATGAGGTTCATTCTCGTGTTGCGCAGCACATTTGAGCTTCAGCAAGAACCAATGAGGTTTATTCTCGTGTTACGCAGCACGTTTGAGCTTCAGCAAGAACCAATGAGGTTCATTCTCGTGTTACGCAGCACGTTTGAGCTTCAGCAAGAACCAATGAGGTTCATTCTCGTGTTACGCAGCACGTTTGAGCTTCAGCAAGAACCAATGAGGTTCATTCTCGTGTTGCGCAGCACGTTTGAGCTTCAGCAAGAACCAATGAACTAAATCATTAAGTGGAATCAAAATAAGAATGTTTTAGGACATTTATGATGACGCATTACCTGCAATGGAGAGCACTGAGTCAAAACAGCCGTCTCTGTAGGGTAAACGCAGGCCATCGCTGAGCTGCACCTCGTGACCTTGACTCCATGCAGAGTCCACCAATGGACGACACACGTCACAGCCCAACTTGAAGATTTCCTCATTGATGTGCAGATACTTGCCATTTCCACATCCTGTAATAATTTTAAAAATAATCAGAGCATGTCATAAAATAATTCATAAAATAGTTCCTCGTGGATGATTTACTGGGCTGTTTTTTCAGTGTCGTACTGTAATAACTTTGGTGCCCATTCATCCTTATTAAACTTTAATATGAATAATTGCATTTCCTTTCAGGCAACGGTGAAGTAAAAGCTGTTGACAAAGTCTCTGATATAACGGGCCATTACTCACACAGAATTTTTTTTTTTCAAAGCAAAAGAATAAAGACAAGATTAAATGGGTTTCTTTTAGCAGTAGGAGTGCAAATCATCAGATAAAACGTGACAATAGTCGTTTACAAAGCAAGCGGGACTGTAAAATGCTTCTGAGAGTTTTAGTTCTCATTTGAAAGAAAATAAAGATCAAACATGAAGCCTTACCGATGTCAGCCACGATGCTGCCGGGCTCCTGCTCTAACAGGAACTGTTTGACCTTGGGCCAAGCTTTGTAGCGGCTGTCGTTGAAGTAGGGTGCGATCCTCTCGTACACACTGTGAACATGGTCTCTCTCCAGCTGGCTGGCAGCCTCGTCCATGCTGCTCTCTATTAAACCCCACCAAGCATCTTCACCACTTAGCCAGACAGAGACGGGAACAGAGAGGGAGGAGGCGAGACACAAATTCAGACCTAAAGATTGAGCCGTCCTGGATTTAATGGTTTACGTCTGCAGCCATTTCTATAAAAAAAAAATGAATCCAATATGCCATTTTGATTGGTTGCTTCTATACAGCAGCACAATCTTATATTTATATATACCTGGGTGAACAACATAAAAACTGTCAAGAATTGTTATATTTAACCACAAAAAAAAACAAAGAAAAGAAAGAAAGAAATAATAAAAAACAACCCTATTTATAGGGCCATACATTTTTTAGATAAATAGCTTAATCTCATTATAAAAATTAAATTCTAAATGTACAACAAATTATGATGTATTTGTTACCATTTCTATTAAAAACAGCCCAGTGAATCATCCAGGAGTAACTATTTTAGGATGGATGGATGGATGGATGGATGGATGGATGGATGGATGGATGGATGGATGGATGGATGGATGGATGGATGGATGGATGGATGGATGGATGGATGGATGGATGGATGGATGGATGGATGGATGGATGGATGGATGGATGGATGGATGGATGGATGGATGGATGGATGGATGGATGGATGGATGGATGGATGGATGGATGGATGGATGGATGGATGGATGGATGGATGGATGGATGGATGGATGGATGGATGGATGGATGGATGGATGGATGGATGGATGGATGGATGGATGGATGGATGGATGGATGGATGGATGGATGGATGGATGGATGGATGGATGGATGGATGGATGGATGGATGGATGGATGGATGGATGGATGGATGGATGGATGGATGGATGGATGGATGGATGGATGGATGGATGGATGGATGGATGGATGGATGGATGGATGGATGGATGGATGGATGGATGGATGGATGGATGGATGGATGGATGGATGGATGGATGGATGGATGGATGGATGGATGGATGGAACTATTGTATGATTTTGATTTATATATAATTGTATGTTACCACTAACAATGGATGGATGGAGGAACTATTGTATGATTTTGATTCATATATAATTGTGTGTTACCATTAACGATGGATGGACGGACAGATGGAAAATTATGGTTTTCTGATTTTGATACCAAGCAAGAGTCTGTGAAATTTGGCTGAAACTGAAATGTTTCTGAATAAATCTTTATTTTCCTCCTTTTCATGTAAAATGGTTTTGTAAATTGTTGCTCTTCTGCCACTTGACTGCACCAGCACAGACAGATGCGGTTGTCGCCTCTTCACAGCAGCACATCCGTTACCAGATATCCAATACAACAGCATCATGCTTCACAATCAACACACGGCTGTTCATCATTTCCCCCCCTCCAAACACACACTACACCTCCCTCAACAAGGACCTCGCAAACAAAACGTTGAAGAGGAAACAGTCAGAGATTTCTGTGCTTCTAACATATCCCGTAATTGAACTGCAGAGTGGACGCCTCTTTTCAAACCGCGTTGCCACCTCTGATCGGTTTACAAAGCCTTGAATGTCATATAACCGATACTCCTGAAACTAAACGCATCAGCTTTTCAGGCTTTGTTTATTCATTTATCGTCAAGTATGTGACATATGACATCAGATGAATTTGAAAAAGGGATGTGCTCAGCTGTAAAAGTAGACTAATTGCCTTTGAGAAGTGAAGTCACGGATCAATAAAAGAACATGGCGAAGCAAATCCACATTCAATGCTGATCTACTCTCCTGCATTTCAATTGGCAAGGTTCAGTCAATAATCAGATGGTCTGGCCAGCAAATTGATGAGACCTTCATGTGGGCCGCCAGAAGGGTCAGGACGTGTCTGCAAAGAACAAATTAAGGTTTTTATCCCATTTTCACAAAAGACCAGAATAAAGGGTGGTTTTTGATTGTGTAACAAAGCCATTGTGAATAAGTCACCTTTTGGGATACTTAAACGAAAAAATGATTATCTTGTTATTTCATAATGCCTCAGTGGTTTGGTGTAGTCTGATGACTGTTATGTAAAAACAGAAAGGCTCTTCGGTTGAATCACAAGCTGCCCTAAAGGGGGAAACTCCACTGCTGAAATCACAGATGAGCCATAAGAGACAACACAGCAGCATGTGGGCTGATGGTATATGTGTGCGATTTGACAGAGGGTGTGTGATTTGCTGACTGAAATAAGGAAATTAAAACAGAAATGGAAGAAAAATTGCCAAGCAAGACGATGGTTATTTTTGGAAGTGTCTTGGCTTGCATAATGTATCTTTTAAAGCCAATATAAATTCGCAATGCAATTTCGTAATGCATGTTGTGCACTTATTTCCTCCGGTGCGCAGCCGGAGAGGCCTCAGGTCTGGCTAACATCACAAGTTCCTCATAATTTCATCATTCAAAGCGAGAAAAATCGAGTGCTACTCGAACACTATAGACTCACAGAACCATCAAGACTTTCTCCCGAGACTGCATCCGGACACTCGATCAACGGCAGTGCAAGTATTGTACATTTAACTAACTAAACAGGTTTAGTAGAAGCTGTAGACCCCTTTGTTAAAAAAGGTGTTTTGAAATTAAAAAAACTGATGGTTCTTTCAGATGGTTAAATTACTCTTTTTATAGCTTCATTCACTTTCACTTTTCCATTTCCTATGTATGTGTGATTTGTGTGTATATGTTTGTTTAGATTAGTTATGTGTTCGGGATTTAGTTAATAAAACTTGTGTAAATTCACACAAGTGTTGATTCTGGTCCCTGCTAGTAAATCAACTTCAATTTAATGATGTCATCACAGCTACATGCTAAGAAAGAGGTGCTTTTCTGTGGTCACGAAAAAATATCCTTTCTGAAAGTTAATGGACGATCGACACTGAGGGCTCTATCTTGCACCCGGCGCAAATGACTTTGTACACTGACGCATGTATCATTCCTATTTTGCACCCGCACAAAGCGGACTTTTCCCTCCACAGACACACGTCGGTTAACTAAGCAGTACACTTGCGCTCCCCAGGGCGGTTCAGCGCAAAGAGGAGGCGTGTTCCGGCGCAAACTTTCCCTCATGCTATTTTGCTGTTCTATAAAACAATTGCGCCACTGACCAGAAAAAACCTAGTCTAAAGTCAGTGGCGCGTTGCGCGTTGTTCATAATGCTATTTTAAGCGCGCATGCTTGGCCATAATGTAGCGGGTGCACACCGTGCATACACTTTGATTCTCTCATCAACACAGATGCAGCAGTTTTTATTTTTGCAAATCATACATTATAACAAGGAAAAATATTAACACTTGAGGGAAATCATTGTGGTGTCCATGAAGATGAAAAAATTTAGTTTTTTTTCCTCCCACGCCTGTTTAACCGACGCTGATTTGGGTGGGTTTCTCCCATCCCCAATGTCACTTCTCTGTGTTTTACGGCCCTGACAAGAACGTCGGTCTCCTCGGCTGTGAACCGCTCACCGCGCTTGGTAAATCCGCCGTTATAATAGCAATCCGCCATGCAACATGCGCACCTGCTCTTAAAGGGTGTGTTGGATGACGCTCTGATTGGTTTATTTCACGTTACGCCCAAACCACACCTATGAATAATGAAGCTACTTCAGACCAACCCCTTTTAGATTTGCGCCAGGCGCAAGAGGTATTTATCCCGCCGGGAAAATAGCAACAGCACCGGGATCCGCCCACAAAGTTACTTGCGCTTTGCGCTTTGACACTTGCGTTTCAGATCGTTTAAATAGGGCCCTGAGTGTTCGCTGGACGAACAGATTAATTGAGCTAATTTGAATTAATTTAGCCTTTTGAGCTAATTTGCTACACAAAATGTTCCCTATTATGCTTTTTCGGATATTACCTGTCATGTAATGTGTAATATAGCGGTTAGTTATTGTCAAAATCTACCAAGTTTAAAAAATATATAAATGCTGAGGAAGCTCCTGAGCAGAAATCAGATATGGTAATGAGAGTTTCATTTCCGAGACGTGCAGTAAGCGGTAGACCAATCACAACAGACTGGCCAATCAGAGCAGAGTGGCTCTCAGAAAGGAGGAGTTTGAAGAGACCGAATCCTTGATTGAACCGTTTCAGACACTGTGAGAAAAGAGGTGATGCTGCAGTGTATATAATGAATAAATTAAAGTGTTTTTTTGACCTTGGATGCATCTAAGATGTCCAAAAACAAAATTAGGAGCCTTTCAAATAGCATAATGGGGCACTTTAATAGAGCCCTTTTAGAAATGAAACAATAACAACTGAAAAAGGCTGCATTTACATCTCTCTCCATGCCAAAATATCCACACAACATTTGTTTTCTGAGCAGTCGTTTTAGACTCTCTGGCCTTGAGAGTCTTGTCAACAAGCAAGCAATATTAAAGGTCATCCAGCACACGCCGCATCAAATAAAGAGATAGCGGACGCCGACCTTAAATGTCACCTAACTGAAAGATGTCAACTAGTGTCGCTCCAACACACCTTTGGAAAATATCAAACCTCCATCAAAGCAAAACCGTTTCCGTGACTTTCTCAAGCCCTTCTGTTTTGAGCATTATGATTTCACCTCTCTTAGGACCCTGCACCGTTGAGGACTCTGAGGGTCCCTCATTACGAGACTATTTTAAGATCACACCCGCTGACAGAAGGATGGGAGAGCAGCTTTACGGCATCATCATCTCGCACAGATGAGACTTAGATTGCATCTGATTGTCCCTTCAATTCATTAAAATGCTCGACTCGACAGGCCTTATTTAAGCAGCTGCAAGGGGGATGTTTTCAGCATACTGAACAGCAGCATCTAAATTTAGAAACAGGTGTAGTGGCGATTTTAATGATATTCATTGATCTTTAGTAAAATATAGATGATTCAAAGAATGTCACATGTGTGTCTCACTTGTAGTGAGAGAAGATTCTGTTTATGTACCTGGGGAGGCAGAAGAGGGGGACACTCCAGAGAACAGACGAACAAGGACCTCTGACCTAGATGTCAGAAGGCCACTTGGTGCAGGGGGGCTTATTGGGGCCAACTAGAAAACTACTGGGAGGAAGGCTCTGGGGGGAAGAAGGCCTTGAAACTAAGATAAAAGCTAGTTCAGTCTGTCTGGGGGGTGTGTCACTCTTCTGCACAGGGTAACAACTGTGTATTAGACTGCTCCTATTCTTGCAAGAATAAATACTTCTATTTTATATAATTTGACTCTGAGTGTCTCTTACGCAGTGATGTTTGTTTGTTTGAGATGAATTTTTGCCACAACAGTTTTGGTGTCAGAAGTGATATTCCTTGGACGTGCCTCCTGGACCTGAGATCGGACGGTGTTTGGCCACCTGGGCTAAGTAAGTTCCAGCTCTACCTCGTAAACTTGAGAGAGAGGGGCCGACCGATATCAGGGCCGGGAGAATCGACCACTGGAACCTAAAGAACCCGCAGGTGGCAACAGAAGCATCTCTGGTAAGAGACAGTTCAATTTATTTTCTTTTGGGTAAGTTAATTAAATTCAGTTTAATTGGGGAAAGAGTGAAATTGAACCATATTGGCTGAGGGCTGTTTCTGTGGTACGTAATCTGAGATTAATTGAGATCTATATATAGATCAAGAGGTTTCAAACAGATACGAGAGAAAATATCTGAGATTAATTGAGGTCTGTGACAGAACAAGAAATTTCAAGCAGATAAATAATCTGGGATTAAGTGAGAACTGTAACAGATCAAGAGATTTCAAACAGATAGGTACCCTGAAAATTAGTTGTTCCACCACGGAGCAAATTGTTTTTAGGTGCTGAGGCTAATTAGGGGGAACCAGAAAAGATTTTTTGGTAAACCATAATTAGGAGGGCACTAATAGTGCAACCCGACCGATTTGGGTTAAAAGAAAAATCGGGTCTGGGAGGGACGCCTTTCAGACCAAGAGAACGCGCGTTGAAGAGAAATCCACAGAGAACAGAAAACAGCCAGTATGGGGATGTCTCAAAAGCAAGCTTGCGAAATTTGATACACCGGTTTTCTGTAGAACTAGGAAAGTATGGGGGAAAAAATGTATGTTTTAGATATTGAAAAAACTGAGAAAATACCATGATTTTCCCAGGGAGGGAACACTGAGCACAAATAGACTAAGAGTGTGCGAGAATCAGTGGAACAGGGCAGCGGGACAAAAGGTTGTTGTGGCTGCGTTCAACATGTGTGTAAAAAATGTGAACAGATAATGGATTGTTCAGTTGAAGATAAAATGTCGAACTGCCAGGAGAAATAATGTTTTTTACTTCTTTATCCAGTAAATGGATGCATGACATTAGATGTCTATAGAACTTAAATTTATATGACAAGGATTGAAGTGGCAAGAAGCAATAAGGCTGTCTGTGTGGAATAGAGGGAACTGTAAGTGAGGTATGTGTGTGTGGGGATTGTTCAAACAATCATGTACTGGTTAGATAATGAAGGAACTGGCATGTAGGGAAAAGAAAGGAGAAATATAGTAGAAAACTATATGTGATGAAAATAGACATGGTCTGACAGAATATATGGAAGTCAAATTAACTGTTTAAATGATATGAAAAGTTTTAGAATAAAATAAGGCATTGTATGATTGACAAGGATTAACATGATATGAAGAATGTTTTGAGCAGAATGGGGAACAATTCTAGATTTTGATAAAATAATGATTGAAATGATGATATATCTGCTTTATTTTATTAATGTTAAGAAAATAAGGGTATTGAAGCAAGTAGCTATAATGGTTGTCTGTGTAATTTACGGACTGAGTAATATAATCTGTTTTGGAGAAACAGTAGAGATAAGACTGAGACAATAATGATAATATTAAGTTGAATCTGCAGACTAACCATGTAATGGAAGGAAAAAGGCTTCAAACCAGTTGTAATGAAAATAATGATGTACAAATTGTTACACTTTATGAAGAGTAACTGAACAGTCCGGGAAAATAAATAAATAGATAAATAAATAGAGAGACAGAAGAGAGCAAATGCTGTAAACAGCTCTGCTCTGAAGATCTCACTTTGAAGAGATTTGCAGATGAGGTTTTGTAAAAGATAAGCTGGGATAACAGCAACAGTACTTGTAATTAGTGTTGTTGATGATAATACCAAATTACTAAGGTAAAGACAGAAAACAAATTCGAATATTTTGAGCATTTTCTGTGCTGCTCATGAAATTATGTTCTGCCAATAATAATGATAAAGAGTATGATTTGGCTATTGTGATTTGAATCCGCCATTGGTGGATGGTCAAAGGAATACAGAGAACTGCTTATCAGTGGCTCTGTTTACATTCCTGAATGGGACACACACTGCTTCAAGAGTGTGCAGTTAGTTGGAGCCGTTTGCAAGCTCACAGTGATCAAACTATAGTCAAGGACAGGTGTCTGATGCTGAAGTTGAGGCTGAAACAAATTCACTAGATGACAGAGAGTGTTTTAATGGTGGTCATCAGGACAATTTAGTAGGTAACTGTAAATTACCACCGAGAGGGGTTTTAAAAATGTGATAAAATGACAACACATTTCTGGTAATAATATTGGTTTGAAAATAGATCAGTGTTTAAATGACGACAGTGACAATTTTTGGTCTGAGAAATAAGAGATAAAAAACAAGGTCAAAAGATTGATCTTAAAGTGAATCCTTTTGAAGAAAAGATCTATAATAGTAATTTTTATAAGTGAATTGAATACAGGTTGATGCAAAATGAATGACTGCAACAAATGTGAGTTGCAAAATATAGTAAAGGTAACTAGAAGGAGAATTGTGTTTTAATTAAGCATTTTTAAAAGGGTTCAGGTAATATAGAGAGACAGATCTCAAAGATGATTTATAATAACTGCAAAAGAGGCAGTAGCCTTGTAAAAGTTAGTGTGAATCCTGATTGGAGACTGATAAACTCCTAGAAGAGAAAACTTTGAGGTCAGATATTAAGTTATGGTAATTGAGAACTTGACAACTAAAATTGAGATTGAGAAATGTGAAATGTTATTGAGAACTAGAATAATTACCATTATGTAAGAACAAATAAGCAGAAGCAGTAGGCTACTGAATTAACAGTTGCTAAATGTAAAATGTGTTGAAAGGCATATGATTAAACAAACCGCTTGAAAAGTTGACCATGAAAGAACTAGAAGCTGATGTTTTGCTTTCAAAAGATAAGTTTGTTATGGGCTGTAATGAAACAGTTTGCTTATCTGAATCTGATGTGTGCTGTGGCTGAAACTGCCAGTGCAACAGACTCAATCTGAGTGGAAAATTTGTAATGTCTAAATTCCCTGAGGTGGGCAAAAGACAAATATAAATAATATGTTTATTTGAAACCGTATGTAATTTCTGGCAAAGATGCCTTAAGCTGGGATAGAGTTAAAAGATGATAGATAAATGTTTGATGTTAGAAGTATATGAGAGAGCAGTGTACCATCCAATAGAGTCTCAGAGTCTCTCTCATTCAATGAGTCAGCTAAAAGCTGTTATCTGTGATAATGTGTAAAGCACAGTGTGTCAGTTGAAGAATCATAGACACAGAGATGGTAAAAGAAACCATTTAGAGAGCAATTTGTTTTAGAAGTAAAACTGAATGACTTTTTAAAGAAGTATTTAAAACAATAATACAGATAGAGATGACATTTTGATTAGCTTATTTTAGGACAGTAACTTCTCTGTCTCATTTAGTCTCCACCATTCAGGACCGATGGCTCCGGCTACAGATGAAGTACACTGAATGTACGGTTGTGATCTAAATTCACTGAGTATAATCCAAGTAGCTAGGTTGCTGCTTTTAAGATAGTTAATGGATTTAAGTGATTAAATACTGTTGTTATTGAACTGTCTCCCCATGTGAACACTATTAGGCAATCCGAATGGCTCTGGTGACTCTTGAACGTGCCTTTCCTAAGCTCTAGAAAACAGCTGAGTTCTGTTGAAGCAAACAGCCTGTGATGGGAAAGAGCGGTCACCAGTGGGCACGAGTGGCTACTCAATGACGGGTACGACCTTCTATTGGCCTGACAGGGGGCAACCCAAGCCAGAGTGGATCACGTAAAGTCATTGGGCATCTCCTGAATGGAGGTGTGTTATGTGAGACAGGTATGAGGGTTGAGCAGGAGCTGTGAGGCCAGCAGCGTCCTTATGGCGTTAAGGGGAGATGACGCGGTGACGAGTCACGGCATGTCTCCCCAATAAAGCAAAGCTCCTCGATATATACCACTCGCCAGAAGAAACCGCATTAGTTGTATGGCTTGTTTTTTTATTGTGACAAGCGTCTGCAAATATGCCAGGGGAAAACACCCTGATGGAGATTATAGATAAAGGGCGAACAGGAGTGGGCTTTCAAGAGCCAGCTGAGGCCATGAAGTGATTCCCATTAGTTGTTGTGGAGACAGTAATAAAAAATTTTGTATGTACTGGTTGCCTTATGGGCAAGGAAAATCATAGTGTTGATTTTGAACTAATATGTTATAACATAGTTTTAACTCTTGAAGGTCGTTAGACATGGTGGTGGCTAAAGATGAAGACAGCTTTTGTAGATTTGAGAAAAGTCTGGATAACAAAGGTGAATGGTCAAAGGTTATTGTAATGAATACAAATTTTGTCTAAGTTACAGCCTTAGGAGGCTGGGGGGGGGAAATATTATTTGTTTATAGTGAGAGAGACTGCCTGAGTTGGAGGAAGGGATGGTAACTGTGTCTGTCTTTCTGTTATCGGCCTGCTAGAGCAAGCTGAAGCAAAATAATGATAATGAAACAAAACAACCCAGCTGACTTGTCTAAAAATCAAATGAATAATGAACAGATGTAAAATTAGGTAGAAGCTACAGGAAAAATGAAAAGGTTAAAATCTTATTTAAAATTTAAATCTTTAAGCAATAATATAAAGAAAAGTGAACATTGAGAATGAGCAGTTAACATATGTGTGTCTAGAATGAGTGCGTGTGCTAGTGACCGCACTTTATGTCTTGTATGTATTAGGTTGGGGCACTAATATTCCACCTGAATGGTGTGTATATTGCGTCATTAACCTCTGGAATGAGTTTATCATTACAGATGGGTTAAGGCAAATGACAAATTTTAAAGAAGCTGATAATTCTGATGAAAAGACAATACAGAACATGGGACAAGCTTTAAGTTGATTGGCCATCAAGCTCTGTCTGGTAGTAATAGTTTTGTCATACATAATGTAGATTTGAAGATCAGTTTAAGTAAATTGGAATTGTGTAGTTGTAGATCACCATCTGGCATGGGCTGAGATAAATGAAAATGTTGTAGATTTGAGGGAAACAACAAAGTGACATATTGGCTAAGTCAACATGAAATTATCAAGAGAGCCTCTCACATTTATGATTATTGTGAACAAAGGGGGAGAAATGATTGACTGACAATGACCAAGTCTGTACAGCATGACCTGACCTGAAACAATTGATGACTTTGGAAATGTTTGTAGATGACTGACTTGAGAGACCAAACAACAGGCCTGAAAAGCGGGATTTGCTGTGAGACTGAGGGCCGTTGCCCTTCAAATACTGCGAGAAGAAGATGAGATTGTGGCTTTAAGTGAAGAATGTAATATTTTTGTTTCAGAGACAGGGAAAGATGTCTGGAGGAAATTTGTCTGAAGGACAATGTTTGGATTAGTGTTGATGGCAAACTTTATCAAAAACACTATGTTAAATGTTATGTTAAATTGATGCTCGAGTTGTGTCGTGCATCAAAAGGGGGATGGTATAACAATTGCCAAATATGGTTTATTAAGGGGTTCACATTTGCTGAATAAATGTTGGGAGAACACTAGGGGTAATTGGATAAAAGCCCTGAAAGAAGCCATTTTTCTGCCTAACAAAATTGATGTCTGTGAGTGTGCTGCACACACCAATAACAAAGATTGTTTCAACAGGAAACGCCAGGGCATCGAAGGCCACGGGAGAACAGTAGACAAAAGAAACTACGTACTTTACTATCTGACAATAACCTCGAAATTTGTTTCTCTTTACAGAGAGCATGCAGGATTGGGAGACAGGATGAATTTATGGATTATGGATGAATTTGGCTAACTGTCCTGGCCTGGGTTATTATTGTGGAAGAAAGGTGCTACACCTGCGCAGCGCATAACTTAAAATTTTCCTTTTACAGAATGTCAGGATGGATTGGATCAAACAGAACTAATTCTGTTCCAAATGTATAAATATTGTGGACATGAGCAAAGTGGGTTGAGTGTTTTTCAGGGTAAAAGGACCCCGAGTGCTATTAAGTGAGCAAGAAATTATCCGGTGATAATGTTTCAGATTGTTGAATCCACAGGTCACACCAAAGGGGACGAGCGGCAAGACAAGCGGTCACTAACAAAATACTTAAGGTCTCCATTCACAGGTGACGGGAAGCAGGAAATGGTTCATTCCAGTGGGGGTGCGGTGGTGATCTCAGGAGATCAGTGTCACCTGGGTCCAAGCCTCTCACCTTAGACAACACCAACAGGCCTCAACCATCCAATAGAGCACAAAGTGAGGGATTCAAGGACGTGCTAGTAACGTACCTCCCGAACCTACGAGGGAAAGACCATTGCAACGGCACGCAAAGTGTCACCCTGGCGAACACGGAACGTCCGTGGGGCGAACGAGATGATCAACACACCTGGAGGAACCAACTGCCAACTGATGGTTTAAGTTTAACAGAAGAATCTGTTTTTGTGATGATTTTGTTTGATTGAATCAAACTAGGTATTGATTTGATTGTAAATGTAGAAAATATATTGATTGTGTCCGTAATGGAAATATTAGAGTTAATATTGAACAACTGCATTGGTTGGAAGAATGGATAAAATTATAAGACTTCTCTGGTTAGATTTTTGTTAAATATGGCATTAAATAGAGCTTACTAAATTGAATTAGAAGTGAACAAAATATGGTTAGGAAAACCGAGGTGAAATATGGAGATGGGCGTAGATTAATGGAAAAGGCTTAATGATAGGGTTTAGGATTGTTATTCTAATAATTTTGTTATTCATGGGTGAATATGATTACAGTGACAGGTGAAACATGCTGTCTGTTCAATTGGTGAAAATGACAGTCTATCCCAAGGATGAACAAAATTATGTGACGATACATGTAGCGGGAGCTACAGTGAGAGATGTGTTAAATGTATGTTCTGTTTGTTTTTCTTCTATTTGTTTATTTTCTGAGAAAGATTAAGGGCAAAAGATTTAAAGAAGGTTACAAGCAGCGGTCATCCGTGTTACGAGATGGCGTACAAAGATAGGGTTTGAAACTGAGTGATTTTTATTATACTTTTATCTGTTTGTTTCCTTACTATGTTATAACTACCTTTTTCCTTACTGGCGTGACTGAGGGTCTGTTTACAGGAGCGCAGGAACAGTGATTTCTCGCTTAGCCCGGCGTCGTAAAAATGTTTACTTGCTAGCTAAAATATTACGGGGCCTTTCCCCCACAAAAACAGCCTTATGCTTCTTCATTCTAAACTTTTCTTCACAGGTTCAAGGAGAGTGATCATTTATGCAAAAATCAGAGATAAAGAGTATAAGTGTGATGATATGACTTAAAATTTGTTTTATTGTTTATTATTGTGATTATGGGTAATCAGAATGATAAAAAGTGAGGAGTTGTAGTGGCGATTTTAATGATATTCATTGATCTTTAGTAAAATATAGATGATTCAAAGAATGTCACATGTGTGTCTCACTTGTAGTGAGAGAAGATTCTGTTTATGTACCTGGGGAGGCAGAAGAGGGGGACACTCCAGAGAACAGACGAACAAGGACCTCTGACCTAGATGTCAGAAGGCCACTTGGTGCAGGGGGGCTTATTGGGGCCAACTAGAAAACTACTGGGAGGAAGGCTCTGGGGGGAAGAAGGCCTTGAAACTAAGATAAAAGCTAGTTCAGTCTGTCTGGGGGGTGTGTCACTCTTCTGCACAGGGTAACAACTGTGTATTAGACTGCTCCTATTCTTGCAAGAATAAATACTTCTATTTTATATAATTTGACTCTGAGTGTCTCTTACGCAGTGATGTTTGTTTGTTTGAGATGAATTTTTGCCACAACACAGGCAATACCCGCCTGACCACTATTCTCTTACAGAGAAACAGTGGGCTCATGGAATGAACGATAAAGAGTTTTATTGTTCAGTAATATATCCGCTGATAGATTTATACTCCACGCAGGTTTCCCATAACTGATGATTTAGAACTTAAAAAGCTCTGTCAAGATAAATCTAAGCATTGCTTATTCTCATAAGATAAGGACGTAATAGTATATTTTTAATATACAGCCGTGTGGTACGCCTATATACAAGCCTGAGTATGCATGTCAAGCCTGAGTAAGATGTCAGGAGCTGAACATGACGAGGCTGAATACAGCAATATCTCCCAACTGTTCAAAATAAAAATGCTAAATAGGGTGGCCATCTGTCCGGTTTCAGGTCGCACAGTCTGGTTTAAAAAAAAAAAGTCCTTCTACTGGCACACTCATTTGTCCTCCTTATAAGATCATAACTATTTAATACTTTATTCAATGGTGTATAATTAATAAATAAAAAATTAATAATTTAAAACATAGACCAGGTTTAAGCTAATATATGCGACGTACATTTTAGACACAATATCGTCAAAATTGAGTGTTTTGCTCCAAAATAGTTTCAAACGGAGTCAGAGCAAAATGTTTGCATCTCTGATCAACACGGTTGTGTTTCGTTCCTAAAATGATTCAGTTAATGATTCAATGACTCAATCATAAAGATATTCACTTGCTTCGTTCCTGAATGAATCAGCTGTTTGGATACAATCAGTTGAATTAATCAATCCCTGCGTCTCAATGTCCATACACTATCCATCCTAAACAGTATGTGAGATTAAAATAAGTGTGTCCCAGAGCATAGTATGTTGAAACGAGTACCCCAGAAGTACCCGGATGGCTATTTCCGGTGGATTTTCAAAGTGTGTATCTGTGCTCACTATAACAGCTAATATTGCCCACAACCCATTGCGCTTTGGAGGAGGATCCAGTTCAGAACTACAAACATGAGTAAGTGACAGAGGGCACCCGTTAAAGATGCTATTTTATGACGTGATAGTATGTCCCAAAGCTTGTCTACTCTTCTGCTACACACTCAAAAGTATACTTTTTCTTCACAAAAAGAGTACATACTTTTAGGGCGTAGTATAAGTAGGTGAATTGAGACGCAACAAATGTGTGGATTCACTTATTAAGAAAGTGACTTGTTGCCACCTACTGGCGGTTTTAGTTTAATATTTAAATTATAATAATAATAAATAAAAAATTCACATTTCTATATTTAACATTTTTATTTAAAACATTAATCTTATTTGACTATTCTGTGTAACTACATCTAAATGCCACTTCAGATGCAGCTTCCGTGCCACATCTGCAGTGCAAAGATTGATTTTGTGTAATTTCATTTGATTGGTAACAGCCCTATTCTAATTCTAATTGCATTTATTTATTTATTATTAATTTTGATAAGCACAAAAAAAAAATTTATTTCAGTAAAAAAATGTAAATGTTATATTTTTAAGTAAGTAAGTGGCGTAAAATGAACCATTGTGTTATGTTTGGTGTGTTGCGGACCGCGGGCCGCTCTGTGCCAGAAAGTCTGGGGCCACTTTTTTAGTCCCAGTCCAACCCTGCATATATAACATGTACAGCAATCAGCAAATGTACATGATGTCATCAGTATTCTCAAAAGTGCTTGATTTAACATATATATAATTGTGTGTGTGTGTGGCCTGGTAAACCCTACAGGGACAAAATGTCCCCACAAAGCGAAATCCTTCTCCTTGTGGGGACATTTTTGGTCCCCATGAGGGAAACAGCTGATTAGGAAAATCATACTAAGTGATGTTTTTTGAAAATGTAAAAATGCAGCAGGTTTTCTGTGATGGGTAGGTTTAGTGTAAGGGGATACAGTTTCTACAGTATACAAATCATTATGTCTATGGAAAGTCCCCATAATACATGAAAACAAAACATGAGTGTTATGCGAGTGATGCACATATGTTTATATAACACACATGCGCACATATAAATGTACATGATCTCAGTTAAATAACAGGAAATCAAGAACTTGATAATTTAATCATTCATTCATGTTTGGTAATCATTATGAACTGGACACATCATCATGTTGATGATCCCTGACGAACCTGTATGACTAAAGTTTAAACGCCAACAGAAAAGCTTCTTCAGAAAGGTAATTTTCATTAAATAAACATGCATTTCTGTTTGCCTGAAACACAGGCGTTTCTGTTTATCTTCATGCGCAAACTACACAAGACCGTCATTCAGCGTGAAGGGATAACAATCAATACATTTGTTCCAGTCGAAAGTTTTATCCAATGTATATTTGCAATGCAAGAATCAGAGCCATACATCATATGAATCAAACCTACCTTTCCCCTCTCAAGGCTGCAGTCGCAGAGACATCAAAACCGACGAGAGGTTGTTCCTGTAATTCGCCACATAATATTCACGTGAAAATAAAACACATGGATAAAACATCGACACCCCACACAGACTGTGTGCAACCGACCGGCTCAGGGTGCACACTGAGGATGTGTTAATAAATACATGCTCACTACACTCGACCCCTAATCTGGAGTGATGTCCGATTCGAGAACAAATAGTTCATATGAACCGGTTCTTTTTAATGATTCGGTTGAACCGATTCTCAAATGAGTACATCTCTTACATGAAAAGTTCCTGGTTTTTCTCCAGAGTATCTTGGAAGTTATTGAATAAAGTGTGAATTTTTTTTTTTTATTTTTTTTTTGTATGAGTAACGTTATACATACAGGCTATATATATGTGTGTGTGCTGTATTGCTTTCATTATTTCGTTGTATGTAATTTGTACATTGTTGTAGGCTACTTGCATTTTTGATACCTTGGCATTAATAAAAAAAAAAAAAAAAAAAAAAAAAAAAAAAAAAAGTGTGAATAAAATGGTTGACTAAGTGCACATTTTGGCATAATATTACTCAAAAAGGTTGGAAAAAACACGTCTGTAGCGCACAGATAGCCTATAAGCTAAAACCCAGTCAACAACTTAGTCATACACAGACGCATTTAACTAAATGTCACTTGTGAGAATTCCGGGAACATTGTGATGAATCAAACGAATTTATTAATTTCAGCAAACCGAACGAATCGACTCGTTTAAATGAATCGGATATCGCTATGTAACTACTAGACGGGAGACGGATGAGGGAATTGAATGAGAGAACAGGGAACACAGGACTAGTGCGCGGCGTAACATCCCTACTCCGATTGGTCAGCACAGTCACGTGACCTCAACACAACAACAATACACACAGTGACACATGGCAAACGATTGAGCCTAAGCAGGATTTTCATTTACTTAAGGATGATTCAGACTTTTACTACAGTTTGCGAGACAAAAGACAAGTGGTGTAAATAAATAATAGTTAAACAGCTAAAAAAAAAAACTAACTGTGATTTCTAGGCTACAAAAGATGATAGATAGATAGATAGATAGATAGATAGATAGATAGATAGATAGATAGATAGATAGATAGATAGATAGATAGATAGATAGATAGATAGATAGATAGATAGATAGATAGATAGATAGATAGATAGATAGATAGATAGATAGATAGATAGATAGATAGATAGATGGATAGATAGATAGATAGACAGACAGACAGACAGACAGACAGACAGACAGACAGACAGACAGACAGACAGATAGATAGATAGATAGATAGATAGATAGATAGATAGATAGATAGATAGATAGATAGATAGATAGATAGATAGATCACTCAAATACCAGTGTGTAAATGGCCGTTAAGAGCCTTTGCTTAAACCAACACTGAATTGTTTGTCTTATTTACTTAATTCTCAGTTGCAGTTGGCAGCAAGTAGAGTTCTTCTTACATAGTGTGGGTGT
Source organism: Rhinichthys klamathensis goyatoka (assembly GCF_029890125.1). Taxonomy (NCBI): domain Eukaryota; kingdom Metazoa; phylum Chordata; class Actinopteri; order Cypriniformes; family Leuciscidae; genus Rhinichthys; species Rhinichthys klamathensis. The sequence goes on from NW_026606826.1 coordinate 47,461, forward strand.
ATAAATGCATGCAAATGACAGTCCTGCACAAAGCTGTTATAATTGTACAAAACGGCTTCATGTTGCAAAGTTAAATGCAGTCTAATAGATTTCCAGTTTTAAGGCTACCGGTAAATGCCACACAGCAGCTGGTAAGCAGACGGTGCATGAAAAACAATATTTGTTCTGTTAACGGTTTGCTTTTAACCAAATGCTCACAAAACTTGAAATATGTAAGCAGACTTAACGAAAAGGCATGGTTTATCATTTGACAAGATGGATTTCAAAGTTTCAGTGGCCGAACAACTACTTGTAGATTCTGTTTGACCTTATGATGTCTTTATTTATTTGAATAGCCTCAATCAACATTTGTTTTAATCTGGATCTTCTGGACAGATGTTCGCGCGTCACAACACAAACGCCGCTTCACAGACAGCACGCTCTTTTGCATCTTATGGCACTTGAATGATGCCAAATAAATGATTGGCTTGATCATAAATTTGGTTTAAATGTGGACCGTCCAGCGTCCAAACTCGGTCGGTCGCTCTTTCTCACTTCGCAGAACCCAGATAGCGTGATCTTATACTGTAAGGCCGTCCCGGCACAGAGGATATTGTTGGAATCACGTTCAGAACGCCTTAATCCAGCTGAATGATAAAAACATTGACAGCCAATCAGAATTCATTCTGCTTTAAAGAGCTCAAAACTGCAGCACGTGCTTATAATAAACAAAATGTTATCTTGTGTTGGTGTAGACGTTAATATAGTTATCGGCATCTGTTATCCTTAAAGACATTAATCACAATTTATTCATTCCATTACCAGCCATAGTTTTGCATCTGAGTTGAAATCTAAAAGTACTCTTAGAAAAAAATTATAACTATATATTTACCAGATCATATTTTACTAAATATACTTCACAGTATAAAAAAAACATTTACATGAAAATGTAAAGCTGCCATTATATTTTAGAAAGATGATTCCTCAAAATGGGCTCATAATATTTTGAGGTCAGTGGCATAAAAAATTTTTAAAAGCCCTGCCTAAATGAACACTACATTATCAATAAATAAATACGCAAGTTATTTATACAGAATATTTTATTGGTTCAGCAGACTGAAAAACTGATTTTGGTGGTGGGGGAAGAATCTTCAATTGTTTCCCAACACGGCCAATATTAAAACCAATGCTCTGTACCATCTCCTCCCTGTTTCAAACACTGATAAAAATCAATACTGGGCTGTAAAATGTAACAAAGACATGAATTTATCATCAGACCAGTGTTTCTTTTATCTGCAGAGGCACATTTGCACATGCACAACCATATGCACACAAGAATTACACAAATGAGTAGGGTTAAAAAAAGGAAAGGATAAAATGACAAACAAATAATAAAAAAAATGGACCTACAAAATGGTTATTCGTGTAGCACAGTACAGAATGATATACAGAAGACACAGAGGACACATACAGTACTGCTAAAAGTTGTTCAGATTTTTTTTTTCCTTTACTTAGACAGATCAGCTGGTGCAATATATTTAAAGCTGGAGGTAAAAGCTATACAAGTTGCCTCCCTAACCTTGGGGTGGGGGGGGGGGGGGGGGGGGTTGGGGAGTAAGAGCCCAAAAACTATTTACACTTTCTCATAAGATTAAGATCACATGGTCGGCACACATAACAATGGAAAACGAACCACAAGTCATGGTGGATAGGTGGGGCAGAAGCATACGGCAGAAAAAGACGGCAAAATACAGCTGAAGCAGATGCATGGCTCCAAAGTCCAAACTTTCCACAAGTTCACTCCTCTTTTTGGGACTTTTTCCTTAAGTATAGCAATCTCCAATCAATCTTGCGTTTTGTGTCTGTAAGCACTCATCTTCTGTCCCTTCTTCCAACCTTCCGTCGCACCTATAAAACATGTCATTAGTACATATTCTCAACAGTTTCAATGTTACTGATCAATGAATTCCCATGACATTTATGGTCATTCATGATTACTAGATACAAATTTCTGGAGCATTTTTCTACACGGAAATAATAGAGTTAAATAGTTAAACATTTCAAGATTTCTGACCAATTAATTTATATGACCAAGTTATTCATGATAAATATCAGATTTTATTTTTATTTTCATACAGATTTCTGGAGTGGGTTTCTATGTGGAATTTATATATTTAAACAATTATTATATTTCTGGTACGAATCTCCAGTCTCCAAACCGAAGATCTTCCTAAGTGTTTTAAAGATAGACTTTTAAGATGTTTATCTTCCTTGCCTAGATACCAAAATGTTTTTAAATCAGCTAATTGGGCTTTCTATAACTGTGGGAATTCAAGCGAATGGAAACTCACTTTCGGTGAGTCCATTGACTCATCCTCTTCCTCTTCACTCTGTTGGGCTGTGTCCATCTCCTCTTCAGACTCCTCTTCCTGGTTGGCGGCAGCTTTTGATCTCCCACCACTGAAACAGATTATATGAGTCGAATGAAACCCATGAAACAGACCTAGACACACATGTAGGCTGAGCTTTTAGCAACATGGGTCTGTGTACCTGGCTTTCCTTGCTGCTGTCTGTGACTTTGGAGGCCGTCCTCTCCTTTTCTGAGGTGTGGATTCCACAGAATCACTGGCGGCCTCTGATACCTCCGCTCTGCGAAAAAAAAAAAACATTTTTAAACATGTTAAAAAAGGGTTTATGGGTATTCAGGAACTTCCAGTAGCAGTTTTTCTACATTATCCATAGTACAGACTCAATTTGGTATGCAGTTCATGAATATTATTTAGGCAGACTTTGACAGTGGCAGGGTGGGTTAATGCAAATATCTAATCAGAAAATCACATGGCAGCAAATCAATGCATTTAGGCACGTAGATGGTCAAGACGATCTGCTGAAGTTCAAACAGCCTCAGAATGGGGAGGAAACGTGATTTAAGTGATTTTAAAAGTGGCATGGTTGTTGGTGCCAGACGGGCTGGTCTAAGTATTTCAGAAACTGCTGATCCACTAGGATTTACACGCACAACCATCTCTAGGGTTTGCAGAGAATGGTCAGAAAAAGAGAAAATGTCCAGTGACCGGCAGTTCTGTGTGTGAAAATGCCTTGTTGATGCCAGAGGTCAGAGGAGAATGGCTAGACTGGTTCGAGCTGATAGAAAGGCAACAGTAACTCAAATAAGCACTAGTTACAACCGAGCCGAGGTCTGCAAAAGACTCCTGTCAGCTGAGAACAGGAAACTAAAGCTACAATTCACACGCAGCCCACCAAAATTGGACAATAGAAGATTGAAAAAATGCTGCCTGGTCTAATTAGTCTCAATTTTAAGCTAGGTGTACCTAATAAAGTGGCCACATATATATATAACGTGTTTATTTTAGCGTTTCCGTCAGTGAAACAACACACTACAGCCTGTAAAACATTGAAATAAATATCAGTAAATAATGGTAACCTAAAAAATATAAGAAAGTTGAAAAAACAAAACAAAAAACCATTTGTTTTATATTTCCCCACAAAGATAAATGCGTCATCATAAATAGCACTCTGAGAGAGATTTGGGACACGAGCAGGACAGATACCATCTCTTGTCTAATATCTTCATGTCTTCCCCCGAAGTTCCAAAGTAAATGACACTTGTTGTAAAAGGTATGAATAGTTAATTTGCAAGTGAGAGACATTTAGGCTATAGCCTATTTGATGTGCTGCCAGAGAAAGCAAAACTAAATTACAGGGGTGTGTGATACGCGCTACACAAATAAACTGGATGTGCCTTACCAAGTCTAACAAGCTCAAACTGTTAAATAGAATTTGATATGCAAGTAAATGCCCGTTCACACCAAGACCAATAACTAAATTAGCGTCCACACCAGCGGACGATATTGTTCTGTTTTTTCTCAGCGTGTGCTGGTCTGTCACTTCCTCGAGCTTGTAACAGCAGGATGGATTCAAAATGGCTGCCAATGTTTTTATCATTCATTAGCTGGATAAAATCGTTCTGAAAGTAATTTCAACGATATTGTTTCTCAGTGCCATTATCATCGTTATAGATGTGGTGTGAACTGTGCTATTTTTTAATACCGAGAATGATTTTTAGAACTATATCTTAATGGTTATCGTTCTTGGTGTGAACGGGCCTTAAAAATGTATCTGTCCTACAGTGTTTTTCTTTCAATTCGTGGAAAATTGCCAGATCGCAAAACAGAACACAAAGCCGACAAATGGCTTAAATGTATGGGCTCATGTGCCTCTCTCATTCAGCACGAATCCAAATATTTCCATGGTTGCAACCTTTACTTTCTTTTGTAAACAAAGCTTTGTGCTCCCCTCGTGTTGTAATATTCACATAAAACAGCATTCACATATAATAAAAAAAAATGGTGTTTTGTCGTACCATCGCTAGTTGCTTTGCAACATTCATGGAGCAACCAATAAAAACTTCCAATATTAGGTTGAAGGCTATATAAACCTATACAATTATCGTCAAAATTCTTCATGTCTTCTCCCGATGTTCCAAAGCCACTGACACTTGATTGTGTCATATACAGTATATATGATAAATAATAATAATAATAATAATAGATGAAGAAGAACAGAAGTGCATACAGGCAGCCACCCACCTTGGTTTCCGTCCTCGTCTGCCTTTGGGCTTCACCTCCATATTCTCACTGCCTGCGTCATCCTCTTCCTCCTCCTCTTCCTCTTGCTGCTCTTCCTCATTCTCCTCATCTACAGGTGGAGCAGCCTTCCTGCGACCCCTCCTGCCCTTGCTGGGTGTCTCGTCCTTTGCGGCTGCTGATTTGGGGGGCCGTCCTCGCCGCCCCTTCTTGGGTGGGCTGTTCTGTTCGTCTTCGGTCTCCATGGTCGGCTCTGCCATGCTGCTGTCCTCGCCCCATTGGTCCTCAGCATCATCAGTGCTCGTGTTGGCTGCTTTCTTACGGCCCCGCTTGGGTTTGGACTCCTGGCCCTTGTCATCTTGGCTGGCTGCAGCGCCTCGCTTGCGCCCCCTGCTGGGCTTTTCTGTCTCAGACGGGCTCTTCATTGAAATGTCTTCATTCTCACTGTGGTCCACTTCAGCCGAGTCCAGTCTGGGGTGAGAAAAGAAATGCACATGCAGTGCGAGACAAGTTGCTCTTTGATTTTTTTTTTCTTATAAATCTTGTTAAAGGCATTCGCAACTAATTGAAGAATGTGAAGAAAAGAAACCAATAATAAAAGACTCCAAGAAAGACAAACTTCAAGGCATTTCTCGTGTTTGTCTTGGTCATATTATAAAGACAGCTACGGGTTTGGCCATTGTAAATCTAGAGGGACGGCATGAGTCATCTCAATGCCATTGAGCAGTACATCCCCAGAGTGCTCTTTCAGTGTAGCACAGGTAAAAGGAAACAGCAATTATTGTGCCTTCGTGACGCAGATACATAAAACACTCCATTCAAAAGAATCTCAATGACACCTATTCAATAACCCAATGAGTTGGAGAAAGCCACCGCACACCTACCTTTCCTGCCTTCACTCGTGTGGATGCTTACAAAGGCGGTATGATTACAAAGCACTGTGACCTCAATAGAGCTTGTTTAGTCCACAGCAGGATTTAATACCACAGCCAGAATTTGCAGTATGAAAATTTGTGTTAATAACATAAAATGGATTCAGATGAGGCTTAAGATCAAACTGCAGAGAGCTCAGTGTTACAACAATATTACAGTTTTAGGAGAGGGAGTGTGTCAAATGTTATTTATAACGCTTGTGTATTTATGCACACCACCATTGGTTTTACAGGACATCTGGATCAAATTTATGCTACTGAACAGATCATGCAAATAATATGTCGTTTTTAGGAATGTGCTAAACTACACATTTTCAAAATCGCCGGTTAGATGGGTTGTTTCTTGCATTCAGAGCAAAAGCTATCTCTAGCCATGATATGGTGTTTTCCCCTACAACCTATAGTGAGGTCAGATTACAAACAACAAACTTTTACATTGGTTGTTAATGCATTGGTTTAACCAAACTGCAAAGCGTTTGTACACTTCTCAAATATAAGGTAGAATTTTGTCCTACTACCCAAAAACATGGCGATGAACAGTATTTTTTAACCAAAAATAGTTTACTACAAAAAAAGAACATGTAACTACAACTTTAGTGTAATTTGCATGCAAATGTAAAGAATCTTAAAGAATCAAAAACAACACTAAAAAAACTAACTTAAAATGAATGAGACTTCCCATCTCTAGTAGAAAGGACGATCTTTCGTAGTCCCGAGTGCTGCCTTCGCTTCCTCCTCACACATACATGTGAGCTAATTGTGTTTGTGTTGTTTGAGACACTAACCGTCCTTTACTGCGGCCGGGGGAGCTGGGGTTGGAGTTGCTGCTGGCGTTGCTGATGGTCTCCATTCGTGAGAGTTTGGTCTGCAGTTTTCCTGTGGCGGACAGAGGCTTGTTCACGGCGCCCAGCACGTTTGCTGCCTTAGGCTGCGGAGAGAATCAGGCAGTCAATCTCACAGCCCTATTGGACTGAAGAAGGTTAAAAGCACAGAATAGAAGGCGAATATGTACCTTTCCTGGGGTGAAGAACGACTTCATCTCAGGAGGCAGATAGTTTTTTGTGTTACTGAAATTCTGAAAGGCAGCGAGGACATTGAAAGAAATTGTGATCGAGTGGGAGAAAAATCATTTTGAACAAACTTTTTTTGAAACTGATTTAGTTTGTACCATCAGCAGGTCTTCCACACCTGCTAACCAATCAAAATTGATATGACTTCTGACTAGATAAAGGTGTTAAGCTTATTTTGCATGCAAAAAAAGCTCAACAAGAACATTTTCTATACAGTACAGACGTTTCAATTGACCGTTCGCAAAGACCCGCCCCCTTTAGTTACTGTTGCTATGTCCGACAAGCCATGCCGCTCTCACGCCACACCATGTTCTCACAAAGTGAAAAATACATCGCGGAGCAGAGAGGACACTGACAACGCGCTGACAGACAGGACAGACCAGGTTACTTTTGATATTAAACAAAGTCTCACCTTTCAAATTTGGTCATTTTCTAAAGAAATTTAAAGAGCCACAAAACGGTATTTATTGTTTAATGTGTCTGACAGATCGCTGTAGAGCCTCTTAATGCTGCTCGTGAACCGATCATCTCTTCCTTCTAGTTGATTTATAGCATTAAATGAACATGAATGAACATAAGAAGGAATGTTGTTTTAACCGTGGAAAGATGTCAGTACACACCATTTTTCAAGTTCAAATCCTCCAACGTTAATCTACTTACTTTCCTGACTGCTTTGTCGGACAAAAATGGCGGATTCGGTGGATGATGATTGGTCAGATCGCCTGTCAATCAAACTCCCTGCGAAGGGTCAATTACTCTAAGATTTCATGACTTTTCCACTCCAGGGCAGAAATGTGTATGGTTCATAATACATTAAAAAAAGAGCTGCTGTTTATGGGAGATATGGGTTCAAATCCAGTCACAATCCTATACTGACTCTCTATCCTATACTGACATAATCCTATACTGACATCCACTTTCCTGTCCCTTTTCCAGCAAAAAGAATTCCCATAATCAAAAAAAATATATATCCTAGAAAGGCAGCAATTAAGCACCTTGTCCGGTTGTGTGAAATAGCGTGCAGGCAGTACAGGATCTTTAGGCGACTCTAGACTGTATGTGGTGCTCTTGGAGATGACGATGTTCATGGCTACATCACACACTGTGTACAGTTTCTGGAGAGGAGAAAGAGAGAGAAGAGAGATAATTGAGGACAGTGTAAACAAAAACATTTATATGGGCATGGGCGATATAATGGTATAAAATATTTATAAATGACTATAGATATTTACAAGTTTTGTTAGTACTTCATAAATGTCCAGTTCTGAAAATCATTTACATTTCTAAGATTTTCCCTGTTAGAACAACTTTTGAATAGCCACATGAAAAAAGCAAAGCATCCTTGAAACAAGAAAGACCTCATTAATCTTGGGATCATCCGGACACTGTCCATCTTTTGTCTGTTTTATGTTTTCCACCATTTTCCTGATAAACGCATGGCTGTTGTTTTCATTTTTGGCCATTAGGATTTCCAAAACAAACCATAAAGCCCTGAAGGGAAAGAGAAGATATGAGAGAGAGAGAGAGTGACAGAGAGAGAGGAAGGGAGAGAGAAACATCATTTTCAAGATTAAAGGCAGATGGCAACTCTGGAACACCATTTATCAGTGTTTTCGGCAGCCAGCCAAACATCTAACAAGCTGCACATTTTCTCCACTGTTTATGAAACTTTGAAGGGCAACATATTGGTAACAAATATCTCATCCAAAGCTTGAAATGACAACCTAATGAAGAGATAAACATTCTCAGATTAAAGATGGAAGAGAAGCCGGTGGAGCTCGTGTGGACTCACTCTTTGATGTCTTTGAGCTGCTCAATGTCCTGGACTTTCACGTAGTCTGGGTCATGGACCAAAAGGTGAATTGCATATGGCACCACATATTCCGGCAGGAGAGATATCAGCTTCTCTGCAGTACACGCACACAAACACACACAGTTTATGCGAGTATTATAAAATCCTGGGCATTTTCCAGGTCCCACAATATTTTACAATAGCATGGGTGTGTACTGCGGTTCATGAATATGAATTACAATTGGAAAAGGTTCACATTCTCAAAGGGTCTGAAACTAACAAATTAAAACAAAATGGTGACATGCAATGAATTAATTCCAAAACCAACAGATGAAGAAACCAACACGATGGACTGGCAAATCCACCTGACAGGACAGACATAACAACAGAGTCTTCTGCATAATGACCCTGATGAACAGTTCAGCAGAGCATCTCAAGATTTCACTGTGCAGGACGCGTGCATATAAACTAATAAAGATCACTAGCACACAAACACACCACATGTGTGTGCCTCTTTAATAAGGAATTTGATTCTGCTTCTGATTCCGGAATGATTCTTTTAGCTTTTAAAAGCGCCCTCACCTCAAATAATCGTTCATAACTATAAACCGATTGATTCATTGGAAGGCTCTTTGGAAGGACTGTGGATCAACCCAGAAAAAAGGGCTATTTTTACATTAATTATTAATAACTGATGTTGCTGAAAATATTAAGATGCACTGAGAATAAATTTGGAATGGCATTGTGACCTGAATCAAATCTAAATGAATCGTGAGGTGCCTAAAGATTCCCAACCTTATAATACAGTAGTGGCTTAAGTAATCTTTTTGTACTGATTCATTGAAAGTCTATACAAATACAACTCTACTTAAAACACTGTAATAAACAGCACACTTAAACCAAAAACTGTTTACTACTACTACTACAGAAAATCAATTACAAATGCGGGTAGCTAAAGCTGGACAGGAATGAATCTTTTTGTACAGTTTTATTAAAATAACTCCGAAGAGTCGTTTGATCGAAAAACTGACTTACCAGTGGTGTTGTAAGTTTCTTTTTATAAAAAAACATAAATGAGAGCAGGATTTAGACGGACTGTCCTTACCGCTGACTGCTGCGTGCTGTTTCAGGTACTCCCTGCGCAAGTTGATGTTTTTGACCAGGCACTGACGGGCGTGCGCCCTGCGCTCCTTCACCGGGTCTTTGGCACACAACGTGAACACGGCCAGGTACTCCAGCGGCAGACGCAATCTGCACAGACCTTTGTGCAGCTTCTGGGCGAAGGCCTGTCGCACCTGATAGCACTCGTCCTGAGAAAGACAAGAACACTAATTAGTTCCTAAGGAGTCATTTAGCTGATGCTTTTCATCAACAGTTTTACAAAACACTCCAGGAACAATAACCTTGCAGCGACCTAGGGTTAAGTGCCACCACCAAAATCAAAACGGACCCTCAATTAATTTCTTAACCCTCTGGGGTCGGCAAACGCGCCGGCGCGTTTTGCTCGATTTTTTTCACATAGCAGTAAAATAGACTTAAAATACTCCGTCATTTTTGGTCATAAAGACTTAAGAAATATGAAAAAATAAACTGTTAAATGTTTTCTTTTTTATGTGTCCACTTACAATCGAAATAAAACATTGTGCTTTTGTAAAATAAAGAAAATAAACAGGGTGTGCTTTCTGGCTCTCCCTCACCGTGAACTTTTTTTTTGGAGCACGTCTCTAAACTGAAACAAAACTCAGCGAATACTATTCACCCAGGCATGAGATATATATCTTTATAATCATTTAAATGTGTACTTTTAAATGATCTGATTCAAAACGAAAACAAATTTTCACTGTTTAAGTAATTTGTATATAACCAACAAGATGTCCAGTTTCTCAAACGCTTGCTCATTATTTTTAATTTGACCACGCCCACGCACGCAAAAGAGATTGATATGCAAATCTCCACGCAGGAACGCGAACGCGCTCATTACCTAAAAAACAAAGCACCAAACTTCATAAGTCCTCTGCTTTTCGTCGAGTTTGGAAGACACGCAGTGAGCTTACATTGGATTTACCTCAGAAGAAGAACGCGATTTGAAGACAAGAAAGATGTAAGGTAAGAAATGTATTATGAAATATATTAGTTAGTGTTATTGTTGCATAAACTTAACATTCCAGTTGAACTGTTGCTAGACTAAAATTTATGAAATCGACGGAAACATGTTGAAATATGAACTATAGCTTAGACAGGCAGGAAATAAATATACATACGACACGAGGATGTTTTTATGTTTGATAATAAAACACAGCATGATGTGAGGCTAGTATCAGTGTTTACTCTAATATGGTGAATATTATAATGTTTAGAACCATGTTTACTGTTAAATAACGAATGGAAACATTTGAAGTAACATGATAAACATATATTTTTCTCTAGTGTACTGAAGTGTTCCTTTTTAACGATTTATAGGCCGCATGCTATAGGCTATTGTTATTATTATTCGGAATTAAAATAGCCGCACATCATCACATACCCTTCACCATACCTGGAGATTAGCATGGGGTACTTTCCATAAGATCATCTCTCAATGCAAATCAAACCAGCTATTAGGCTAACTGAAATAAAACCATGTCTATATGGTGAAGGGTATGTGATGATGTGGGGTTATTTTAATTCTAAAGGCCAAGAGAACTTTATCAGGATGCATAGTATCCTGGATCCATGAAATAACTGGCCTTTAAAAATAAAAATCTGCCTGCATCTATGGGATTTTAACATAGGGGTGTCCAGACGTATGCACCCTGTATTTTAAGGAAAAACATTTAATTATTTGCTATACATTATTCATTCACAAAGAAAATGTGGTGTCCCTAAAGGTTGGAGTTTTCCTCATTTTTTAAGTTAAGGCATTAAGATTATTTTTTAGTCAACTTTAGCATGGGTGTGTTCACTTATTCTAAGCACTGTGTGTGTGTGTGTGTGTATACACATACACACACACATATATATATATATATATATATATATATATATATATAAAAATCGCAATTTTAACCAGAAAAATCTACAATGTATGCCCAAAGTCATGCAGCCATATAGTTGCTCTTGATATCAGCATGTTCACAGGTGTTTATTTTTTTAATTTATTTTTTTACAGGGACCAGATGCCACTGATGAGTCCTGCTGACTTCAACATTCACAGGAGACTCTGTACATGAACATGGTAAAATGAAAAATCAAACACCTTGGAAATGACAGGTATGTACTATGTTTCAGGAATGGCACAAAGTTGTGACTGTTCAAGCCTCTATCTTTAGATCAGTGTGTTTACTAATGTGCTTTGTTGTCCTTTGTTGTGTATATTTGGATTATGTTGTGTTGTAAATAAATCCAAACAATCTAAAAGCCATTCGTTTTTAAATCTCCTCATTTTTTGTGCAACGATCCTCATAATGATAGCACCTAATAGGGCCATTAGGGGAGGGTCTTTGTCTTTCTCAGGTGTGAAACACTATATATTAATGGGTGGTTAACGCCTCCCCGCATAAAGCTTTCTTACACAAAACACGTCATACAAATTTTAAAAGACTTTATTGTCTTATCTGAATGAGTAGTCAGGATGATTTTCACATAGTTTTGGAGCAAATATTCTAGGCTACGTGATACAATTTTCAAAAGTCTTGTGAAGAAATAATAAGTATGGGTTTCATGGGTTTCATTATTTCAGTGACAGTTCTTTTTAGTTTTTTCACAAACCACGCATAAACGTCATTATCTCAAAACTACAAACTTTTACCTACATGCTGCTGACATATTATTGTAGCAAAGTTTGTGCTGAATACAGTGTAATCAGACTTTAGCCATGAAAATGTCACAAGTAACAGAAATAAGCACAGATGTCAGAGCATGTCAGAACACCTCCAGGGCCCAGAAAACACCTCAGACCCCAGAGGGTTAATACACATATTTAGACTACTGTGAAAGTCTGATCGGTTTCTTCCTCTGAAACCGCTTTATTTTTCTTCTGATGTCACTTTTTGGCTGTCAGTTAGCAATATTATCTAACAGCCTGCACATCCTGCTTAAGCTTTGGTTTTGGTCAAACATGCATTTGGTCTGGCTCCATAATATGAAACGCCCACTTTCAACAATCCAATTAATTCCCACCGTATTTTTCTGCTTAAACATCCAGTAGTACTCTGAAACAGTCATCCATCTTATAAAGGTAAAATGGATTGTGAATGACCATTCACACTGAGGCTACATCTGCAATGAGAGGCATTATTTGGAAGCTGACTTCTGATTTTAACGGTCGGTTTGCAGCCAACAGTTAAGTGACCCTTAGTGAGGCTTCCTCAAAGATATGTTTGTCATAATCTGCACATCAGATAAGACTTCAACGCGTGGCGGGTGACCAGGAATACAGTGAATCACTACAAAACCAACCAGCCTGTTAGTCAGAGCAGAGTAACCCATTAAAACAATGTTATGATCTTTTTTTTTTTTGACATTAGACCAATATGCAGTTAGATAAGGAGCCAGTGATGGGTCTTACGTTGATGACGAGGGCGCAGAGCTGGTACTGCTCCAGGGTGATGATCTCATGGTAGCACGGCTCCTGAGCGAGACGAAGAATCGCACAGCCGGCTGCTAGCCGCAGACGAGACATGTCCGGCTTCCTGTACACCCACACACAGAAAGCCAGCACATAAAATCACTCCCACATCACAACATACAAATAAAAGCATCAGTAATGTTTTGCCATGTATGCCATCATTTTCCAGCCAAAGTGTTCATGAATTTATTGTGATGTTGGAGTTTCCTATTAGAATGAAAGTATAATTTCCAGCCTTTATAATTAATAATTAAAAAATTAATAATTTTATTCAGCAAGGATGCATTAAATTCATCAAAAGTGACAGCAAAGAAATGTATAATGTACAAACTGTTTCTATTTCAAACAAATGCTGTTTTTCTATTCACCAAAGAATGCTGAAAAATGTATAATGGTTTCCATAAAAATATTAAGCCGCACAATTGCTTTCAACATTGATAATAAGAAAAGTTTCTTGAGCCCAAAATCAGCACATTCTAATGATTTCTGAAGGATCATGTGACACTGAAGATCACACGAATGCATTGTATATTAAAAGATTTTAAAATGGAGAATTATTCAATTCTAATAATTTCACTATGTTTGATCAAACAAATGCAGGCTTGGTGAGCATAAGACTTCTTTCAAAAACAGAAAAAAATCTTACGGATCTTTACAAACTTTTGAACGGTAGTGTTTATTTGTCGGATGTAAATGCTGTTTTTGAGTGCTCTTAAAACCTATATTTTTTATTTTACATCACAGCTCATGATAGTCACTAGTAAAGGGTTTGGAACTATGCATTTAGGGCATGTGTGACTGACTCAAAGTGCCACTCACCCCATCTTGCCCTGCTCCGTCAGATCGCCATCGCTGCTCAGGATAGCCGTCAGCATTCTCAGAGTGGAGTTGCCAGATTTACTCTGGTTGTTCTTCACGCCGAGCAGCCACCTGACCATCAGTTTCAGACCCTGAATCTGAAACGCACAAAGACAAGAGGAACATTAAACTCAATTTACTCGCTAGTATCATCTCCTGTGACTGCAAGTTTAGGTGTCATTTATTTAAAATATAAAGGAGAGAAAAAAAACTAAAAGAAGAAAAGAACCTGTCTAGACATATCTGTTGGGAATCAATGCAATACAGGATGAAATGTGATTCACTCTGGGAAAATGAATAATAAATGGCAAAAGACAAATCTTAGCTGAAGTTGTGATTTATTTACTGAGCGTCTCACCTTAGCCAATGTTTCAGGAGAGACTTCATCATCTGGGACCCACAGCTTGGTGGTTTTCTTGCCAGCAATCTTTGCAGCAAACAGAAAATCAGTATCAGATGCCTCAAAAACCAGAGAGTGTGGAGAACCCTTTATTGCTTGGTCTGACATTTTTCTAAACAAGGTTACAACTAAAAATAACCACACTGCTTGTAATAGAGGCGAGGAGACAAATTATGTGTCACACGCCTATGTGTATTAAAGCACACGACTTGATTTAAAACTACAGCCAAATTAAATAAATCTGTGCCCACAAGGTTAATCAAATGAGATCAGTAAACGGGATCTCATCTGTTTGATACGTTCTGAACTTTCTCAGGCATTTACTCTCATAATTATACTGGGTTGATTTGAGCCTTAAGCAAGCACACACCCATAAAATCACATTAATTAAATGAGTCTAAATTAGTTCATGCTACAGGCAAATAAACAACACATGCATATTTAATGCTGCTCTCTTGACCAGCAATGGCATTCATTATCAGCAGTGCTTTCACGATCATGAAACTTTGGCTGATGATTCATTGTTATGCAAATAATTGTGATTAAAAATTTAAATGTCTAATGTTTTTGTTATTTTTTTCCATGTTAGTTCACGTTCATACTGACCTCAAGAACAGTCATTATTTATATTGAAGTTAGAACACACATACACACACCCTTGAGGCTTTATAAACAAATATTAATATTTAATCATTTTTAAATTATATATTAAATAACAGTTTAATCATATGAATATTCTATTATTTTTGCCATAATTTGGCATATTTTTTCAGTAACATTTCAATCCAAAATATACTTACTTAAAAAGTACACAAACTATATTAAAAATGTGCGTGTGTGTGTGTATATAGAGTATGTATATATATATATATATATATATATATATACTGTATATACACACACACACACACACATTTTTAATATAGTTTGTGTACTATAAATGTAATAAAATGTAATATTTATTATTGTCATTATGATATTGGAATATATTTTTTTAATATTAGAATATTATACATTGGAACACTAATATATCCAAGTCAAAAATGTATTTACTATAATTTATTTACTTTTAATTTATATCATATATATTCTATTTTTGTAATTTATGCCCATCCTGTAACGGCCAGAAAATACACAAATGTTTATTTTTAAAAAAAGAACTTTGAGTTCACAATGTATGTTACAGTGAAGCAATCCATTGGCGTTTATACATCAAGTATCGGAGTTCATTTTGAGTGCTCGCACACTGCAGTACTTCACCAGAAGGGGAGATATAAAAATGAGCATTTCTATGCAGTGCATCACACTGATTGCTGTGTCCTCTCATCAAAATTCAGGCTTTATTGCGGAAACAGTAATGAGCAGTGCTGTAATTTACCCGGTCGTTCATTAGCAGGTCTTTAACGATGAAATTGGCCACTAAAGATTTGAGCGGAGCTGCAAACTGTTCCGGGGCCAGCATGGCCAGGTGTCCCAGTGTCGTTAAAGGGGTGATGAGCTGTTCCATGTTGTCTGTGTCTAGACTCTTATACAGAGGCTGTGGGAGATAGAAAGCAATTGGTTAGAATGTCAGGCATCCAGGTAAAATTTTAAAGTGAATATGTCAAGGTCTCGTCACGTTAGCCAAAAAGGAAAGTCATTTCAGAGGAACCGCAAAATTACAAAAACATTATTCCAGATATATTTTAGACAGCAAGACTATTCTTCACAATCTTACCTCAAATATCTGTGCAAAGTGCGTATCTCTGTTGGAGAACATGGCATGGATACAGTGGATGGCATATTTGGCCTGGCGAGGAGGACCCTTCTTTGCTTTCTGCTGCAGTACTGGTAACAAGACTCTAGGGGGCAAAAAGAAGTAAAACAGGCAGAAGTGAATGGCAACATCCACTTTATGGATGACTGTACAGCACAATAGAAAATGGTTTTCCAATTTCAAGTGCCAAAGCATCTCAGAAATCACAAAATGAGAAACAGTCTTCAATAAATATAAGCATTTTTAAAACGTTTGAAGTGCTGGAACAATTCAAGCAGCATCACTCCTCTTGAACGAAAGCCCAGATGTGCTCTTCTGAACAGCCCGGTCCATGAGACGGACTTAAACTTACGATTTGATGTGTGGAAAGCTCTCCTCCAGTTTGTTGCCAGTGTTTTTGAAGATCTGCAGAGCGGCCTCTGCAACCTTTTCATCGTCCATCTTCAGACAGCCCAGCAAAGACTCAAAGGTTTCGGCAGAGTGAAACGACACAGGGTGGGTGAAGGACAGGACCTGAGGGGCGTAAAGACACTTCAGTACAGCAATGAACACATACCAACAAACTAATAATAAAAAAAATTACATTCTATTAAATGTGTATATTAAAGGCTGAGTGATATTGTCTGGTGGCATTTTATTGGGCCATTATGATTTCTAAACATGGTCTGTTTCTCATTTAAAATACAGTAGTAAAAATGCTATAGTATTGGCAGGTTTGACTCAGTACATGAATTATAGGTGAATCAAGTTTTAAAATTAAATTAATTGAAACAGTTTGCACAGATTCATGGTAATGTTACCAGATGTTTCATAGTGATTTAATTCTTATATGTAACATTTTGAATCAAACAATAACTGTTTGGTTGAATTAATGGTTCATCTGAATCAGAGGAATAAAATAGAATACAATAAAATACAAATAAAATAGTAGACCATGGCGCTAGCACATAAACTGATAAAAATGTACCCTTAAATTCAATGTAAATCGCTTTGGATAAAAAGAAGACACCAAATTAATTAAAAATAAAAATAAATAAATAAAATGAAAATAAATAAACCCAGTAGCTATACTGGAGCAACAAACTAACTAAAAAATTCTGACGTAATCCAAATATTGACATGCATGTATGTTTCTGTGCTAATGGGATTTAACACCAGCACGGACACAGTCCAATGCGGTAATGGGTCTAGTAGAGGTTTATTTACCTTCAGCAGCTCCAGGCCGGCTCTGATCGCTTGCTCAGTCGGGACTCCCTCATCTTCATCATCAGCAGTTCCTTCTATAGATTTGTTCACTTGTTTGATAAGTGCACTGCAGAAAGAGAGGAAGCAGTGAGACAGCACGCAAATGATGGTACATTTATTCCCGGTTTTTAAAAGTCTCAATGTACCTGATAGACTCTGTGTCGATATGAACGGGTGCTATCCTCTCCAATAAAAACTTCACCATCTCTAGGAAAGGGTTGCTGGGCTGTTTGGGGCTGCCCAGTTTTTTGGTGATTTCTTTCTGTGGAGTGCAAACACAGCCACAAACTGAGGCAACTTAAACTACAAAAGGTAAAAACCGGATTTTTCTGCAAGGTGAAGAAATACGCTTCTTACCACGCAGATCTCGGCCTGCTTACACGAGCAGGATGGGCTCACGAGAGTCTCCAGCTGCTTTCTGATCTTCTCGTCCTCCTCAAGAACCTGAGCGAGCTTCTTCACAAAGTCCTGCGTCTTCCCCGGGTCTGGCAGGTTTTCTTTAACACAGAGATGGAGATGGAGAGATGTTTCCCGCTCAGTGAACATTTTTCTTACACAAAAAGCGGATTGTATTTGACAGGAGATTAATCTAACAGCACTGCAGAGAACAAACACGACTTACTTGTGATAACCATGACCTTTGAGAACACGGCCTTGTTGTAAGAGTCAGACTGGGGGGATAAAGAAATTCAAGAATGTTCAACCAGAAGTACAACATGTAATATAGAGAAATCAGAAAAGCTATAACCAAAACCAAACAACTGAGAGGAAAAACCAACTTTTGGCTGTTTAACAAGATCCAGAAGATCTTTGACATGGTGTCTCAGCATGTTCTGACACTTCCACATTTCATTCAGAGCTCTATAGGAGAGATAGACCACAACAACCACAATCAACATTCCATGTCTGCAAATACATCTTCATGGGTCCCATAAACTCTTTTCAGACCCACAAGCACCTTATAAAATCCTATTTTCCATTAAAAACATCATGAAACAATTTCACTTCCATAACATGATGCATTTCTAAATTAAACAATATTTAACAGAATGGGGCTTTTTGTTTGCAGGTTGCATGGTTCAAAAACCTCTACTCAATTTCTGCACAAGATGAATAAAACAAGAATTACTGCACCTACTTGACAGCATTTCCATCCAATGTGGCGTACAAGTAATACAGGCACTTCATTCGCTCTGTAGTCTCTAGATTGTGAGGCACGAGATATTGGGCGAAGATCCTCTCCACAAGCAACCTAGCGAAAGAATCAAATCAGATCGAATCTCTTATATATATTTGTTTAAATTTACATTCCTTTGAGATTGCACATTGTTTTCTTTGACATGTCATTACCCAAATTTAACTGAGCTTAGACAGCATTCAAGTGAGCTCAAATCTCAAATTGATGACCCAATCATAACACGAAATTGCATTTGCACACAGTTGTCAGCACATGCTTTAATAATGCAATAACATTATAAACCAACTCATCAGTGAGAAGTTCAAATGGGTAATCTGAACAAGCTGCATGCAACACGCCATGAAAGCTTGAAAATGAAAAGTACTTTGGTTGCAGAGCACAAAAAACAAGGTCAGAAATGATTACAAGACGGCATAAGGAATCATGTTTCAAACAATGACTGCAAATTAACTCAGCATGTGCATTTAAATTTTAAAAGAAGTGAAACAAGTTGTGAGCCCGAACTGCGACCATCTCTGCATTTCATCCTGTGGCTCCATTCTTGGGTTTAGCGTGAAGAGAATCTGTGGTCATCTTTGGTGGATTTTTGCAGCCGATACAGACTACCGATTTCTTGTCATCATGATCAGCCAATACTGATAATTCAAACTTTATATAAGTGACTTGTAAGCTCTCTGTTGACTAGCACAATGAAGCCATGTTTTTAATGATTTCATGTCTTATTCAGCAAAGACATGTTAAAATGATCAAAATAATTCTAAATAAATGCTGTTCTTTTGCTGTTCTAAATGCTGTTGTTTTCCATTCATCAACGAATCCTGAATGTATTATGGTTTCCACAAAAAGGTAACACTTTAGTTTGGGGTCCAATTTATTTCTCACCATTAACTAGGTGCTTATTAACATGCATATTACTAGGATATTGGCTGTTTATTAGTGCTTAAAAAGAACATATTAATACCTTCTTCTGCATGACCCATATTCTACATCCCTTAATCCTACCCAATACCCAAACTTAAAGGGTCATGAAACCCCAAACCAAATTTTCTGAGATTTTTACAGAGGTATGTGTGTTGATCACCATTGAAGACAATGTTAGCATCAGTTAGATTTAATAGTAGGGTTAAAATGGTTAAATTTGAGTTTTTTTCCGCTTTTTTCGTCTTCCGGGTTTAAAATCTTCATCACAGGCTGTAACGTGGCAGTGCACTGTGAGTGCGTTGATGACTCATCGGTGTCTCATAATTATTAATGAGACTGAGTTTTCATATCCTATGAGAAGACACCATCTCTTAATTATTCATGACACCACGTGGATCTTTCCAATGACAGACATGTCAAACTGTGATATCGCGTAGTAGATGAGAGAGGCAATCATGGGACGCACGCAAGTGTTTGTTTTCGTGGTGCAAATGTCCAATTGGGTTGAATGTTTCCCCTTGATGCTGCCCAGGCTAGACTCTGGCTCCGGGCGGTTGGTTTTCCATCAACCACGGACACATCTAAACGTGTGTGCCGCAAACATTTTTCACGAGAGAACTTCGAGAATTGTGGACTTCGCCTGGTTGACAACCAATGCAGGTTGCGTCTTGCGAGTGATGCGGTACCAAGTCCCGAGGACTTTTCTATCCCTTCAGAGGTGTGTGTGTGTGTGTGTGTGTGTGTGTGTGTGTGTGTGTGTGTGTGTGTGTGTGTGTGTCTAAAATGAGAAGTCATCCACCTCCACAGAGCCATCTTTATTATGGGGGTTCAGGGGGCGCGTAGATCTAGGCTATGCATGGAACGTTCTTTTTAAGCGGAAAATTAATAATTTTCAAATATATGTATTTATAGTGTCTATAAACAACTATATATTTTATAATGACATTATAATTATACATGTAGCCTACATTAATATGTTCTCAATAGAATTACGATTACTGTAGGATAATATAGCAGGGCATTCAGTTACTTTTGAAAGGACAATAATAAAGTGTCGTATTTCATAAGACTTTAACTTTGCCAGCTATAAAAAAAATCTAGCATTTCCTCACGTTTTACCACTGCTTTTAGTGACAGTCGATATTCATGGGATACTGGCGATGACAGTGATGGCCTTACCACACCCCTTCTCACAGCCATCCACGCCTATTTAAGTTGCATTTTTCAAAAAGATTGTGAGCTAGACTTGAGCTGAAAGAGGGGGGTTTCATGACCCTTTAACAACTACCTTACTAACTATTAATAAGCCGTAATTAGGAGTTTATTGAGGCAAAAGTTGTAGTTAATAGTTAGTGAGAATTGGATCCTAAACTAACGTGTGAACAATGAAAATATTAAGCAAGCAGCAGAACTGTTTTCAACACTCATAATAATAATGTTTCTTGAGCACTGTGGGATTACAAATTTAAGAATCGGTTTAACATCTGCTGATTTTATGTCCTTACATAACATAACATGAAAAACTAAGGTAGAGTACATTGAATTTAGCATTTAAGGTCATCAGCCTGGTGCTTTGTCTCCATTTCTAAGCACTGCCTCCTACAATCTATATAAACTACAATGTACACTGCCTTAGTTAGACTTGATGACTGCAGCTACCGACAGCTCGTCTTCTCAAAGAATCCTGCTGAAGACACAACCAAGTCTCCTAGTCTTCGCTTCTGAGTTTCCTACAGCACCAAATCAGCAGATTAGAATGATTTCTGAAGGATCGCGTGATACTGACAACATTACTATACTGTATTTTTTCTATTAAATAAATGCAGGTTTGGTGAGCACAAGAGACTTCTCAAAAACTTTGCAAAAATCTTACCAACGCCAAGTTGAGTAGCTGGTAAACCTAGATCAAGTTTGCAAGTATGATTTTCAATTCTCTTTGAACAATTATTTTGAATGGTATGGAAATAAAATCAATATCATAATCAAAGAGTTTATGAATATAGCTACCATAGATATATTATCTGTATAATTTTTAGCCATCACTGCAAATTAAAAATCTAATAATTTAACTGCTGTAACAATTTTACCAACTATAATTAAAACCCTCTATAAAAGGACAATGCATTCAAATGTGTAAAATGTGTTCACATAACCCACAATGTGCAATATAACAGCTTTATAATGCATTATATAAACAGGCACCAAGCAATGCGTTACTGAATCTGTGTTAGCAAGCGTCTGTCTGGTGACATCACTATTCTTTCTTTATGACTGGCCTTGTCTTCAGCTCTGCAGAATCACTCAACACAGGTTCAAGCTAAGGATTTTCACAGTCCTCTTGTTTTTAGCCAAAGCACAGGCTCTCAGAGGTCATTTTATTTGAGAAACATGCCCACTGGCTGTCAATGAATCTAAAAGTCACCTCAAGCCTTAAAAACATGACTGGATTTTTAATGTCGAGGATGTGCCATGGCATCAGTAACGTCGAAGGGGTTTCTCTGTAAAGTGCACAATCTCAAATCCTCTGTCCACCAGTGGTCCTTAAATTCCAACAACCTGTGAAATATCTTATAAAAGTTCAATTACCCAGCAGAGCTCCTTCATACAGGAGATTCAGCTTTATAACAAGCTCTTACTGTAGACTTGCTGCGGTAGTCGGTATTACCAGTGTTACAAGGTGGTCGGCCATACACGATTACATTACTTGGCCACCGTGGCACCGCCCCCGCTGTCTTTTGGCCTTGTTATAGAAATAAAAACCATTTAGTTCATTTGTACAACAGACACTACAATTTTAAACTGAAAGCGCCTGCTTTGCTCCATACAGTAAGAGCTGCAGAGTCAGATTTCACTTATCATGTGAGGAGAGTAAGGAGAGATGACTGACAGGACAATGGCGGAGTATTTGGTGCGCAACATATCCTGAGCGTCATTGACCAATATCTTGTAAAAAAATGTGTGGTCAGTAGTACCGCCACTCCCTATACACAGAGTACACGCGTTCAATAGCGAAAGTGAAAAGCCTGTGCGCATTCAAAACACCCCGTCCCCCGATGTTATCGGTAATTCTGGTGTTGTGTTGTCGCAAGTTTAAATTTCCTCACTGTGACATCCATATCTTATATATATCTCTAAAAATGATTTCCATTACACGAGAGTAGATGTTAAAACTTCATGCTGATTTGTACTCGGCTTTCGCCAAGATAAGCAAAACTAAGACGTAGCTTTACAGTAAACTATGCTTCTCCATCCATTTACGCTTCTTTCCATATGGTGGTGTGACTCCCCTTCTGTCCGGCGTTAACGGCTGCAGTGTACTTGGCGCGTCAGCACACACGACGGCTGCAACTACAGGACCAGCACGACAACCGTCTGGATTGAGCAGAGTAGGGGACATCTCTAGGGTCTTCAAGTGGGCACCTTCCGTCCTCAGTGTTTCGTCGACTAGCCCACGACACCTCAAGAGGGCTCGACAGTGACTCTGGCGTCCCAGAGTCACCCCCCTCCGTCCCCCTCTCAACTCAGCCCAGCTTACTGACCTCTACATCCCTCCTGCTGCTGAGACCTAACCACAATCTCACAATCTCTCCGCAACCCGACCATACGCGCCAACCCGTTTGACTAAGGCTGTCGAGCCCCACTGGTGCGTTAATATGCAGTTTCAGTGGACAACGGTTCCATATGGCATACTACCTACCGCAAAACACAATATCTGCCCAACCACCCGTAATTCACGCAATATACACAGGAACGTATACAAATAAACCAACAGACTCTTCAAGTTTTCAAGAACTCTACGAAACCGTAGCGTGGCGGCCTGTACACAGCCAGCTAGAATCTTTCCGTCTCAACCACAGCCAGTTGCTGCTCCTTTCTGCTGCTTCAGATAAGTTCTTTACTGTGCGACGCAACTCTTGGCCGCTGAATCCGATGTCTCTGAGGAACCGGGTTGTAGAGTGTGCCACAAAACCTCGACAACCCACTTCCACTGGATAAACCTGGACTCTCCATCCTCGCTGTTCTGCTTCAGTGGCCAGATGAGCATACCGCAGTTTCTTCCTCTCATATGCCTCATCTACCGCATCCTCCCATGGCACTGTTAACTCTATCAGTTGAACAATGCGTGCTGATCCAGACCACAAAACAATATCTGGTCTTAGGTTAGTGGTGGCAATCTCAGGTGGAAAAATAAGCCGTTGGTCAAGATCAGCCAGCATCTTCCAGTCCCTAGCAGCTTCCAGTTGTCCTGGGCGAGAACTGTTGTTAACACCTTTTCTTGGTGGTTGCTCGCCTGGGCGGAGGAATATTGTCTTCTGCGTGTAATGTTTTGCTAGAGCAGGTGGCAACTTATTGGTCATGTTACGCTTGCCTTCTAATGCTAAAGCCAAACATCGCAGTACTTGGTCATGGCGCCAAGTAAACCGACCTTGGCTAAGAGCCACCTTACATCCTGTCAAAATGTGCCTTAATGTGGCAGGTGATGAACACAAAGGACAAGAGGGATCCTCTCCTACCTAGAGGTTTAGGTTCTGCGGTGATGGGAGAAAATCATATGTTGACCTAATAAGAAAACTGATCCTACTCTCTTCCATTGACCAAAGGTCTTGCCACCCCATCTTACGTTGTTCCACACTCTCCCATCTCATCCACTCTCCCTGCTTGGCCTGGGAAATGGCCTTTATACACCTCATCCTCTCCTCCTGCTGTCGCACCTCGTTGACTACCAGCTTCCTCCTTTGAGCTGGGCCTGCCTTGTGCCATTTAGGAGGAGCTAAACTGAGCCCAAAACCCCCTCTTCCATGCTGTACCTGTCCCACGATATCCCCAATTTGAAGGGCAGCCTTTGCCTCTACTACAGATTTCTTTGCTGACCACTTTCTACCAGTTTTTAACACAGGGGCTGCCTCCCTTACACATTTGTCGCATGACTCTACTAAGGTCATTTCCAGTCTGACCTTGGCACACTTAACCCTTGTTTATACTCGACGCGTCCGCACGAGCGCGAGTCTCCGCTGACTGCGCGCGCACCTCTCCAAACGGACGAGGCGTTTATACTTGACACGCTCGCCGTTGTGCTATTCTGTGAAACGACAGGGGGCGACTCGGAGTAATTCTCCTCTAAACCACCAGGAATCAGCAGTGAAGAAGTAGTTTGCCGTTTATTAGTAGTTTATTAATAGCTGATTCATATTAAAAGAGTAATAAATGCAGTAGGTGTATTGTACTTTCTTGTACAAACTCGTTAAACAACTGAAGCCTTATTGAAGAGTGTTTAAACCTTAATTTCATCAGCAGGGCTTACTTCTGCTATTGTAGGCTTATTTTATAAATGTAAGCAGTTACTTTAGACAAGTGCAAACTGGGTGCTTAATGCAAATGTGTTCCTATACACAAAATGAGAGGCTTTTGTCGCCCATCAATGCAAATGTCTCTGTGTATTGAAGGATCATAAACATGCTGGTACAGACGTACCAGTTCGGCCTGATTCGGCTCGAAGTCCTTCATCTTCGGATGCGGCGCCGCGCGCGATGTTACAAAAAGTGCCGTGCACACCGCCAGGCGAAATGGGGTCTTGCGCACCCAACGCGCACGACCGCCCACACCGCAATTACGTCATTTTGCCGTGCGCACCTTCGCGCTCTTGCGGACGCGTCGAGTAAAAACAACGCTTTAAACTCCTCGGTTAACGCAGAGACTGGCAGCTGCAATATTCCTTTACTATAAAGTCCCACTCTGCTGAGGCAGCGTGGAACTCCCAACCATTTCCTGATGTATGAACTTATCAACGCTTCCAGCTTATCCACTGTTGTCAAAGAAAAGATATCTATATAACATATCTATATATATGTAAGGAATAATTGACGACAGGCCATTGAATTATTATAAAAATAATGCACACCCGAGGTGGTAATGCGGTCACGACGCGAAGCGGAGTACACCTCGGGTGTGCATTATTTTTCTAATAATTCAACGGCCTGAAGTCAATTATTCCGCTTATACTACAGTTACCACACCTCGAAACATTGTTCAGATGATGCATTTCAAGACGTTTGTCAAGTTTTTGTCATTAAAACGCTCTTGTATGTAGGACTAATTTCTTACACATCTAATCCCATGCCTCCGTTGCTAATTCCAAAACGTCATTTTAGAGTTAGTAAAGGAGGTTTGAGCCACTGATAGCAGACTAATGATAGGGACACACTTACGACTTGCTGCAACATTCGAAGACTGACTGTTTCCATCGACTGTAGTAGCAGGTCTTAAACACAGACTGAACGCGCTGAACACGGGTTTGGGCACGATCTGTCATATTGTCATAAGTATCAAATTACATTCATAACTGGCCTTAGAGTAAGTGTGTCCCCGGCTTTATGCAGTTATTAATGCAGTTATTAGAGAGAGAGAGAGAGAGAGAGAGAGAGAGAGAGAGAGAGAGAGAGAGAGAGAGAGAGAGAGAGAGAGAGAGAGAGAGAGAGAGAGAGAGAGAGAGAGAGAGAGAGAGTTGCAATAATGAGACAGAAAAGCATATGCGTCAATATTATTATTTATTTATTCAATTCGTTTTAATTCATTCGTTCATTCTCGTTTTCTATTATTGACAGTAGATAACCCAGTAAATGAAACACACAAAGCCCTTTTAACAAGTAGGCCTGTCAATAATTATGTATTTGTTATATTATCTGGAATAATTACGAAAACCCGTGGGTCTATCAATTTATTTTAGATATTCAGTTTAATTTTATATTTATTATAGATAGGACTATATACTTTATTTATTAATTAAAATTACACTGCATGTGTCCATTGATTGTGAAGTTATACATCGAAAATTGCAGATCAAGTGCATGGGGCTGCATGTTTTTTCTTGTTATGAATTGTATGCTATTTTCCGTTATTACGGTTAACTACGCGCAGTGATATGGAACTGTAATGCGGTCAAACCTGCCTGAAACTACTTTTAAATAATTGCGCACCTTAGAACGTTCTCAACCAATCAGAATCAAGCATTCAACATCCCTGTAGTATATATATATATATATATATATATATATCTTACAAACTTCATGGCACATTCAAAGCCTGTCAGAATCCAGCACTCTTTTTCAATAGCATCTTAAACCAACACAAAAAAAAACTTCAGAAAAATGTGTCAATGTTTTGGTCCTACACAAACTTTCACAGAAAAAAAAGTTCAAGCCTAAATTTCAGGTTCCGAAGCACATTTAAATATTTGATGCTAAACCTCACAGTTTAAAGAGCCTAGGGCCATCACAAAGACAGGTGTGATATCTCAGGACACCCATTCAGAGATATCCATCACAGTGTTTCCCCTAGGATTTTTTTTCAGGGGGGGGGGGGGGGGGGGTCTGCTAGTGTTGCGGAGCGGGCGTGTTACGGATACGTGGTATAAATTTTTTAGCAATCAAAAAGCATGTCTAATTAATTGAAATAGTGTATTATGAATCATAAAACATTAAATTATGAATATTATAAATCATTAAATCATTTCACACTAATTCTGTGTTGTGTTTTTTCTGGTAATAAAATGAAGACATAAAACACAAATTTTATCATTTATCATCAATTTTAATCATATGAAATTAAATAAACTTTTTGTCAAATAACGTGCTGCACAATGAGCTTTACTGTTAAAATTAAAACATGGATTATTCCTTAAATTCAGTTTTGATGATAATTTATTTGGATTAGTGTTAGTATTATTACATTGGGACATATCTAAATTCTACTGTACAATGGTAATATATTTCTGTCAAGTTAAACCGAACTTTTATTTTGACGGGTTGCCGTGAAGACCTTTTGAGTTTGTGTGTTTATGTCATAATGATAGTTTTTCTCAAATGAAGCGGTGAAATGATCACGAAGTGACTTTCGGAGTGGATCTAGAGCCTGGAGAGGAAGTTTATGCATTTGTGTCTTCATATAGGCAAAAAAAACAGCGCAAGCGTCACACGTGCTTCAGTGTGTGTGTGTGTGTGTGGTAAATGAAACTGCGCGTCGGCTGCACCATTCATTCACACAGAACAAGCAGGATTCGTATTTAAATTGCCTTTGTGGTTTAATATCCACACACACTTGTCTACATCGCGATTTGATTTCAAGTGTATACTGAACTAGCCTAGAAATCTAGACGCACCCTAGCAGCAGCGAAAATTATTTCGCAGCCAGTGTGGTCTAGCAACTCTCCATAGGCTTTTGAGCTGGAAAAACCAAAAACTGGTCAGGCCAATCACATCGTGTATAGAGTCGGCGGGCGGGCTTAACACAATGACGGCACAGTTCATGCCGTTCCGCGTGATTTCCATAGGTGATTTCCCTGCTACTTGAAAACAATGAAGATGCAGCGGTCTTTCGAATCGGCTTTGGCCGCGACTCTGGAGGACTTGGAGTTAAGAGAACACCACTTAAGTCATTCTTAAAAAAGGAAGATGTGTTCGGAGTTTTGCCGACCTGATACGGCAAAAGTTTAATATATCAATTAGCTCCGCTGGTGGAAAAACGCATGGGACTCACTCATCCACAACCGTTCGTTGCTCTGGTTGGTTGTAGCGTCATCCTATTGCGTGCAGAGGGATTTTGAAAGGTAACCGTTTATCCCGCCCCTCGGATTGAGGCATGTCAATGGAGAGTTCCCAGACCTAACATCTTGATGTAGGTTTGGCATGCCAGGCTAATACTGAACTGCTTTCTATTTATTCCTCAAAAGATTGACAAATTCCATGAAATTCCGCGTTATACAGTAAAAAAAAATGTATGACTGGATTTCGTCAGCAATTTAGGGGGGGCGGGGGGTCGTTTTGGGGGGGGGCAGGCCGCCCCCCCATAACAATGGTAGGGGAGACACTGCATCAAATGTGCATG
This sequence comes from Rhinichthys klamathensis goyatoka, assembly GCF_029890125.1. NCBI lineage: Eukaryota > Metazoa > Chordata > Actinopteri > Cypriniformes > Leuciscidae > Rhinichthys > Rhinichthys klamathensis. Next base: position 75,705 of record NW_026606826.1, read on the forward strand.
AGTGCGAGCACGAGCATCAAGTCGCTGGCTGCAGTTCACTTATCGGTAACCGGTGTCTTTAATAACAAGGGTTTCTGAATTCTACATATAGCCCCTTTAAGATTTGGGCTATTTAAATAAACATTGAAAACATTTCAATAATCAAAATTTGTCAATCAAATTCTGGGTCAATTACTTAGAGCAACAAACTATGATTTAAGGCTTAATTAATTACAATTACATTACCATAGATAACCATGTATAGAATCCATCAATCCATCAACCATGCCAAGTACAGAATGGAAGCAGCATTCACAATTGACATAAACCACTTGAATTTAAAATAGCCATGGACATCATACTAATATCAAAAGACCTCCTGCTTATCTTTACTCACCGGTCGTCGATGCTGTTCTGGTAGTAAATATGGAGCAGTTTGTCTTTGATCCAGGAGATCTGCTTGGCTGCCTCTTTGCCAGCCTCCGCCTGTAAGGCGTACTTCTTATAGATCTGAGCCAGGCCCATCATAGCCTCCTTACGGACCCGCCACTGCAAGATAACACACAACAAGAAACTCTACTCAGTGAGATTATTCTACTCCCGTGTAGAAATCAAGCCCTTAGAGCCAGCAGCAATAAAAACACCTTGGTCAGCATCCCATTTAAGTCAGAAAATATATTTTACAGGGACACAATGTTATTGTATTGTTGATTTTTTAATGCAAAAATGTCCCATTAGCACAGAAAAATGTTTTCATTTTTTAATGATCCCGTAATGCACTGCAAGTGATGTACCGGTAATCAACTTATGAGACATAACAATACAATATAAAAACACTTTTCAGTAGTGAATAAAATATACAACACTACCACTCAAAAGTTTTAGGTTTGTAAAAAACAAGTCTCTTATGCACTCCAAGGATGCATTTATTTAATAAAAAAATACAGTAAAAAACAGTAGTGAACTATTAGTATTAAAAATTAAGTGTTTTCTATTTTAATGTTGTTGTTTTTTTAAATGTAATTTATTCCTGTGATGGCAAAGCTGAATTTTCAAAATCATTGCTCATTATTCAGTGTCACATGACCCTTCAGTAATCATTCTGATATGGTGCTCAAGAAACATTGTTATCATCATCATCAAAACATTTACTGACCCCAAACTTTCGAACCATCTGGAATTCATTAAAGAATCTATCTATAGCCAATTATGATTAAAAATGTTGTCTTGGTGGGCAGCTTACTACATTTTGGAACACACCTACAGTAAAAATGAATACATTAAGAAAGAGAAATCATATTTAATCTAGCCTGTAGTCACATTTTGCCTCAGCATGAACATGTCAGAGAAATGACTGCTTTTAAGGTTTTACCAAGTCATAAAAACATCCATTTAGCTACAGCTGAACCTAAATATCCCGATATAACCATTCCTGCATATAAAGCCACAGCTTATGTATGTCAAGCTACAGAAGCAAACAAGGTATAATAGGATGAGATGGAAATACGCCTTGACTACTGCGGTGTCATTTGTCCAGGAACACAGGGGGCTCTTCGATTAAATTTCTCCCTGAAAGCATTTTGAAAAGGCTGAGAAATGGTTATAGTCCAATTTATATCATTCTGTCCCCTCCAGCTCTGGTGGCTAAAGGAGACTGCTGATTAAATTATAGGGAGAAGAAATGGAGTGTGTCTGGAAAGAAACAAGAAGCTAATGTATTCCAGCTCGACTCTGCCCTGAATGCGAAGATGTCAAAGTCTCTGGTTCATTTGGGGTACTAATGGGAGAAAAGGCCCTCAGATATTATGCATGAAATAAAATGACTGCAGCACTAATAAAGACTGTTTAGGAGACAGCAAACAAACATGCACAAAGAGAGCCTGGCACTTACCCGTTTATCTAGAGTCCTCTCCTTCACAAAGTTCAGCAGGTGATCGTTGACCAGAGCGAGGTCCTTTTTGGAGGCAGTCACAATGGACACAATGACGTCGTGTCGAATTGCCTCCTCTGGGTCATGTGACCTTACTTTCAAATACTCTGCATAAGAAATAATTACATGCACAATTTGGTTTAATGTGCATTCACATAATTTTCCTTGCAAATTTAACTGAAATTTTTAAATAATAAATGAACAAATATACACAAAGTACAAACACATATTGACATATACATTATATATATATATATATATTTAAATATATATAAAAAAACATTACAAAACATTGTGTGATGCATTCAATATATAAAAAATGATAGATAGATAGAATTCAATATATTGTTAAATGTTTGCAATGGATGGATTTTTTTTTTTGTCATTATATTTTAATATAAATTTGAATTAAAGGAGTTCCATTTCGGTTTCGTGTTGACTTTTATACTCATTTGTGAAATAAAAGGGTAGTGAAAGTTAGTACGGGAACAGTTTGTACCAGTGAGATCTTTTGCCAGGTCTGGATGGTTCATCAAGCAATGGCTGGCAAACTTAACACATTCCAGTCGAACAGGGACGTGGATGTCATTAAACCTAAGGAAACATAGATTGTCAAAATCGTTCAGCTTCGTCTTGCTGTTGAAATGTTTATCAGTTTGTGTAGAGAAAGAAGCAGGTAATTGGATGTGTGGTGCGTGAGCTGTACCTCCCAAGGTAGCACTGCCAGAGAGGTTTGTTCTGTGAAGCAAGCTCTGAATCTTTCGCACCAAACATCTTAGCCAGGAGCTTCACAACTTGCAGGCGTTCATCGTTATCATTGCTCTACAAAACAGACATGAGGATTTCCTGGTGATATAACTGCATAAACAAGGCCCACGGAGATTAATTATAACACCAAAAAACCCAGAATTAACCCATTTAGCCTCGTCATCATTGTGCTTTGCATAAAAACAAAAGAATAAAGGCATGACGTCAAGTACGGTACGTGGAACAACAAGCCCCTAACAGACCGATAACATTCATTCATACGCTAATCACAAACTCAACCTGCTTTTGTCAGTGTATACAAGTTTAATAACATGACCAACACAATAGAAAATAATCGCCTTTGCTAGTTTTTGAAAAATGCTGTGCTTTCAGGCCACGCTGGATTAAATCTCATGTGAAAGAAAATGAAAGAAAGGATCGTTGACTTGGCTGAGGTGTAATCATGTTCACGCAGCATGTCAGCATCTTTTCGCTCGGGAATGTCAAGTCCATATTAGATGTGGATTTTATTGCTTAAAAGTTTCTATTAACTTCCAGTTAACTCACAAACAACTGAGGTGAATTTTCCATTTGTGAGAATAGCACATTTATTCTCAGGTAAGTCACAGAAGGCAGAATTTATTTGAACACTTTTTTCAGTTAAACACTTCTCCATGTCATCAGGTTCTGACCACAGTTAATACACACAAGGTTTTTGACCCCCACAGGCCACAAGAAATGTTGTAAACAAGCTTCCGTGGTATTGTGAGATGTCAATCATGAGCTATCAAAGATGTCCTAAAGGCTCAATAAAGGCTCATTTACAGGGCTACCATGCATTCTTAGAAGTAGACAAATAACCATCCAAAACTAGACCAATAAGCAGCCTGACATTAGAAGGGGAAAGAAAGATTTAGTAGTTCAACTTTGTCCTAATCTAACAAGACTGTCAATAAATAATACCCAATAATAAACCAATAATATGGTTTCAAATATTGAGGGCCAATGGCTGATATAATGCATGTAAGAAATGTAATATAAATAAAATTACTTACTACTACTACTAATAATAATAATAATAATAAAATAAGTAAAAGTAAATAAAGCAACAAAAAAAATTAAATCTCATCATTGGTCGACAAGTTTTTCTATTTGGCCAATGTGTTGGAAGCGGGACTTTTATTTTGACGGACCAGATGCAGGTCCATGTGAACTGATCTGAGTTCAGATTCACTGGACACGTACGATCGACAAACTTTAAACCCTTGATTTCCAACTATGCTGCGCTATATTCAGTTGCCCACCCTGTCATATTCCTGTTATTTCCACGGTCTGCTGTATGTAAAATTAGTTACACCTTGTCTTTATTTGAAAAAACATGATTCAGTGCGCACAAACTTGCCATATTAGGATTTCCCATGTTAGTTACAGTGATTACTTTCTTTTTATTCATATTAAAGCTGCAGTCCGTAGTTCTTCCTCTTTGTCGCCATCTCTGTTCGAAATCTGCAATTGCAGTTATTCACGGAATTATCAACCTTCCGTGAGTTGTGCCTCGGCACGGCACAGCGCGGATGAACACAATGTTTGAGGAGAGTGTGTGCTGTCAGTCACCGCGCCGGTGTGGATCCTGTCATTGAGAATCACAGATTCTACTTTTTGGAAGTATGACCAACATAAGAAATTTCACCGGAAAATGTCATCAGAACAAGTAACTTTTGTTCTTTCTTAGTTGGCCACTTTTGTTCTTCTGACCAACTAAGGGAAAAAAGCATTGCAGTAAATCGCGCTGATTAAATCTAACGATCGCTTATCACGTCAAACCGTGCAAATTATACTTTGTTCTCAAATTGTTAATGTTAACAACATCAGCATTGCGTGACTACATTTAATGCCCTTCCGATATTTATCCTTGTTTTCGCATGGGTCCATGCGTTTCCACAATAATATTTTTCGCATGGGTCCGGTTGCAGTCTCTTTTTTTCTGTAGCCACTCCGAAGTCCAAAAGTCTTTTGCATTTTACAGCGGGTGAATCTGTTGTCACTAGTGATTGTCGTTTGAACCTTTCTGGATCCGCCATCAAATGAATAAGTTTAATTATATCAAGTGCTGTGAGAAAAGTCTATAAATCTCCACCTCCAACATCCTCACACGCAATATAGCTTATACTAGCCGAGACTCTTCTTTATGTGTACAGATGTGACGTAATGACACAAAGACATGCTCGAATTTCCCACGGAAATCCAACAGTACCACTGGAATTAAAAACATTATTACAAGCTTACAGTTTTGAATCAAGCTAAGGCAAGTAGATAGTTTTGAACACTGGCTGGTTATGTACTTGCTCAAATTTATTTTTGGATAATTTTGAACCCAAAAAAGTTACGGACTGCAGCTTTAAAGAAAAAAAAAAGCAATTTGTGAAAAATACTGTAATACAATTACAGAATCAAGAAGTTGTCATCTAAAGTAAGTCTGTTTAATTTTTAAATAAATGACCCCAAAACCAAGGTTTTTATTTTCTGTTTACCGTTAGACCCCTATCATCTAAATAAAACCACACAGTTGTTAGATTTTGGAACAGAAAAACTCAATTGCCAAATATCAGTCTGACACCACATACAAAACAATTATACATATATACACAAGCAAAAAGACCTCAAGGCACAGAGAGTTTAATCGGAGATCCCCAAAAACAGCATAATGCCATGTGTCGTTAAAAAGCCATCTTACCTTAAGCTTGAACTCCAGCTGTGGCAGGACGGACAGCAGTAGATGGCTGTCGATGTTGTAGAGCTCCAGGATTAGGTCAAAGACATGTTCTGACAGATCACTGACTGAAGTCTTCCCCAGCATCAGCACCTGGTTAAAGAACTGAGACACCAAACAGCACATCACACACACTCGCATCCATCAAAGTCTACCATGCTGCATTGGAGAACCCTTTAAAACTCACTGCATACCCGTCTGGCAGCAGCTCTTCACATGCTGTTGATTAGAGATTAGTTTGAGGAAGCTGGTATTAGATCAAAACAAAAAAGTAAGTGGCTTCATCTTTGGGCTGGAGGGGCCGTCTCCAACAGAGCGCAGATGTATGAAATAGAAAGAAAATCAGGCCTTTCTGATCTATTAGAGTTATTGAGAAGTATTCTCCTCTGGTAAGGACCTCCGCACTATCTCTGGCACTTTTAATGAGCCCTGCAGGGAATAAGGTTCACAGCATAACAGTGCTGCAAGCTCCTGCGGGTGTTACTGATAAATGTGTATAAGCTCAACACGCCGTTTGAGCGTGGAGAGGCGCTCTTGATCTCCGGTTAATGTTGCAAGCCTCAACGAGTTTTTGAAAGCAAAAGGGCTGGAGTCAAATCATGGACGTTCATTAGGGATTATTCATGATTTAAATAAACTAGAAGAACTTACTCGCACCCTTTGTAAGTCAGCATGATTTTGGCACAGCCGACAAGAGATAGTGTGTATGTTCTATGCAAAGTTAACTATTATATATCACGTTTACTCACGTTGGTAATGTATGGCTCTATGGCCTGAGCGGTTCTCTTCAGCAAGGCTTTGGCCAGATCGTACGCTTGCTTGTTGAGATTCTGCAAGACAAGATGGAGGAAATTAATAATTAACGATTACCTATTAATACAGGTATGTGTGTGAATCTCATGAAACCTGTCAAGAACATGTCCTGGTCTTATTTTAAATAAAATTAAATAAAAAAAATAATAATATTAATAAATTAAAAATACACTTCAAAATTACTGTAAAATAAACTTGAAGATAATCAAATCAACATTGAAAATAATCATTTAGGGGTAAGGTGTGCTAATTGACATGGAAAGTATTTAATAAGCCTTATTTTCATCACGTAAATATCATTATAAAATTAAAGACAGTTAAAACAAATACCAACATGATATAAAAACATTCAATTTAAATCACGCATTAAAATGTGTTACATTTAAATATGCACTAAACAAGAACAATATTAAGTTAAACAAAACTAAACCCAAGAAGCTAAAGTTCTGCTAAAAGCTTCATCGTATTATCCACATTAAAATTCATTATGTAAAATTAAAATGTAATGTAAAGTGCATGACTGTTAATAAGTAATGACTTTTTAAATGGCTTTGCAATGCACGCAACAAATTATGTAAACACATTAATACAGTATTATAGACAAAAAATTATAGGCCACACACACATACATACGTGTGTGTGTGTGTGTGTGTGTGTGTGTGTGTGTGTGTGTGTGTGTGTGTGTGTGTGTGTGTGTGTGTGTGTGTGTGTGTGTGTGTGTGTGTGTGTGTGTGTGTGTGTGTGTGTGTGTGTGAGAGAGAGAGAGAGAGACTTTTCTTTTTTTTTATTGAGAATCAAGTTTATTTGTTTTCTGTACCTTGTGTGCTGGGACCAGGTTAACCAGAACAGTATCCAGGAGTTCCTGCGAGACCGAGTCGCCCTCGCAGACAATTGAGCTCATGAGATCCACCATATGCATGTGGACTTTCTGGTTGTGTCCATTGCTAAAAATAAACAAATAAATCATGGTAAAATCAAGAACTGACCTAAAATCAGGTGCACCAGGCAATCAAAGTGAAGAAACGCAAGATGGGAAGCAAGCGCAATGGGGCAGAGAAAACAGAAACACATCTAGGTTTTTCCATTTACACATGAGAGCCGAGCGCTGCAGTGTCCCGCTCATAGAGGACATTTCCGACTGAGTGAACATCAGTGGCTGAGATGAATCGCCCCATATGCAGCCTTTAGCGCACATGCAATGAAGGGTTTCCACCTGGGATTCGCACGCATCATTGTCATCTGACCGAACGCAGGGAAATAATATCGCCGAGCAGGAGGCTGACAGTTCATTAGGACATAACAAATAGGCTGCAGCTTCACATTTGCATCTCAAACAGAAAACAGCAAAATAAGGAGGTGCTTTACTGAATTATGACAGTTGTTATTGCAAGATTCAACGTTGCACTCTCTAACCAAATGGCAGCACTATTACAGGATTACAAAAACTACTGGGTCATGTAATTAATACTCACAATAATATTTTTGGTGATATAAAATTAGCAAATAGAGTTTCCCACACATTGACTAATTCGTGGTGCTGCGCCATAGAATCAACATCGGCCACCACATATTGCGTTTCGTTATTCATTTACTTTTTCAGCTGCATTTCCTTTCCCTGCTCTCCCTCCGTCTCTCTCGGCCGCCAAAGCGAATTTCTGTCCCGCCAAAGCCTTATTTGATCGGGGAGTGATGTAGATGATTGCTGCGCTTGTGACAGGGCTCATGTTACTGAAAGAAAGAGCAGAGCGAGAGAGAGCCCCGGCCGCGCACCCTCACCGTCTTCAAACTGTCTTGCTCTCTCTCGCTCCCTCGCGCATATTAATCAAAATGAATTGAGAATTGACACGATGGTAAAAGATAGGAAGACCGAAGTTCACGTGGAGCATTCGGATATTTTTTCCCCTGAATTACCGCTGGGTGTGAATTGTGCTAATAAAATGTTGCCTTATCTTCTCTGAAAAGTGTTCCGCACATTCAGCTGAAATAAAAAACACTTTAAATTAACAAAAAAAAAACCTACCCAGTGATTAAATGTTTTCTGTGTTTACACAAATCTTGTGCAATGTCCTAAACTGCCGGGATAATCACAAAATGCGTGCCGTGGTCCGCTAATGACACGTCCGATTCGCGAACTAATGACTCCTTGAACCGATTCAATTTAATGAATGGTTAAAACAACTGAAAGCTATGAAATCCAATAGTAAAATCACAGCTTTAAAGAAAAGAAAAAAGAGGGCAAGAAAGGTTGACGGTGTCCGTCGGCCACCACCGAAGACCAAGAATTTTGACCCCTTAGCAAACAAGCGATTGCACCTTCTTTAGAAAGTTAAAGTCCCTGTAAAGTCAAAATTTTGTATGTGTTCTGAGTTTGTCACACCACAGAAAAATGTGTTATTAGCCACCCTGCCAAATTTGAATGATAAAAAAAGCCAGCAAGTACATAAAATAAGTTATCAAAATCTTGAAAAAATGAGCAGTAGTCTCTGCTCTCAAATGCTGGGGGCGTGTCCGCTGGCTGTGCTGAAACCACACCCACTCGCGGGAAAGCTGCCGTCGCCACACTCAACTCTACAGCCGGAATAGATGCTCGCACGGTGGGCATGCACTGCCGATGATGGCACCAGTTGTCGGCGCGACGGGAGGATGAATGCCGAGGCGGAAGATAGTCGGTTCGGCCCCATTCACCAGTAATAACGGATTATCAGTGAATGTCTCAGTTGTCTCCGAACTATCCCGTGTAAAATGATCACTTACAGAGGTGGGTTTTGGCAGTGATCCTCAGCTCTCCATCAAGGTTGGCTCTTCACAAAATTAATCCACTTCTTCTTGATGTAATCGTTTTTCGGAAATTTAAATAAGGACACCGATCTGTTTTGTATGTGATCCGGTGATCGCATCCAGGTAGTAGGCCTACGTATTTCCGTGACGAAGGCATAGCTAGTTAGCAATCTGTAGGCTGCTGTAGTAACTAATAGTACTGACCGTAACTCACGATTGAGCGGCAAAACTGATGTGAATGTGCTCTATATTGTTAGGGGAGCGGACAGCCTCAGTGGGTCCAGTGCGTCATCAAGTAGGGGCGTGTCCACGAGCTCAGGGGCTCCAGTGCATCATCGAGCCCCGTTTTAGCCCCGCCCAAAAAATCCGGAAAATAGCAATGGTGAAAAACTGTTTAACGGTCTAACTCCACAATTCAGTACTTCACAGTTCACACACAGTCTTTGTAATATGTTTTAGCAATACATTTCTAACATTTATAATGTGTTTAGAATTTTTTTTTTTTTATTGCCTTTACAGGGACTTTAACTAGTCGCAAGTTTGCAGTAAAATGCAGTTGGGTTGTCGAGGTTAAAACACTATATAAGCTGTGAATCAATAAACTTATTATAAATAATGTTATATGTAATTTTTTTACTCTTACACTGAATGTTTGGATTTTGTGAAGGTGTGAATCATTTTTGATTAATATTTAATATAATAAAGTTCTGTGTAACAAATTATTAACAAAGGAATTATTTTGAATAACATGTCTGTTGGAGACCCTGTCTGACATGGAACAATGGCTAGCTCGACCCTACCTCCTCCTCATCCCGTCCCCTCCCTTCAGTTGCACGCGCACTAACCCCAACCACCACCCCCAAAACATTCTTGTCGGTTATTGGCTGGAACACTGTAATGTTTCGTGGTCCAGGTTGGACCAGTTTGTTTCTTTTGCCGTTTGTTGAGCCTGGGCTGTCCGTGTTTTTTTACAGTGTGTTCAGGGGACAGGCAGCTAGCGGATAGTGAGGAGATGTTTGCTGTATGTGACAAAAAATGTTTCGGCCTAAAAAACGCGTGACATGGCTTAGAGCACCTTTAAATGTGAAAAGCATCAAACAGACCATGATTTTTAGATAAATATATCCTTCGCTTTCGCTGCCTTTGATATCCCACAATCACGTGCTTTCCATTCTGTGACGGTTGAGCTAAAAGTTAAAGATGGCATCTGCAAGTTGCGGTTGGAGGTCAGTTTGTGTAAATGCACATTTATGACCAACGTTTTCCACTCTTGATGTCATTTGTAGCGATAAATTACTACTGTAGAAATTAAATATTTGCTTAGTTTTCCCCAAAGCTCGCTCCATTTCGCTGTAGATCATTACACCGTTATGCTGCCTCCGAAGTCTGTCCGAGATCAGTTTCGTCAAAGTCCCTTTCAGGCAAGTCATTTCACTCTGTGGCCATCTTTGAAACGTCTATAAATATCTTGGTTGTTTGGTATTCCTTAGAAATAATAATATTATTACTTTGAGAAGTTCATTTTGTTATACAGTAGTGATATATTTCTGTTATAATTTATAAGTTAAACTGAACTTTTATTTTGACGGTTTGTCATGAAGATCTTTCAGTGTTAGTTTTCACTTTCAGTGTGTATTTGACAGTAGTTTTTCACATATGAAACGGTGAAAAGCTTATGAAGTGACTCTCAAAGCAGCTCTGGAGATGAAGTTCATACAGTATGTTCATGTCATATGACGGCAGACGCTGAAAGCACTGTGAGCGTCACGTGTGTGTGAATTTGTGTATCAAGCGCGATTCATTCACACAGAGACATGCAGAAATCACTTATTAGCGACATGAACTGAATGGCTGTTCTTGCGTTTATTTCTGCTGTGTGATAGGCTGTTAGATTAATCCATATTGAGTAAAAATGTCCAGAGCTTATTTTATCACTTTCTCGATATGAAATCGTTTATTGCCCAGCCCTATTTTCCCAATTAGTGACTGGCTCTTTTATTTAGAAGGCGGGACTTATTCAGCATTGGGGCGGTGCACTTTCTCCCATTCAATACGAGTGCACAATCTTTGTATATCTAAAGTCTTTCTTTTCGTGAGGTACCTTTGTGCGCAAAGGGTGCCAACAAAGTCATTGCCTGATAAGGCAGTGAGGCAACTCCACTGAGTCATTCATTTGATTAGTTCAAACAGCTGATTCATTCAGGAACAAAGTAAATGGTCATTAAATCATTGGTTCACCCAATTCTTCAAAACGTGGATTCATTCAGAATTTAAACACCGATGTGCGTTACTCGGAGATGCACAATTGTTCTGTATGTATGTGTGTATATTAGGGCTGGGTATTGACACAAATTTCACAATTCGATTTGATTTCGATTCACAAGCTTGCAATTCGATTCAATATTGATTATTTTGGATATCAGGTACAATACATGGCAAATTTTCTCAAGGAAAACAAATCTCTTAACTAATGCAGTTGTAGCCTAATATAATATTGAAGGTAAAAAATAAACTGATTTGTATACAAACACTTAACACTTATTTATTTTTATAATAATAAAGTTATGTGAAATATAAACATTTAAATGGTGGCTGTCATAAAAACTTGCCAGATTTATTCAAACATGCATTAAATATTGAAGAATATTTAAATTATAATGAATATGTAATATGGTGCATATTTTTAGCAAAATGCTCCTCTCTAGAGTAAATTTTTCTAGCTGACTAACGAGTTTATGGTCACTGGATATGGTTTTTAAATGGGTAAATGTGACGTTACATGACATTGTTTACTTTACAAGCTGTTTTACTGACGTCTTTCCACGGTTGAAACAATGATTGAGCGATTCCATGTGACATGATACGGATTTCGATAAGTTGTACTCTATCTTTTAACACACTTTCAGATGCTCATTCATGTGTATTTTGCGCTGTAACTGGTATTATTAAGGCAGAAGAGAAGATAATGTACTTCTCTTGAGCTAAACTGCGCCAGAGCGATCTCACGCCACTGCGCCAAAACGGAATTTGTGTTTTTGAATTTCGTAAGAAAATGGACGTAATTTGAAATCTGAGACTTTGTTTTAGTGGTGCACGATATATCGGCCGCCGATATAATATCGGCCGATATGGTAAAAAATTTTACACATCGGTATCGTTCCGATCTCAAAATAGGGCCGATGTGAACAGGCCGATAATCATTCCTGTGTATTTGACGTGTGTGTAGATGTGAGTGTGGGGGCGGGGATGTTTGGCTTTGCACAAGCGTATACATTACGAGCGCAAGTCCTGTCAGTTTAAACATCAAGCGCAAGAAGACTGGAACTTGCGCGCTGTTTTCTGTCAGCCTTACTAAGGCGTATTTTTGTCCCGCCAAAGCCTTATTTGACCGGTGAGTGATGTAGATGACTGACAGCTGCGCTTGTTTAACTGAGAGAACGAGCAGAGAGAGGGCAATTTTTAAGTTAATCTTGATCGTTACACTTGATCGGACACTGTTTACCTTTTCCGGCTACAACCGAGTTCCCACGGGACTTCAGCGCGAGACTACAGCTTGCCGTCTAAAACACTTTTTAGGTGAATTTAAACAATGGCTAAGTTGCTAAACGCATCTTGTTCACATGTAATGCCCCTGTTCATGTTGGACAGACATTTTAATTGCATTTTGTGTCTGTTAAGAGGTACAAAGACACTCTTTTTGTTTATGCCCCCATAACTGCCGTTTTAGCTGAGTGGGAGCTCTGGGCATTTGCGGGAACAGCTCTGTGTTGCAAGCACCGATCCGGTTCGTTTTTTTTTTCTATAGACAATACTCACAAAGGTGTAACGATCGAGATTAAATTAAAAATTGCCCGGAGTTCTCCTTTAATGACACGTCCGATTCGCGAACTAATGACTCCTTTGAACCGATTCACTTTAATGAATGGTTAAAACAACTGATATGTCCAACACTGAACTCAAGAGACATCAATCAGAAACACTTTACAATAAGGTTCCATTTATTAAAGTCTAGTTAACTACATTAGTTAACATTCTATTAATATTAGTTTCTATGCGGATTTACTCCATGACAAAACCACCCCAGTCATTCTAGAATGATTCATTCTTTCCAAATAGAGCTATTCAAGTCATCTGGTTAATTGTTTTTATATCGCAATGTCATTTTTTACCAATATCGTGCAGCCCTAATCCTCGCTATGTGTTTTCTATACAGAGATATCGACATCGGTAAATATCGGTATCGGCCATAACAGCAATATTAATATCGGTTATCAGCCACAATTTTCACATCGGTGCATCACTACTTTGTTTCATATCAATAGTAACAAAGCACAAAGATTATTGCGATTTATTGGATGGGATGTGTGTTACAATGTTCCATTCATTCGTCAACTGAAAACAGGATGACTAGCCTAATCGATTCTTGGGATTTAAGTTCGTAAAAATGAAAATCGATTAAAATCGAGAAATCTATATTTTTTACCCAGCCCTAGTGAATATGTGGGTATACACACACACTACAAAGAAAATTAGAAAATACTAAGATTTAATTTTCTTACTCTATTGAATGCTTCAATGGTTAGACGTGAACAACAGACTCACTTGATCACTTGAAACAGTGTTCTGTAGAGCTGAGTAAAGATCTCATTACTGTCCTCCAATTCAAAGCAGATGTTGTAGGACTTCACCCAAGCGATGTTCTAGGGAGCCAGAGGGGGAAAGACAAGGTCAGATACTGGTTGAAAAACCATTGTAAGACCTTGCTTCAGAGTATATTAATTGGGTGCCATACCTCCAGAAGATAAAAATATCGATTAAACTGGGCACTCTTGGTGTCCTCCAACCCTTTCAGCTGTCGAGTTATGAACATGAAAATATCCTGAGTGGAAAAGAAGAGCAGACAGTTTTAATATTTTAAGCACCTGCAAAGGCAAGACTTCACAATGCATGAGAGACTGCAGTGTTATTTTAGTATTTTCTGCAGAACAACTCGATCCCTTGCTGTCTTTTGTTTTAGGTGAAGAAAAAGACAAATGCACACAAATAAATATCACCCTCAAAATTTTCAGTTTTAAAATGTATACCAATACAATCTAATAGTTCTTTCCCAAAATAAACCAGAAATCACAAAATTTGACTTAATGGGGCCATAAAAGAAAAGTATTAGACTGGTCATGTGATCTCACCATGGCAGCCACCATGGAGGGAAATTAAAATGTAATCATAGATATAAACATTTATAGTTCTTCACTGATATATGCAAGAACTATCATGGTATTCAATAGACTGAGTTTTCCAACCTTAAGTTTATCAGGTGATGTGTACGGTGCCTCGGGGGCGTAGATGCGAAATATATCTGCAAGACAGCAGGCCACGAGCAGTCTGACATCTTTGTCTGGGTGTTTGAGGAAAAAATCTGAGGCGAGATGCAAGGCCAAGTTCAGATAGAGTTCCTTCTCCTCCTCTGAGTCCTGGTCCATATCCATGAAGGTTTTCACCACCATCTGAGGTTGAAAAACACCATAGAGCCGTGTGTCAACCACAAATCCAACTAACAGTGTAAGACACTCTAATGGGAAACACACTTTCACTTGGCAGTCCTACTTAAAAATAGACATAAGTGACAAAGCCACAGAGGGAGGAAACTGTATCTACAAGCTGTAAAAACGGCTTGAAATACGAGCATATAAATGATAATTTCATTCTGTCTGATAAAACTTCAGCTGAGGTTTCCATTTGTGTATCTGTGTAAGTGCCCTGTAGAGAGCGTGACAGGTTTCTATTTACAACTGGTTTTTGCAGCGTTAAGCTTTATAGCCAAATCACAGGCATGTCTGTTGAGCATGTTAGTTAGTGACTAACTAACTAACTAACTAAAGTAAAAAGGGGTGGGGTAATTAAAAAATAGAAAAAAAAGGAAAAAAAGTTAATATTACAAACTGTTTCTGCATTTATTTTATTTATTTTTCTATTTATTTATACATGTACATCCATTGTACATCTAACCGAAGAGTGGTACAGACATGCTCCAGGACCCATTATTCATTGTAATTACATCGGGGGTGGGGGGGTGGGGGGGGGATATTTTCACCACTAATCATAAACTCTTTCACTTTGAGGCCATCCTTAAAAATATTCTTGTTTGCCGTAACCCGACCGACCCTGTAAAATTAGGACCGACCCAATTTTTTATTTTTTTCCCCTTTTAGTCCGACCGACTTGCCGGTTGTAAACTTGCATTAAGACCGACCGATTTTTTTTTTTACTCTTCAAACAACTAATACAAATGCAATAAAATAATATACATTTATTATAGTAAGTATTGTGAATATAAATTGCGTAGGCTACGTTCTTTCTTTTAAATAAAAACCCGTGGCGTCATCTATTATGATTATGTTTACACCATTGGTTTACGCATGTCACACTATGGCCTGTGCGTTCGCTTCGTTTCATTCACGGTCAATGGTTCGCGCTCGGTGATGATGGCTGCGGCGGGGCTGCTTGTGAAATACGTCTGTATGAGCCTACATTTAGTCGCTCATTATTCGAAATTCAAATAGGGAATCGATGTTAACGGCCTTTCCTCGGAGCGCGTCCAGCTCGTCATGACATGCCCACCGCGAACGCACGTCACACAGCAACTGCAGGCTCTGACAAACAAACACACATAAGTGTGGGAAGCCAAACACACCGAAAGGGGGACGAAACAGCGCGGTGTGTTACAGAGTTCGCGCTGCGCTGACTTGTAATCTGCGTGGCTCAATGGACCGAGACGCGCGAGCGCGACAGACTCGACAGCGCAGGAGAAGTGTTTGCTTGCGCCAGCCAATGGTCAGAGCGGCGGGAACTAATCTCACCAGCGCCACGCTGACCAATAAAACAGCACATCCCATACCGAAATGTACTAAATTGCACAAAAGAAAATCGACCATTCCATAATATGTCAGGACTACTTAATCGGCCTATAGTTTCCTACAATGCGCCTAGCCATTTGACCACACTGATTTCCGTTAATAATAGCAGATGTTTATGGGTCAAATCTCTCACTCTCTCTCTGCAACTTTTTGTTACCCTCCTTTCCTGCCCCTAGACCAGAAAGGGGGCTTGTAACAGTATGGGTCAAATGTAAACGAATGGTGCCAAACGCGCTGTTTTATTGGTCGGTGCGGCGCTGGTGAGATTAGTCATTTTAATTTATTTGTTTCCCTCTGAAAATCCACTTTCATTGAAATCTAGTGGCTCCTTTTTTTTTATTTTTTTTATTCTGCCTATTTTTTTCCAAATGAATCCAGCTGGAATTAATGCAATAAATATGTTTTTTTTTTACAAAGATTTCAAATTGTTTGTGGTCTATAACCTGTATCAGAATGAGGTTCGCAATGGTGCGCCCGAAGGCATGGGGGTTGAAGACCCAGTCAGTGACGTCACGATATGCAAATTTGTTTAAATTCATACCGACCTAATCACCATGACCAAAATTATCCTTTTTTTTTTACATTGAATCTTGAAAAAAAAAAATATATAGACCTACCTACCGACCCTTTTTTTTTTTTTTTTTGCTGTTACTGCAAACCAAAATATTTTTAAGGATGGCCTGAAGAATGACAGATTGTTCCTCACCTTCAGTCTCCGAACCATCTCCTCCTTGGAGATCTTATCGGAGATCTCCTTCACCCCCGGCGGGTAGGTGATTTTGCCGTCCGTGGCTCGATTCTTGGAGTGAGCCATGCTCTCCGATCAGTGATTGCTGAGAAAGAGAGAGAGAAAAAAAAGACATGAATATATGAACACTTATAAATGAACAGGGAATTTACATCAATTACTCTTTTGGAAAATGTGCTATTAAAGAAATAATCTAATGGATTCTGTATAAATCCTGGATCTCCCCCCAAAAAAGTGAAGGCAAAATCTTTTTCTTTTTTTTTTCAGAAAATTGCAGGATGCTGGCCAAAACCTCACCTCCTGTGGATGGTTAAATATTGACACCTCTAAAAAAATCCATTTTAGAAAGAGCAGTCTCATGCATTTCATTGCCACATAGACATTTAAATTCAAAGAAATGCTACACTTTCAACTCAAGCTGCACAGAGGTTTTGCCGATTATCCAACTAAAACACTACACCCACATATAAACTATAACACCAACCGTTCTAAATCTAAATAGACAAGTCAAAAATGCAAATGAATCTAACTGCATAAGTGAAGTGTTGTGCATGTTCTTCAGCTGTAATTCATGTTATAAACAAGTTATAACAAGATATAAACAGCATATTTAAACCAACTGGCATAATGAAGAGTAAAGATTAAATAAGGAAAGACACTATCAAATGCTTCATCAAGTTTTTATCCAAGTAACAAGATGGAGAAAGATGCATCGCTTGTAATTTTTTAAAAGGCAAATACTCTTTACTTTACATCACAACAATTAGGGATATACACTACACGCAGACACGATTAAACGGTAGGGATTTTGGACAATCAAATCGCAATTATGCTCATATGACGTTGCTGTGCAACGCAGTCACAAAAGTTTATCGTTTGCATGCGTTTTTAAGTATCGCCGTTTAAAAACAAGTGATTTCTAACCATTGAAGTGCCATAAGCAGTGAAAAACTGAATTCACAATTTCAAAAAAAGTCTAAACCTCCGCTCTGAGTTTGCATGTTTTGATGTCCACATATTCTTTTTTCAAGAAATTACTGGATGTAGCATTTCTATCGTTGAGAAGCGGCCAAATATTAAATATTGTTTACATTTTAATTAAATGTAATTTGGCCAATATTAAACAAGGATTTGATCTGCTGTAAAGTGTAACAACAAAAATCACTGGCACGTTGGCACCCTCCACAGGCATTTGTTATAATACATAATTCGTTGGACCATTTTTCCTGCCGGTGCGACCAAAAAAAATTTGTTAGCAGTCGCGCTGGCGCGACCACCACAACGTTGCCCAACATCAAATGGAAAACGTAATGAAAAAGGAACGAAACTGCTCTACTCATTATTTTGTGCTTCACGGACCGTTTATGAGTTTGGACCAATGTCAGTGCAGCGCGAGCCGATCTTGATCAAGCGACACTATTACTACACGGCGCTAAGAGATCCAGAGGAGAAAGCATTTGAATTCGCCACAGAAGTAATAACATTGCAGCGAGATCTAGTGAGAAGCATTCAAATGTCTCCGTTATTAACGGATCAAACAGCGCTGACGTGGAAACCAGGAGAAACATTGTGCCGTGGTGGATGAACTAGTTATAGGCTTTAAGTCCACAGATCAGCAACATTCACCATTATACCATGATTTAATGTAGTAACACTAACTGTTTGGCAGGAATAGTAAAATGCTCTCAAGTACGTCACACATCTTTTTCCAGCACTTCAAAACTCAAATATTATATCATATTTAAAAGTTATTTTATTGTGATGACCAAAACATTTGTTCATCCTTCAAAGATTACCCCCATTTATAAAACTAAAAGTTTCAAGATGTAGGAAAAAACACACTTATTTAAAAAAAAAAAAATTAATACTTTCTTTTTTTTTAAATCAAGGAAATTTCTCTGGCATTTCTTTCTTTTTGCTGTATCGAAAACGTATTGTGTCGCTTCGAACCATACGAACCGTGAATTTTGTGAACCGTTACACCACTACTAATGTGTCAAAGTGACCATTTATATTTTCAAGTTAAAACATAGTCATTTATGTCTTGAGTGAACAAACAGTTGAGAAAGAAAACGCATGAATAGATCAATGCAGTCGGTCTTAATTTTTTTTAGACAGTCTTTTTTTTACATTATCTCACCTAAATGTTTGTTCACTCATTGAATTTGTGTTTTTACAATGGGGTAATTTTGTTGTTAAGAGTTTACACAACACAAGGAAGCTTGATTTCAATCTTTGAATAAAAGTGAAAAAGTAGCACAAATAAATACAATAGAATAAAGATACAAATGCGTTTTCACACCTATAGATTGTTTGTTCTGTTCTGTAATTTGGACAGGGAGTAATTTGTTACAATGTTGCAGTTTTTTTCTTGGTACGGTTTGCTTTCACAAGGCAACCTTTCAAAGCATACCAAAATGTGTTCACGCAAGACACATGAGAGAACAACTGTCCTCTTATTGGTCCTCTTATTTCCTCTGTGTCATCCATCAAGATGATTGACAAGTTCGCTTCCTGAGCTTATTGTGACTATTTGTAATTGTCGAGACAGATCATGCAAACACTATACGAATGTAGCCGTCATTGCCGCTGTTAAATTATACTACATTCGTATTAAGACTACAACAAATTTAAACACGCTCTCTCTGGATCTCCGAGCGCTGTCTAGAATCAGTGTCAAGACTAGGGGTGTAACGATATTCGAACCGAACCGAAAAACCGCGATACAGAACACACGATTCGAATCGCGATACTCTCATTGCGTACCGAACACGCCCCTCCCCGCCCCCTGCTACCCCGGCCCCGCCCAGCCCGGCTCAATGGACCTCATGTCTTGTGTACAGTACACAACGAATTCAGTTTTGTAGCTAACCACCATTAACACCAAATAACAAGCTCCGTGTTTTGTTACTTTCGATAATAAGCAAGGTGTAATCTTTCAAATTTGTCTATTTGATACGAAATTCAAACAATAAATGTCGTTTTGGCGCTCTTTGATGTGGCGTGACAGATCGCTCTATGCCTACTAAGCTCCTCATTTCAAACGGCAACGCGGCGCGCGGGTAAACGCGATCATCTCTTCCTCAGTTACGGAATGGACACCTGAAGGTATGTTGAAAGATGCAGTATACTTACTGAAAGGCATCATAACTCGTGTAATCGCTCAATCAGTGTTTCAGCAGCGGAAAGACGTCAATAAAACAGCATAGCTTGTCACTAGCATTATATTTACCTCAACAGGCAAGTGATTCAGTGTCCACAACTTCCTATAAATGGTTCCTATAAATGAACTCTTGCACTAAATAAATGCACCATGTTAGCCTTTTTTTTTTTTTAAATTTAATTTTACTTAACCTGTTAATGATATCTTGATTATTTAATGTATGTTTAAAATATCTTTCATGAAAATGACAACTGTGTAAAGTATTATATTTCAATAACAAATTAGAGTAAAACACAAGTTAATGCAAAAACTGCCTTGTGTTCAGTTTACATGTTTTCATACAATGTGTTGTGTGTTGATTATTATATCTAAAAAATAAATAGCATCTGAATTTAGGTTAAAAGTCTAGGCTACAACCTTTAATGTTATAGTAATGTGCGGCTCCCTATATAGTGTACAGATTTAGCAGATTTTTTTTTAATCCTTGTGAAACGTTTAATTGTAATTGAATTAATTTAAAGACAAAGACAATTTTTTCGTTAAACCACTGTTTAAAAAAGAAAAGGGGAAAAAAAAGAAGCAATTTTAGCTTTCTAAACCGAACCGAATCGAACCGAACCGAGACGTCAAAACCGTGGGAAAACCGAACCGTCAATTTTGTGTATCGTTACACCCCTAGTCAAGACACATGCAAACAAAATGCGAATGTTATAATGCAGCTAAAACAGGAATCAAGGCTTGATCGGGACAGCATTCTCGCACAGAGAAGCTCAATTACACAACATTTTAAGATGAAGAGGTGCTCTTTTGGTTTTCAACTGTGATAACTAATGTGCTCACTCCTAGAATCAGACACTACTGCTATTTATATAGCACATTTCCCATTATGAATTATAATACCATTTGTTTCGTTGGTCCGTTAGGTCGGATTGCTTTCACACCTCAAGCGAACCGCCCTAGAGTTCGTTTGTAATCGTTCCAAGACCACCTTGTTCAGGCGGTCTCGGATTGATTGTTTTGGTGTGGATCCGAGTGTGATTGCCGTGTTCACATATGCCTAACGAACCGAACCAAGGGAGAAAACGCACCAGGTTCCAAAACAAACACCAAGGTGTGAAAGCACCCTAAGAGAAACGTTTTTTTTGGGGTAGGTCTAACAGTATTTAGAAATACTACAGACACTGAGTAAAGTAATCAAATGTAAAATAACACTGGATAGTTTTTTTTAGTCCTATATTAATTAAATACATAATCCTGCTATCTTTTGCTGTTTTATTAACAATAATGAGACACATATTAGGCTGCTGTCACTTTAAGAGCTTGTGCACGGATCCATTATAAAAAGTGTGCGAGTACTGAATAGTTTAAAATCGATTGAATGTTTAAATTGATAAGACTAGCCGCAGCTTGTCTGTATGGGATTAATTTATTCATCCAAACAGACCTCTATACTGAATTAATAATAAATTGTACACGTTTAGCATTCTGCAACAAATATTTTTAGGATTTTCTAGACTATTTTAAGTCGTAAAGTGAGCAGGATATATATATTCAAATTCAGCGCATGGATTCAGCAGACATGTATCATGCATCTGGTCTCTGAGCCCTCCCCAGCTCTACAGCGCCTCACAAATTTCCAATGTAAATCTGTGGTGAAAAATTATAAATGAGAATGATAAATTTAGTGACGATGCAACACTAGCCCAATTGTGCAAGTGACAATTCCGTCAACTGTCCTGACTGCCGAAACGCGAGAGTCTGGTATCGACGCCTGCTCACCTGTCGAGTTACCATCTAAATGAGGCAGCGGAGTCAGAGACTGAGCAGACGGCCAGGCACGTCTGTGCGCTCCGAGTCCGAACGTGTGTTATCCAGCGCGGGGAACATCGTCAATAAAAAGAGAGCCACACTTGATCCAGATCAAGTTGATAGATTGGTGTTTCTAGCAAACAAAATTAAGAAATGAATTAGGCAGGCCTTACTCCTGCTGCTGTTTAAGTTGTCATGTTATTGTTTGTGCCGTGCTGTTCCGATTCTGTTTTTTTTCCATGGGGGGGCGGGGCTCGTAGATATTCGAATATATTTGAATACATTGCTTGATATTTGATATCCGTTCGAATTAGATTTTTCTCAAAAGTGACAGCCCTAGTGTAGTGTTTATTGGTCATGTTTAATCAAAGCATTCAATCTCCTGTTTATTCAGCTACAGCGATAGGGATTTCCTGGGCTGCGTTCCAGTCCACTTTTAGACACGAACTTGTGAACTTACCCTAAGCACTTCCCCTCGGAGGAATCCCTGCCACCATTTTGAAGTGAGTTCCACTTCATGGAGTGGACGAGGGAAGTTTATATGGCTCCCTCGATTTTGACAGAGGGAGCGAGCGAGTCTACTTCATGTGTACACTTCAGGCAGCTCCATATACCACAATGCAACACGACTGTGACGGCAACACATATTGCGTTTAATTTACCCCACTACAAACAACACTATGATATATTCCTTTTTTTATTTTTTTATTTAAAGGGTAACTAAACACTGAAACAACTTTTTTTAGTTAATGATCTGTAAGAATGGAGCTTCATAAATGCTGTTCTTTGATTCGAGTACATTTTTTGACATTTGGGTATAAAGTGTTTTAATTTTCAAATATATGGTGTAAAAACGTATGAGTGCTGCCCTCTTCAGGTTAAACGGAAAGCTCCTGCAGTAGGGGTACTCTCTGACGTAGGATACTCTCTGACGTAACTCTGTCACGCCCTTGGCAGCCCCTGGTATAAAAGCATCTGGTTCCGTCAAAACTACTGTAGCGAGTCAGGAGTTGGAATTACGAGTATTGAAAACGATCAGGATAGTTTTATATTTGAAAATCAACAAACAACAAATAAAACAAGCAGCTCTATGCACTTTTTAAGGCAAGATTCTATTCTGTGGCATTTCCTTCTGACCGTCGTCAATAGCAACGCATTATAAACACAGTGCAAATCCATGCATCACAACGGACATTACCCTCTCGTTTCATTCAAATACAATTTGCCATCTTGCGTCTCCGTTTTTGATTGTATTGAAAATAAAATCAGAGTTAATTTATTGTTTACAGAGTTTGATAATATTGTTGTGATCATCTTGTCTGGACGATTGTTTTGTACGCTGTACAAAATGGATTTATAAACAGGTAAGATTTAAAACATTAATGCAAACTTTTCTTCGTGGAAGCTTCACGTTTATTTCGAGAGAGATAAAATATTTCAACTCAAAACAACATTTTGAAGTGTATTGCAGCAACTTTTTTGTGCATGTTCTGCAGACAGGGTGACCATCATCGATTAAGTTTCCCTCAGGACTTTTGTAAAAGCCAAAATATGACCACACACCTCAGATTTGGCCCTCTTAAAAGGCAGAAAAATCAGATGAAGGTGGGGAAGAAAATACTTCAAATGACCGCTCTGTTGCAAAGCTACTTGCGTCACTCCAGTCGGTCTCCATTTTAGCGAGTTTGACAGCAGCTGTCAATCAATCCCTCACTGCGGTCTCAGTTCGTCCCCTCTATCTCCGCTGGGCTCTGCCCACTTTTCCAGCATTTTTCAAATATTGCCAGTGGTTGGAGTCAGGCTCTGACCAGGGGTTTAGTTACCCTTTAAACAACTCAAACACACCTACACTCACCGGCCACTTTATTAGGTACACCTGTCCAACTGCTCGTTAACACTTAATTTCTAAGCAGCCAATCACATGGCGGCAACTCAGTGCATTTAGGCATGTAGACATGGTCAAGACAATCTCCTGCAGTTCAAACCGAGCATCAGTATGGGGAAGAAAGGTGATTTGAGTGACTTTGAACGTGGCATGATTGTTGGTGCCAGAAGAGCTGGTCTGAGTATTTCCGAAACTGCTAATCTACTGGGATTTTCACGCACAACCATCTCTAGGGTTTACAGAGAATGGTCCGAAAAAGAAAAAACATCCAGTGAGCGGCAGTTCTGTGGGCGGAAATGCCTTGTTGATGCCAGAGGTCAGAGGAGAATGGCCAGACTGCTTCGAGCTGATAGAAGGGCAACAGTGACTGAAATAACCACTCGTTACAACCGAGGTATGCAGCAAAGCATTTGTGAAGCCACAACACGCACAACCTTGAGGCGGATGGGCTACAACAGCAGAAGACCCCACCGGGTACCACTCATCTCCACTACAAATAGGAAAAAGAGGCTACAATTTGCAAGAGCTCACCAAAATTGAACAGTTGAAGACTGGAAAAATGTTGCCTGGTCTGATGAGTCTCGATTTCTGTTGAGACATTCAGATGTTAGAGTCAGAATTTGGCGCAAACAGAATGAGAACATGGAACCATCATGTCTTGTTACCACTGTGCAGGCTGGTGGTGGTGGTGTAATGGTGTGGGGGATGTTTTCCTGGCACACTTTAGGCCCCTTAGTGCCAATTGGGCATCGTTTAAATGCCACGGCCTACCTGAGCATTGTTTCTGACCATGTCCATCCCTTTATGGCCACCATGTACCCATCCTCTGATGGCTACTTCCACCATGTCACAAAGCTCTAATCATTTCAAATTGGTTTCTTGAACATGACAATGAGTTCACTGTACTAAAATGGCCTCCACAGTCACCAGATCTCAACCCAATAGAGCATCTTTGGGATGTGGTGGAACGGGAGATTCGCATCATGGATGTGCAGCCGACAAATCTGCGGCAACTGTGTGATGCCATCATGTCAATATGGACCAAACTCCCTGAGGAATGCTTCCAGCACCTTGTTGAATCTATGCCACGAAGAATTGAGGCAGTTCTGAAGGCAAAAGGGGGTCCAACCCGTTACTAGCATGGGGTACCTAATAAAGTGGCCGGTGAGTGTATATACATATAGAATGCTGCATTAAACAATTTCGTAAGAAAAAATAAAAAAAATCAACCCCATAGTGGATTCTAAGTGATCAAGGGCTTAATTAGCACGTTCGAATTCAGCCTATTGCAAAGGTTCTGCCAGTTCTTGCCAGTAGCAACGTAAGCAATGACGTACATCCGAGTGAACGAGACGGAGGGAAGTTAGCGAGTGAAGGGCATGACAATTTTTGACTGGAACACAGCCCCTGGAATGACGGCGTTATCTACTTCTGTGGCGGGGCATATTTGGCATGTCTGCACGAGAGAGCCCTCTGGTGTTCAGATGGAGCAGTACGTACTACCGATCAGCCGCACTGACAAGCTGCGCATAAAATAATCGCAGCCTTTGCTAAATCGCATGCGGTTTCAGTACGATTAATTGTGCAGCCCTAGTTATTGATAAAGTGAATATGCATTAGGGATGCTTCGATCAGGATTTATGCAGCCTATACGGATAACCAATTTTTTGTCATCATGATCACGATCATTCAAGCTTTGTACAAGTAATAATTAACCGCTCTAATGAATGTCAGTGTTTTTTCCAGATAAGTAATACCACAGACTTTATTTACAGTAATGCTATAGATGTTACATGTGTGTCCTGAGTTTCCCCCCGTTCATTGTGTATTTGGTTTAGTCCTGTGTTCGTTTTCCCGCTCCTCGTTTGTGTTCAGTTCCTTCACCTGTGTCTGGTTAATTTGCCCCAGCTGTGCCTTGTTTCCCCTATCTGTTCTCTGTGTATGTAAACCCTGTGTTCTCCTTCACTCCTTGTCGGTTCTCGTTTGTGTATGGTGTGTTACTGTCCCCCGTGATCCTTGTTTTGTTATTGAGTAAAGTATATTTGAATTGGACCTGTTGACTGCTGCTTCTCCTTCAACCTGCACCACACCCGTAACAATAGATTGTTGTTTCAATTGAGAATTAAATATATATTTTTCAATGAACATTTTAATAGGCCTTTAAATACATGGCTTATGCAAAACACTATCCATATTATGACACTTTTCCACTACATGGTACGGCTCGGCTCGGTTAGCTTTTCCACTGCAGTTTAGTACTGTTTCAAAGTGGGTGTGAATAAACGGATCGTTTTAGTTGCGCCGCCTCTACTGCCGTGACATCATCGAAAACGCAACACAAACAAAACAAACTCAAAACACAGGAGCAATGGAGCATATTGATGGAATGGTGTTCTTGATTCTCGGCATGCAGATGTTTTTCCACTGAAAGACAAAGAAGTTTGTTTGTTCGGGTTTGGCGTCTCGTGTAGCAAATCCTATGACGCTGGTAATGATGAATCTCTCTGACCAATCAGTGATCTACAGTGTTTACACGTCACATTTTACTATCAACCGAGGTGGTACTAATTAAGTGAACCGTACTTAGCCATACCATGCAGTGAAAAAAAGCCATATCACATGCTTTTTTGCATTTTGGAGAGGTTTACTTTTACTTAAAACATAGCCTAAACAACTGTGTTTACAAAGATACTCACAAAAACAGGCATTTTGACACATAAGTGTATGAGCTGTATGAGCAGCAGCTTTATGTGCGCTGATTGCGCTCAGAACCAGTCTCTCAGACAGCACGCGCACATATCGAATGAACAGTCAAATCACTTGTTCTTAAATGGCAGGCATAAAACCGCATCGTTTCTTGAGACCGTGCAATAACTCCACTTTGGTGATGACATGACTGTGGCGCTGAAGTCTGACGCCATCAATTTGCAATCGGTTGGTGAGATCTGCCTATTTTAGTGACTCCCGATCGAGTCAGAGATCAATGTGATTTTCGGTCGAAACCGATCTGCTGACGATTGATCAGAACATCGCTAATATGTGTTAAAAAAAGTTAGCTGTCTCTAACCTGTTTCCATTCAATTGACCTTTTACCATTAAAGGGTTAGTTCACCCAAAAATGAAAATTCTGTCAGTAATTAATTACTCACCCTCATGTTGTTCCAACCCTGTAAGACTTTCGTTCATCTTCGGAACACGAATTAAGATATTTTTGATGAAATCTGAGAGCTGGATCACTCCTCCATACTAGTCCATAGGCTTCTTCAGGGATTGAACTTGCCGGCCTCGAAAAGTTATTAAAGACATCGTTAAAATAGTCCAAGTGACTACAGTGGCTCAATCTTAAGTTTATCAAGCGACGAGAATACTTTTTGTGCGCAAAAAAAAAAAAAATTACAACTTTATTTCAACTATTCATTTCCTTCTCTGTGGGCCTCGAGTCAGTTCACTAGTGTAATAGCGTAAGCTTCTGTTGTTGTACGTCACACGCATCACGCACATGACCAGCGTCGGCCAATAGTGAGCCTACGTGTGACGTAGCTCTACGGAATCACACTACGTTAACTGACTAGAGGCCCAAAGAGAAGGAAATGAATAGGTGAAATAAAGTCTTTTTTTGTTTGTTTTTGCGCACAAAAAGTATTCTCGTCGCTTGATAAACTTAAGATTGAGCCACTGTAGTCACTTGGACTATTTTAACGATGTCTTTAATAACTTTGAGGCCGGCAAGTTCAATCCCTGAAGAAGCCTATGGACTAGTATGGAGGAGTAGGGCTGTCGCGATAACCGCAATATTGCAGTACCGCGCTACTGACAGGCCAACCGCAGAGGAATGCAAGTAACCGCAGCAACCGCCAAACCGCGTTTTCTTTTTTCATAAGGCCACCCTTCGTAGTTCGTACCATGTGTATTGAATGTTAAATAAGTTAATAATGATAACAAGACTGTTTATCATGGTGATTTGTACAGAGGCTTCGTGGATTTGGACTTAAGCCTAAACAGACAGTGAATGTGATCGACTGAGCGCGTGCGATTACCTGCGTCTGTCTTTGAAGTCAAATCATGTATATTCGTGAAAAGGTTGCCGTTTCCAAGGAAAGCGAAATATTTGTCGTATCATCCTTTTAACGTGTAAGGGTAGGCTATTTACCATGAATGGCGTCAGCATTACACAGCGCGAGGAAGCCGTGGGGGGAAAACAGCGAGTCACGCATTGGTCTATTAAGTGAAGCATTGCTTCAGCTTTGCCCAAAAGTGAAGCAGCCAGCTGAGCCTTGGAAAGTGGAGCTCAAAGTTAAAAAAAATAATTAACGCCTTGTTTCATTACATCTATCATTTAAGGAATCAGCTTTTTTGAACGTTTTCGTTGAATGAACGGTTTAATGACTCACTCAGTCTATGACTCAAAGACAGTCTGTTGGCATAACAATGTAACTGCGTGCTGAGTGACAGTCTTTCAATGCGCAGAGACGCTGTTTAGTTTCGGTTACATTGTTTTTGTGTATACTGACCACATCATAACACGTATTTATAGCAACAAATAAATATAAATAAATAAATGGCGGTAATACCGCATATCGCGCTATTGAGCCACTCAAAATTACCACAAGGGAAATTCCTTCACCGCGACAGCCCTATGGAGGAGTGATCCAGCTCTCAGATTTCATCAAAAATATCTTAATTCGTGTTCCGAAGATGAACGAAAGTCTTAAGCCCCGTACACACCGGGACGAATATCGGCGCGCGTTATTCGTCAGCGTTTTTCAACGTGTTTTTTGTGTTCACACCCAAGCGATTTTCGCTGACGATGAGCCGAGTGCAAATTCATTCCCTGACATTAGATGGCGCTTAATGTAAAACAGAAATAGTCCTATTTTGTAGTCGCTGTCGCGTTTGTCATCATAGTTCTTTATGTCCCGACACCAACGAGACCAGCAGCTCTACATTAATCTTGCCTCGCATCTTCCTCGTCTTATTTCTTCCCGGCAGTGTAGACCATAGATATCCATAATAAAGGCCATATTTGGCCAGCAGCGCGGACGAGATCTAGCCTTTATTATGGATATCTATGGTGTAGTAGACGCTACTTGGCGCATCTTCTTCGCCGTTACGTATGTGTGCTCAGCAAGACCGTTTTGTGTTTGAACGCCCCCAAGAGCTCCAGACACGTGAGCAAAAGCGCCAATCTCATTGGTCAGATAGTTTTTGACGCGGTGCGTCAAACCAAAAAAACGAACCCGAGGCGTTTTAAAAAAAATGACGCTTTTACGCGTGGCGTTTTTCGCGTCGGTGTGCACACTCACATTGGCGCCCTTTGTTTAGTCACGAGGCGTTAAACGTCTGCGAATATCGCGCGCGAAATTCGTCCCGGTGTGAACAGGCCTTTACGGGGTTGGAACAACATGAGGGTGAGTAATTACTGACAAAATTTTCATTTTTGGGTGAACTATCCCTTTAAAATGGTGTGCATAATGACATCATCTCTAACAAACTGAATTGTCGCATAAGGTTTGTTGTATAGCTAAAAAATCTGCCCTTGAGCCATTTCCATACATAATTTCACATAAATCGCAAATTATATTGTATCTTTCACATCTCAAATATTTGTCAAATCTAGAGTAATGAGATAATTGAAATTCACTTGTTTACAGCTTATTTTCACAAATAATATCATTAAATTAGGAAATATCAGAAGACGACAGCAAAGCTTTTCTGCATGTAACTGCCTTTATGTGCAGAGCCCATGGGTTTTTGGACACAGAAATTTTAAACATTGGTAATGGTTCAGGGAAATATTCAGTCTATACAACTGCAATTTTTAAAGTGGTTTGATGTGGCCGTGAATGCCTATAGCCTAATTCAATAGCAAAAAAAGTTATTTATTCTGGTTTCAGAGTTCAATAACATTAACCTATTTTTTAACGCGTAGCCTAACTGATGCCGTCTTATTCTCACATAACAATTCTAAAATTCGGTTAAAACTTTTTAGATTAAGCCCACTTTATTTTCCTCATTTGTTTAAGATAAAATTACATATTAACAAATTGTATAAAATTATTTTATTTACAAGTGTCATGTTTGTGATTATCATTTGTCATGTAGCCATTAGGGGTGTAACGGTACATGTATTCGTATTGAACCGTTTCGGTTCGAGGCTTCCGGTTCGGTACGCATACAAACCGAACGATTCCTTGGAGCATTTTTCCTGCCGACAAAATTCGCGCTGGCACGATCACCACAACGTTGCGCAACATCAAATGGCAAACGTAATGAAAGCGGAACGAAACTGCGCTATTGTGCTTCACGGATCGTTTATCAGTTCGGACCAGCAACATCTGTGCAGCGCGAGCCGATCTCGATCAAGCGACACTGTTACTAGTACACAGCGCTAAGAGATCCAGTAAAGAAAACATTTGAATTCGTCACTGAAGTAATAACATCGCTGCGAGATCTAGTGAGAAGCATTCACATTTCTCCGTTATTAACCGTAGATCTCTATTAGATCAAACAGCGCTGACGTGGAAACCAGGAGAAACATTGTGCCGTGAATGAACTAGTAATACTTTACGTCCACAGACCAGCAACATTCACAATGGATTTAATATAGTAACACTAAATGTAAGCAGTTTGGCTGGAATAGTGAAATGCTTTCAAGTACTTCACACATCTTTTTCCAGCACTTCAAAACTCAAATATTATATAAATAAATAGCCTATATGAAGAGGTCAGATGCAAAAGCCTCTAAGTGCCATTTGAAATTTTCTTCTAGAATTATCATTTTTATGAAGCTTGTATATTTATGTTCAGTAATTTCACTCAAATGACAATTAATAGGTAATCTTCATTGCCATTTAAGTGAAATTACTGAACTTAAATATACAAGCTTGATAAAAATGATCATTCTAGAAGAAAATTTCAAATGGCTTTTGCATCTGAACTCCTCATATATTTAAATGTTATTTTTAATGTGATGACCAAAACATTATTTGTTCATCCTTCAAAGATGACACCCATTTATAAACCTGAAAGTTTCAAGATGTAGGAAAACTCAAACTTATTTAAAAAATATTTTTTCATTTAACAAATAGGAAATTTCTCTGGCATTTCTTACTTTTTGCTGTATCGAAAACGTACCGAACCGTGACTTTAAAACCGAGGTACGTACCGAACCGTGATTTTTGTGTACCGTTACACCCCTAGTAGCCATAGTATATATCCATGGCATGAAATCAAAAGAGACTTACGATTTTTACATAATTTTATTAATTCAGGTACAGAAGTAACTGTAATTTGTGTATTTTACCTTTATTTTGTCAGCAATCAGCATTCAAATCTCCAATAGCCTTACTTCATTTTTTGATTTTTGATGAGCTTCAGAGATTTTCAAGATGCTATATTTTCCTCATCCATGCATGTGAACCAAAACTTTATTATATTATTGAATTGTAGGCTAGACATAATACAATTATTTTTATTAACAAGTGTCACTTCGTTAGACTATTTAGATCATTACTTAATCATCAATCGATATTCAGGTGCAGTTGTATTTTTTTAATAGACTGTAGATTGAAAAGAATGCTTGGTAATGGGAATATTATTTTTAAAATGTGAGAAACAACTGCCTATTCCAAATTTATACTCTGTCTGTATAAATCTTGTTGCAATTAGCTGTCACCCTCACAACTTAAAATATTTGCATTAGAATAACTTTGACCGATTTAACTAGTAGAGATAACTCAAATATCAAAGTTGTCTTGTATCAAATATCAAAGATAGCAGGATCGGTCTTTGTCAGGTGACGTCACACTCGTGATACACGAAGTGCATTATGGGGCGTAGCCGCCATTTGTAAGGTATCGATGCAGGGGTATTCTGTTGTTGGAGAATTGTGTTTTTCATTATTTTTTAAAACTAAACCATCCTTAACATGACATTATCATCATCATCAATACAGCAAACCTATCTTTGCTGTTACTACTGTGTCCTTCGGTGGGAATGTAAATAAATCCTGTACTCAGCCGTTGGTAAAATGTCCGTGGGTTTTAAGAGATTTATAGTTTTTAAATTGTTCACTGCTATATGCGCTTATACCATAAACAAGATAGTTGACAATGTCCCAGTATGAGGATGAGAAAGCAATGCGGGATCAGCACTCCAATTTACTGCAGTCAGCTCATATATGGATCTATGTTCTGAATGGATGACAATTTCTCCAAATAACGGTACCTGCCATATTTATCGAGTTTATTGTGGTACGGCATTTCCTCGGTTTTCTTGTGCTTCTCCAGTTTTGCGAGTTATTTACTTGTTATCTCTACTCTTGTAATCTCTTCAATGCTCACAGTCAGTAGCGATACCTCAAAAATGGCGCCTGCGGTGACGTCACACACAACAAACCCACGTGTCTGACAAAGACCGATTGTCTTAATACAACTAGGGGTGGGAATCTCTAGGCACCTCACGATTCGAATCGATTACGATTCAGAGGGCTGCGATTCGATGCTAAATCGATTATCAGAATCTTTTTTTTGTGTGTGTGTGACTATAAATACTTTGCTTTAAAAGTAGAAAGTAATGACCCATAAAGAATTAACGTACAATATATTTTATTAACATTGCAAAGAACCAACAGGAAAATACATGTGTGTCTGAACTAGCAGCAGCATATTTGTAGTAAATTAATAATATAACAACGACCGGTAACGTTACAGCCGAGTGTTTTTCCTCCTCTGGCTGGAAACGTGTCATATGGCTTCTCATATGTGTCTTGTTTCCGAAATATTTTAGTTTTACTCTACAAAGCTTACAACTAGTGTGGCTCTTGTCCAGCTCCTTTCCCCCTTCAACGTCAGAAGCCAAAATATTTCCACACGTCAGCTTTTAACGAGGAGGGTGTTTGGATTTGGCGCTCAGCCATCGCGTCCGCGTCTGTTACGTGCACGCCACAGACGGTCCGGCCACTGCACTTCCGCGCTTCAGAGTTCCGTCTTTCGCGTTCCGTCAATATTACGTTATTATAAATATATATCTAAATTTTTTCTTTTTTTTTTTGAAAATCGATTTTTGACAATTGTGAATCGATTCAGAATCGTCCACGTCCGCATCGCGATGCATCTAAGAATCGATTTTTTCCCCCACCCCTAAATACAACCCCACATTTTATGAAACAGTGCTTTAACGGGAGCAACACCATGAACACTGATGCTTTACATAAGCTAATTCTGTCATGTAGCCTAACTAACAACATTTATTTACATTAAGCCCTTTTTTAATTAAAAAAAAGCGCTTTCAAACTGATTTTTGCACCATTTGAAGCATCAATATAGAATTTATGCGCTAAAGTTAAATGCAAAAATTGTGTAGACTAGACAAATGAAAAATTATGTCGATAAATCAGCTATATCGATAACCATTTTGAAGTGCTAAACCTTTTTTCTGCAACAAAAAAAAAACTTGAATGGAAACCTGGCTATTGACAGTCAGAACCAGCTGGTATTAGGGGGAGGGGCATTCTCATTCTAGAAAGCATTTGATTGGACAAAAATATACAGTACAAGTTACCATTATTTGGGTTACATTTTTTTACAGGAGAAAAAGACTTTACATTTATATTATATCTGCTAAGAGACAATTTCCAATGTTTACATAAAAAAAACATCTGCTAAATTTCCATAAAATGGAAGTAGTGATAGATTTACATTCACGCTAATTACAACAAAAATTACAAAAATACATGTACTTTTATTCTGCAATAATTGCTAGAATTTTGTGTCAAAATACATGTATAACATACACTAACAAAATAGACTATTTAAATAAACAGTACGAATAAATTAGTCAAAATGCATAATAAGTGTTTTGCATTCCCAGAGCGAAGTTATAACAGCACAATTATGCAAGAAATGAATAATGCAAGCTGAAGTGAAAATAGCTGTCATTTCTAAAGGACGATCAAGACAGTGCAGGTGTTTCAAACTCCCAGCAAACACCAAACGCATTTCACAACACCTCTGCATGCAATTAGTAAACAATGCAACACATTTAAAGACACCATTACAGCCTTACAATGATTTTGCATGGAAAAAAGAGAGGCTTACACTATGACAGCAGGTTGGCTTTCTCAGCTGATGTCTTTGTGCTCCTTCACTGCTTTTTATACAGCCACAACCAGGACAAAATACAGTTTTGATCACACATCAGCTGTCATTTCATTCCTTTGACAGTGGTTTATCCCGTGCAAACCCAGATAACAGTCCTAAGGGGGTGTTAACAGGCTAAAATGCATTGCACACCACTACAGATCCTCCGTTACTATCTAGATCCAATGCATAACAGCGCGTCCGATCTCAACACGCAAAGGACTATATTAGCCCATAACAAAAATGAATGCTAACTGCAGTAGTAGAATCTGAAATAGGTTCTGAAT
The DNA here is from genome assembly GCF_029890125.1 of Rhinichthys klamathensis goyatoka. NCBI lineage: Eukaryota > Metazoa > Chordata > Actinopteri > Cypriniformes > Leuciscidae > Rhinichthys > Rhinichthys klamathensis. Next base: position 109,667 of record NW_026606826.1, read on the forward strand.
CAGATTTAAATAGAGGCTGAATCGGTTTACGAGCAGCTAAGCTAAGCTAACAGAGCTAAAACACAAACACACTCATATGCATGTACACATAACGTTACACGAGGCACCAGAAAAGTCCACGGCCCTCTTTTCCAATGAAAACGACCACGATAACACACGTTACACGTAAACCAACAACAACTGTCATTGCCATTGGGATTTTGAGTTAAGAACGAACAGATTTGGGGGGAAAGACAGTGAGAGTCAGATATCCTCGCATGGGTTAACAGAAGAATAGACAACCAACCGCCGAAAAGGGAAAAAGCACCTACTAAAACAGCCACGAAATGACAATTCCCATTAACGGACCCGAATCGGCGGAGGTCGATTCCACTCGCGTGTGATTTAAATTTAAATAGTCGTTTACCTTTTCGGAAAAAGTGCGCGCTCCACTCGCTTCTCCCACTACTGTGATCCTCCTGTCGGCTTCAAAATGGCGCCAATTTGTCCCTATCTGCACCAGTCAGTGCAGCTCCGCTCAATACAGACCCTTCACTTCCCTCCTCCACTCGAGTTTACTTATTTAAGTGCATGACTGTGTCTTTTTTGTGGCAATATTGCAGTATTGGTCTGGAAAAACAAATAAACAGCTATAACAATAATGTAAATGGTCAGTGCATAAACGAGCGTTTATGTTGAGTCGCTTAGTAGGCTGGAGAGTGTGGTGTAACAGCGACATCTATAGGTCACGAGCAGGACGACAGTCTGTCTCCGCCTTCTTTTAATACACATTTATGACAGCTATGGATGCAGTCAAGGCAGTGTGCACCAGTGCTGCTATTGTTGACTAAAACCAAAAAATTGTTCCCCGTAATTGAAATAAAGCTGAAATAAAATATCATATAAATATTAAATTAAAAGCTTGAACTTAGAAAATTAGTTGTTTAAAATGTTTAAGTTGAAGACGAAGTAGCCTTCTAAATTACTATAGCTAAAACTAAAAATTATTTAAAGATATATATATATATATGTGTGTGTGTGTGAGATGAATATATATCTATAACTGATACTGTATCTAATGAAAAGGACAGAAGCACATAACAAAATGTCTAAACACTAAGATTAAAACTAAAAATCTAAAATTAATAAATACTGTAAAATAGTAAGTAACACTAGTAAATGATTCTGCACTGGGGGTCATTCTTAGAAGTTGGTGCACTTTGAGCTTTGACCTTTAAAAAAAATGATGCCTAGCTTTTTAGGAGTCAATGTTTCATCACAAAACGCAAAAATGTATCGTATACATTTCATGCTCAGTTAACAACCTTATTTCAGTTACTGCCAAGGACACATTTATAATATTTCAAGGTTTTGCCATTTATTTTTCTAAAAGGGGTTTAAATGCTGCTTTGGGAACATAGAATTTTTTTTAAATGAGTTATAAATAGATCAAATGAGTTTTAGGCTCAAAGCTGTGAATAATATAATTGTTTTTAATTTTTTCATATTTTAATTCAGCATTATAAATGCCACAGTTTATATTAAGTGGAAAAGCATGCAACAGCAATGTCCCTTGTGCATTCTTTTTTTTTTAAATGAATTAGTGGCATCATTTAAGAAAACAGCATTTATTTACAAAAATAACAAGCATTTAAGAAAAAGATATTTTGTTCTGTACATAAGCCATCAACAATGTACAGCACCATAAATTGCAAACCCTGAGATTAGATCAGTGTCTAGTAGAGCTGCTGGTCTTTGTAAAAATAACAGAGAATGCTTAAAAATACATAGACTGTATGTGCTGCTCCTAATTCAGCATGTCACTACAGATATTATCTTTTTATGTATTCTGCCTTGGAATGTATCTGGAAGCTCAGCACGAATTGTATGTGCCAGACTGCGTAAAAGGCAAAGGCTTTATCAGACTCTAATGGTCTTATCTTACCAATGGTCGACACTTATCAATGTGGTGATTTAGACGATTTACATTTCTATATTACAATGGGAAAAACTAGGACGGCAAAGAACATTTTCATATGCATACTAAGTTTAAGTATAGAAGAAAAGTGATACTATTTAAACAGACATTTTGCATTGTTCTCAAAGTTCAATAAACCATTAAAACCACCACACAGTCATTAAAACACCTTTAGCTGCATCAATATTAAAACCGAAGAAAATAAAACCTATTGTATTCTAAAAGATCATATGAAAATGTTTCTCTTTCAATAACAGCTACATGGCATCGGTTCTCTGTTAATGGCCTTTGTTTTTATGGGGCGGCACCACAGAATTCATCACAATGTTAACGTTCATCGGCCACTCGAAACCATCCAGCATCTTTGCTATTGTTTCTCGAGGGACTCCGTGCTTGTTCCTCCTGTTGATTAAATTAATAGACAGGAAATTACCAGGATATCCAAGCCCTATTAGACTGCTATACAAAGACTGTCGTAAATTAAACAAATAAAAGAAAGTAACAATGTCTCTTAATCCAATTAAAGTCAGCTGGTCTTATTCACAAGGATTTGAAAGATACTCACTGATCCTAGACTATAAAACATTTTATCCACTTAAACACAACTGAATTCCGAACCTCTGTACCGTAAGCCAAACCCTGATCCAAAGTCAATAGTCTTTCTCATTCAGTGATTAATACAAGTCACTGTGTTCCTGGCTTGACATGACAATCAAAGCTGTTATCAGACTTACTTTTCTAACTGGGCAGGATCATATTTCCAGCAGGTATCTGGCTCAAAAAAGTCCACTCTGTATCCGTTCTTTAAAGCCTGTGTGAAATAAAGGAAAATAATAAAAATGTGTTACTAAAGAGAATCCTCTTTAAGAGAAAGAGAATTACTAGCCCGAGAATCGTAATGTAATGTAATACAAGAAGATAATATCTGGATTCAAACATATGAAAATGTTTTTAAAGCGGTTGGTTGCATTTCAGACAGTTTTCAGAGCCAGTTTAAAGCCTAACTTGTGTTTTACAAATCCCTTTATCACTCCAGTTCCAGGCATTTCTGACACCAACTCACCAATTCAACATAAGGCTTCATCTCCCAGGCTTTAACATTAGTGTTGTCGATGATAACAGGTGAGCGGCCCTCCAACATCAGCTGTTCAGCTTAGAAATGACAAAGACATAAAAAAAAATGTTTTTAAACTTCATGCTCTTTCTCAAAACATCAAATGCTCAAATTTGCGAAAGTTTCCATTCTTAAAATTGTCTGAATAATTTCGTAAACAGACAAATCTTACAAAAATGTCCTGGCCCCCCAAAAACTAAATTATAGGGCGTTTTTTTTGTTGTTGTTGCATTGTAACATTATTTTCATGACAATTAAGCTATTTAAATATAGAAATATAAATTCCTGCCTTTTCATAATTCAAATGGTATTATATGAATTTGTATACCATTGATGTTTGATAAATAAATAAAAAACTTATTTAATCTTTATTTAATCTTTGTTTTACTGTAATACAGTAAAAATGACTGTATTGCAGCAATGACAATCAAAAGTGAATCACCACTGAAAAGAATTACAAAAATAATAGTCCTAAAAAATCTAATTTAATTTAATGTATCTAGTTTTTTAAAACTTTATTTATTTTGGGCTGAAATATGACCTGGACATATTTTCATAAAAGTTCATCAATTAATGTTAAAGGGGTGGTTGATTATGAAACTTTAGTTAGTGTGTAATGTTGATGTTTGAGCATAAACAACATCTGCCAACTTACACAACACTCAAAGTTCAAAGCAAAGGGAGATATTTGCTTTTAAAGAAATTGCTTTTTAAGGACTACAACAAACGGCTGGTAGGGAATACAGGACATTCCTCCCGAGTTAGTGACATCCCTAACCCTAGAATGTACATAAACCCGGGAACACGATGTATAGATTATCACAACAGAATATGCTAATCAATGACTAGAAGATAAATACACATCAGCTACATAACATAAATTCATCAACCATTCAGAAATGTCCTGTTGCATTGCACATGTTGTCACTTCCTCTTGAGTCTCTCCATCTTTATCTGACTTTTGTTTGAACATAAAAGGCTAAAAGTTTTTGAAATTTTCAGTGCATGTCAGTGTGAGGTAATCGAAGCTCCGCCCTCTATGCGTGTGCTGGGAGCAGCAGCTCATTTGCATTTAAAGGGACACACAAAAAAGGTGCGTTTTTGCAGTAACACTTCCTTTTACAGTCCTGTTACCCATGTACTTACTATGTACTTATTATAGTAATTATAATTACTGGGTAATAACTAGGTACTAACCCTGAACCTACCCCTAAACCATGTACTTACCTTATATTAGCCAGTACTTTCTAGGTAAGTACATTGTAAGTACACGTAAGTACCGTACTGTACTGTAAAAGGAAGCGTTACCGTTTTTGCTCACCCTCAAAAAGTGACAATTTTAACATGCTAGGCTATATAAAAATATCTGTGGGGTATTTTGAGCTAAAACTTCACATACACACTCTGGGGACATCAAAGACTAATTTTACATCTTTTGAAAAGGGCATTATACCACCCCTTTAAATAAACGTAATATAATCACATGATGAAAAAACAATATAAGGATTATTAGGAACACCTGTTAAATTTCTCATTAATGCAATTATCTAATCAACCAATCACATGGCAGTTGCTTCAATGCATTTAGGGGTGTGGTCCTGGTCAAGACAATCTCCTGAACTCCAAACTGAATGTCAGAATGGGAAAGAAAGGTGATTTAAGCAATTTTGAGCGTGGCATGGTTGTTGGTGCCAGACGGGCCGGTCTGAGTATTTCACAATCTGCTCAGTTACTGGGATTTTCACGCACAACCATTTCTAGGGTTTACAAAGAATGGTGTGAAAAGGGAAAAACATCCAGTATGCGGCAGTCCTGTGGGCGAAAATGCCTTGTTGATGCTAGAGGTCAGAGGAGAATGGGCCGACTGATTCAAGCTGATAGAAGAGCAACTTTGACTGAAATAACCACTCGTTACAACCGAGGTATGCAGCAAAGCATTTGTGAAGCCACAACACGCACAACCTTGAGACGAATGGGCTACAACAGCAGAAGACCCCACCGGGTACCACTCATATCCACTAAAAATTGGAAAAAGAGGCTACAATTTGCAAGAGCTCACCAAAATTGGACAGTTGAAGACTGGAAAAATGTTACCCGGTCTGATGAGTCTCGATTTCTGTTGAGACATTCAGATGGTAGAGTCAGAATTTGGCGTAAACAGAATCAGAACATGGATCCATCATGCCTTGTTACCACTGTGCAGGCTGGTGGTGGTGGTGTAATGGTGTGGGGGATGTTTTCTTGGCACACTTTAGGCCCCTTAGTGCCAATTGGGCATCGTTTAAATGCCACGGCCTACCTGAGCATTGTTTCTGACCATGTCCATCCCTTTATGGCCACCATGTACCCATCCTCTGATGGCTATTTCCAGCAGGATAATGCACCATGTCACAAAGCTCGAATCATTTCAAATTGGTTTCTTGAACATGACAATGAGTTCACTGTACTGAAATGGCCCCCAGTCACCATATCTCAACCCAATAGAGCATCTTTGGGATGTGGTGGAACGGGAGCTTCGTGCCCTGGATGTGCATCCTACAAATCTCCATCAACTGCAAGATGCTATCCTATCAATATGTGCCAACATTTCTAAAGAATGCTTTCAGCACCTTGTTGAATCAATGCCACGTAGAATTAAGGCAGTTCTGAAGGCGAAAGGGGGTCAAACACAGTATTAGTATGGTGTTCCTAATAATCCTTTAGGTGAGTGTATATATATATATATATATATATATATATGTGTGTGTGTGCGTGCGTGCGTGTGTGTGTGTGGTAGCACAGTTCATCCTACAACAATTTAATGATTTTAATCATATATATATGATTAAAAGGATTAAGTTGTAGGACGAAAATGCTTCAGAGCCCAATGTATAAAAAAATATGTAACATATAGGCTTTCCTCACCTCTCTTCTGATTCCAGTCGTGTGCGTCCCCAAGCAGAGCAGAATCAAAAACATATCTGTTGTCTTGGAAAAAGTAGTCATCTGTGCTCAATATTACTCCATTGGGACCAGTGGACAGGAGCTCTCTAAAAGACATGCAGTGTAACATTAAAAAAATCAGTTCTCTGCTTACCTAAACTATTCAAAACATAGGCCATGTTACAATGTTACCAAAACTCAAAATCAATACAAGTATTATTTGTAATACGTCTTTAGTATTTAATCAAACATTTGGCCACTGATTTGGTGTAGAAAAAAAACAATGAGGTCTTTTCTCTACATATTTAGTTTTACTCACCTGGCCAAAGTGGATTTTCCAGATCCTGGGACTCCCCTCAACAAAATGAGCTCCAAATGTTGATATTGGTCTTTTTCGTGATCTTGCTGCTGCCAGTGTGATAACGGTGTTTCATATTCCTCAGAGAATCTATGATCCTCCTGTGACTGGAAACTGCTACGTTCATGCCAGCTGTTTGAAGGTAATGGTGGCCCTTCCCATGGGCCCAAGCTGTTATTTTTGTTTTTCGTATGAAGACTGTGGAAGTTCTCCTGAGGTCTCATGTCTGGAGGATACATGATTGGACATCCAGAGGTTGGGGGAGGGAAGAACTGAATCCTTGGGTCTGGAGAAACCCATGGTGGAGGTGGATACCTTGGCTCTGGATGTCCTCTTCCACCAAAGTCATATGTATTCCATTGTAAGCGAGGTCTCCATCTCTTTGGATCTTTTTGGTTGCGTTCATGTGGATCCGGGTAGGGTCTGTAGGCTCTACCATGATCAGTTACGACAACAGGACTGTCCTTCCTGTTTGGTAGGTTGGTTTTGGGCTTCCAGGATGAATGAAGGGCATGCTCTTCAACCGATTTGGTGTCAGAGTCGCCATCGACCTTATCTACTTCCTCAAGCTCTTTGTAAAATTCACAAAGCTCCTGCTCGATACAAGGTTCAGGGCGACACGCAGGCCCAATAAATGCAGTACTAGTGACACCTAACCTTCTAATGACACGGTTTCTGTCTGCTTGGCTTGTACTCTCAATAGAACATGTGTTAACTTCTTTCACATTAGCGTCTGTTTGCATTTGTGTTGAAGGATCCAGTTTTCCCCCATCTGGATCGACATCCTGTTGTGTCTTGAAATTACTTTCAGCAGGTAACGTTAAATAAGCAAATTCCGTGTGGTTAATCGTCTGATTATTGGATGATTTAGACACTGGAGTCACTGGAGACGCTCTGACAACATCTGATTGAATTTGTGGTGTGGTTTTATATGGTTCCTCTACATTTCCACCATTAGATGGAGAAGTAGATTTACTGGTGTTCACATCTGGCATCTGTTAAGAATAATAAAACTGAATAAAGACTTTAAATAATCACATAGTAAAGCAATATTGTGTACATTTATAGATTCATTGATTATACAAAGATTAATAAAATCAAAGCAGGCCAACCTTTTAAGCATCGGATCACAGATTAACTAAGTCATAACATAATAATGTATAGACGTTTATATCTGTCTGCTTTACAACCATCTTTTACTATTTAAAACATCACAGAAGCAGTTTCGATAGTCAGGTTCATGTTTCAATTACTATCATAGTCATGACTAAGTAATCTACGAATTATATTTTCTGAAATCGATAAAATTGCGCTGAAAAGCTTTAACGTTACCTGAAGTGCGGAAAAACTTATAAGTACAAAGGTTAATTAAACGTTTTGTTTATCGACGTATATCTGATAGTACAGTAGAGGGAAGCCAGCCGCCTAGAGACACTCAACACCACAAAGGGGAAATAAAAAGGTTTCAAAATAAAAGTCGCTTAAAAATAAAATAAAAAATATTTAAATGTAATGTACGTTACATGTATATAAACATATATTGTACCGTTAAAAAGTCTGTTGTTATATATTTTTTTAATCTTATCACAAACTTTTCAACGGTAGTGTATGTGAATATTATAATATGGCCTATGTTGTAATTTATATTGTTTCATTGTGGTAGGATTGGTCGGATATTGTCAACAAGAAGTAATTACAAATTTCCCTCAAACCTGAAGTGTGCTCCTCCAGTTTAACCACAAAATGTGTCAGTCACCACTTCCTCTTCTGTGAAGAAATGTGAAGTTCGAGTCTACACAGCTAGCACTATTTTGCAGCCTAACTTATTTAATTAATTATTGCCAAAACCATATTTTGTTTTGAAGGATGACCTATACAAAATACACATAAGGAAGTAGAATCTTCAGATCCTCCTGTAGTAGAGACTGCTGGTAAACCGCTGGAACTAAACCAAAACTGCATTTTGAGCAGAGGTGGACAAAGTACACAACTTCCTTACTTGAGTGAAAGTACATACTACTGGTCAAATATTACTCCGTTACAAGTAAAAGTTGTAAAGACAGATTTTTACTTAAGTAAAAGTACAGAAGTACTCGTTTTTAAAAGTACTTAGTATCAGAAGTAAAAAGTAAATGTCAATGCATTGTTTTATTATTGTTGCATTGTTGTATGTAATACTTACAGTAGCCTACCGTATGCCTCTGAATCTATGTCTGCCTACCTACCCTCATATCAATATCAAATTTATTTCTGAAACACCAGTTCCAGTAGTGGGATTGAATGTGAGATTGAATAAGTGTACTCAATAACGTCCACAATGGTTTCGGACACCCAAAAGGCTGTTCCCTCAAATAGTGCCCTGTTTAAAGTTTTTTGGCTTTTAGTATTAATATGTTAGCCTTACTGTTATCTATAAGCTGTTGTGCTCCAAAACAATGACAAAATGGACATTTAAAAGACCAAACCCAACGTTGAAAATGAAAATCAGGTTGATGTCAGAATCCAACGTCAGATTGACGTTAATCTCCAACATTGGATAGACATTGTATTGTGGTTGAAAATGAGAATCGGGTTGACATCAGAAACCAACATCAGTCGGGTTCTGATGTCAATCCGACGTCGGATTCTGCCGTCAACCCGACTTTCATTTCCAACCAAAATCATCCCCTGACTGACGTTACAACTTTCTACTCAAGGACCTTGACAACAATGTAGTGGAGTAAAAATTACGAGATTTGTCTTTCAAATGTAGTGAAGTTAAAGTGAAAAGTTACATTACATTTACATTTAGCTGACGCTTTTATCCAAAGCGACTTACAATTGCTATATATGTCAGAGGTTGCACACCTCTGGAGCAAGGGGTTAAGTGTCTTGCTCAGGGACACATTGGTGTCTCACAGTGGGTTCGAACCCGGGTCTCTCACACCAAAGGCATGTGTCTTATCCACTGCGCCATCACCACCCTCTAAAAAAGATTTCCAGAATAATACTCAAGTACAGATGCTCAAAAAGTGTACTTAAGTACAATACTCAAGTAAATGTACTTTGTTACTGTCCACCTCTGATTTTGAGTAAGTTGAGTAATTTCTTAAAGTAAATCATTTTATCCCCTAAAACTCATCTTTGATCACCAAAATTACACAAAAATAAATTTCTTCATGCTATAATATAGCTTGAAGGTAACACACTGCCTCATTTAGTACGCGGTTCTATGAAAATGCAAACTAGCCCCGTCTACTCACTCACACCAGCTCAGAGATCCACTCCCTGATCACACGTTGATGTGATTGGTTATAAGTTAGTTTGTGACATCTGAAACACCAGCGATAAGCTTTAAGCTGTTTGGAGTCAATAAATAGGCTTTACTGTGGTATAATTCCAAACAAATGATAAAAGATGCTATTTTATCTTTTTTTTTTCCTTTTTTAATAACGTTTTAAATAACAAAGGCAGAAATCGTCTCAGTTACGTATGGTAACCCTCGTTCCCCGAGGAGGGAACGAAGACGTAAGTCTAGACAAATAGGGATCGCTTGAGAGAGCCTATCTACTTCGAGTGAACTAAACGAGCCAATGCAGATTGGCATGCGATAATTGCACCAGCTGCGGTGCCTCACATCCTTGTTTTTCCGCTGAGGAGCCAGACCTGTGACCGTACAGCGGAAGCTCAGCAACTGTGGGGAATGAGGGTTACCATACGTAAGGGGCTCTAGGCAGAGAAGATCAGTCACTGCTGTTCCGCAAGACCCAGTCAGTGTGACTTATTGGATAACGCTGGGAAAGCGTGCCCTTGGGGAAGGGAACGCTGCGGAAGCCACATCCTACCCCGGAGGGGGGCACTGTGACGGTTACACATATGGACTAGCCAAGCAGGGTAATACGACATATGCCAGTCTCTGGGGTGGTTCCAGACAAATTCTAGGGGGGAAAGAACACGAGCAGAGACGACAGAGCAGGCTCTTTCGAGGGAAAGACTCGGGCTCGTCCGCAGAGGAGCTGATCGTGGAGGAATACACATATGGGGTCGCCGCAGGGACCGCTACATATGGACACCCAGCCTAACACCGGTTCCACAATGCATACGAGTGTAGGCCTAGCGTCAGACGCTCCCCAACGTCTGACTGCCGCAGGGGTGACGGAGGAACTCACAGGGTTAGCCATTTCTGGGGAACACTACTGGACCAAATAGACGCACGTATCCAGCCCATGGGGGCGGGAGTGGCGTAGCAACCCGACACTAAGAACGGGTCCCTCGCGCTACTGCACTGTAAAAAGTAATACCTAGATCTAACTTATAAAAAGTGAGGCAAGTGGCTGCATTGGATGTTTTATGTTGATTCAACTTGCAGCCTTTTTTAAGTATATTCAACACTTTAACATTACTTTATACAAACGCAACAAAATCAAGTTGAGTTAACTAATAGTACTAGTATTACTCAGTTAGATAAACCCACTTTTCTTGGTACAGTAAACTTATTTATGGGTTGCTACAAGTAACCTGTACTCATTTTAATTAGGTTTTATGAACTTTATTTTCTTAGTAAAATTAACTTAATCATATGTGAATAAACATTTTTATATATTTTTTTTAATTGTCAATAACAATTACAAATTCAATTGAAGAAGAAAAAGATGAGAAGATAGATTGAAGACAATATATAATTTATTCAATGTCAACCAATGTCACTTTTAACAGTGACTACAAAACAGCAAATAAATGTGGCCGCACATGTACACTCTAATATAAAACAAACACTGTAGAAGTGTATTTTCAACCTGTTCTGAACAGTACAGTGAAATATCCAAACTGCCCAATCTGAAATGTTAGGATCAAGGTAAATGTGAGCCATAACATCACATTGTATCACACTGGAACTGCAATGTCAAAAATGACTTGATGATGGTTTAGGACACACAGGGTCCAATCCTACAAAAAGCCTCTGATATATCTCAAGTATACACCAGTTTTGAGGGATACTTGAGGTCGAGAGCATAGGTAAGTTCAAACAGGAGGCAGCATGCTTTCGACAGGTTTGGCACACCTCTGACCACGGGCTGTCCTTATATGATAATCCCAATCGTGTCGGGGTGATGGCACATGTACATTTTCAGTGGGCAACTGCCAAGCTCAGCGTGCACCTCTGTTTCAGCCCGACTCTATTGGTGGAGACAAAAAAGAAACAAGAGTTTGGTCAGACAAATAGGAAATGAGATGAATATAGCAGACAGGTAGAAGAGATAAGACACAAAGTCCAAATTGTACTTTTTTTGCTAAAGGTGGTGGATACAAGATGGATACTGTGACTAGAACATGTGACCAGAGTGAAGTCTACCATGACAATGCCATAGAGTGTGGGTACTAAAATATCATGATCTACTCTAGCATGAGTGTTGTATTTTTCTGGTTCAAAGGATGCATTACAATAAAACAAATGCAATTGTCCTTGCCTGTACCTGACTGGTCATCACATTACTGTTAATTAAGCTACAGAGTTTAAATATCTTTCAAGAGCAAACGTAATCACCCCATATCATCACAATATTAATAAACCCACTAAGCAAAATTATGTCCAAAAGACATCTTTTCAACGTCTTTGTCACAAAGACGTACATTGAGGAGCCAGAATGAAAGTTTTTACGACTTTTTTTGAGGTGTTCTGTAATGAACGTTCACGGAAGCTCCATTCAAGGTTGAAAAGTAGTTCAGATGTGGACAATTTTCAACATCATTTAAGGTCTCATTTGGACAATTTATACTTATTCTAGACCAAATAAACACTCTCAGGATATATTAAATTAAAACTCACATTTATTTCAATGTAATTTCCATGTGTAATTGCAAAGCAATTCACAGACAGTGAAGTTTCTTTTCATGATTTTTGGACAAACACGCACTGACACCTTTAGACAGTTTAGCATCTGTAATTTATACATATTTGGATCGTGAGAGAAATCAGATTCGAACCAGGGACCTTAAGGTGCCTGCCCTAAGTAGACAGTAATGATTTCATGATTTTTGGACAAACGAACACTGTCTGTGAGTTGCTTTGCAATTAGAAATTACGTTGAAATAAACATGAGTTTTAATTTAATGCATCCTGAAAGTGTTTATTTGGTCCAGAAACAGTTTAAATTGTCTAAATGAGACATTAAATTACATAAAATATGTCCACATCTGAAATAGTTTTTAACCTTGTATGGAGGTTCCCTGAACGTCTATTGGACTTACAGAACACGTATAATCTGATCAAATTGTAATTGAATCTATTCTGAAGTTTGTCTTACCTGGATGTGAAGCTCGAAGACCCCAGGTAACAAAAGTGCTTGGGTATCTAAAGAACAGGCAAATGTTAGATGTTAGAAATAAGGTTAATCAGACAGACTACTAAACATACATCTCTACAGTCTAATATGTGCATCTGCTTTAGTAATGCAAAAGTATAATAACATAGACCTGTCAAAGACACACAACACACAAAACAAAGTGTTGTCCATAAAACACCACATCTTACTTTCCCTTACTTGCCCGCACAACTGAAGGCTCGAAATTGCGACCGTCTCGATCGCATATGATCCCGAAATTTAATCTGTGCAATCTAAAAATATAACTGAGGGCATTTGTGCAACTAATTATTACATACGTAACTTATATGTGTTTTTAAACACTGCTGTTGTCTGCCGATCGACCACACTGTGCAGCCATCTTAGCTTACCATGTGTGCAGGATAGCTAGCTATACAATTTGCAAACCTAACCTCAGCTCCCTAGTGGAGTAAGCGATTTTGCGTGACTTTAGTTTACATCACCAGTCATTCGGCTAAATTTGCTCAACTTACCGTGTTAATCAGACCCTGAAATTCAGATCCGCTGCAGCGACCAAACAGTTGAAGTGCCGAGGAAGATATTGCATCTGCCTGGAGTCCCCGCCAGTAAAAAAGGGATAATGCCAACTTATAAAATTTAAAATATTTACGTTTGATGAACACACCTGTCACATCGACAGCTGCTCAAATAAATTGTGCATTGTCAACTCACTTTTATAACATTTATTGTACACAACAACCACATACAAATAACTACCCAAATAAATTGCATGGGTTTTATTTAAAATATATTGTTATATAAAAACTGATATATTTTAAGTAAAGAGGAAGTATTTTGATACTTGTATGTATAAAACCAATAAAATAAACTAGATTACAAATATTTAAAATATATAAAACCTACTTTGTGGGTGTAGCACTTTTTACAGTGTGGCCACTGGGGGCGAGCTTCCCCACAGTTGCTGAGCTTCCCGCTGTACGGCCGAGTCACAGATCCGGCTCCTCAGCGGAAAAACAAGGATGTGAGGCACCGCAGCTGGAGCAATTATCGCATGCCAATCTGCATTGGCTCGTTTAGTTCACTCGAAGTAGATAGGCTCTCTTAAGCGTATACGGGAAGATACCGGCTCTACACGGAGGCTATAGAATCTAGCGAAAGTGTTAGGTGTCACCCAGCCCGCAGCTGTACATATATCTGTCAGCGAGGCGCCTTGAACCAGCACCCAGGAGCAAGCAACACTTCTAGTTGAGTGTTCTGCAACCCGAACGGGCAAGGCACGCCTTGGACTTCGTAAGCCAAGGCGATGACATCTAGTATTCAGTGGGCCATCCTTTGCTTGGAGACAGCCTTTCCCTTCTGCTGGCCTCCGTAACAGACGGAAATTTATCTGAGGTCCTGAAGCTTTGCGTTCTGTCCACGTAAAAAAACCGGAGAGAGCGGACGGGATAGAGAAAAGCTAGGGCTGGGTCTGCCTCCTCCGAAGGCAGCGCTTGCAGGTTCACTACCTGGTCCCTGAAGGATTCAGTCTCCTCGCTCCCCTCAGGAACCTGACGATCAGGTCATGCTTTCCCAATGACTTACCTTCAACTGCATCATGATGTGTTGTAATAGCGGCAACATACACTTTGAGGGTGCAGGGAGACAGCCTTCGCTGCAACCCATCTTGCAGGAAAGAAAGCACGACTCGGACATCTTCGGGGGTCTTCCCGGTGGGAAGAACACCATTCAAGGAACAGGTTCCACTTCAGAGCATAGAGGCGCCTCGTTGAGGGGGCTCTAGCAGAAGTGATGGCGTCTACCACCGCCTGTGGTAGGTCACCTAGAACCCCAGAGTTTCCAGAGGTCTGGACGCGGGTGCCATAGAGTGCCCCGTCTCTGAGAAAGCAGGTCCTTCCTCAGAGGAATGGGCCAAGGAGGTGCTGTCGTGAGGAGTATAAGTTCTGGGAACCAGGTCCGGTTATCGCAATCCAATCTGCATTGGCTCGTTTAATTCACTCGAAGTAGAGCTCTCTCAAGCGATCCCCATTCGTCAGTCTAGACTTACTCGTACTTCAGCTGGGCCTAACAACACAGCTGCAGTGGACACCTTCAACAGATTTTCCTTTGGAATGCCGACGTCAAACTGAACAGCGGCTCAGGACAAAGAGGAAGCGTGGCTCGAGAGGAGGAATTAAACGCCGCATTCGTGCAAGAGGATCTAAACCCCCAACTATAGTCCTCTCTAATGTGAGATCGCTAAGGAACAAATTAGATGAACTCCATGCCTCTACGCAATACCGGTATGAATACAGAGATAGTTGTCTGTTATGTTTTAGTGAGACTTGGTTAAACCATACAGTAAATGATGACAGTCTTTCCCTACCCGGCTTTGGTACACCGTTAAGACTTGATAGAGAACAACAAGCTACGGGGAAATCGATTGGTGGAGGACTATGTATGTAGGCTACATTAACACCAAGTGGTGCAGACACCATATCATTAGACAGACCATCAACTCCCCAAACCTAGAACTCTTATCAGTTTCCCTAACACCTAAATATTTACCACGAGAGTTTGGGCAACTATTTGTATGTGACGCAAACTACAAAGCGGCTGCAGATGCGATATATCACCATATACAAGAACTTGAAGCAGCGTCCCCAGACACTCCGAAACTTATCCTAGGTGACTTTGATGGTTGCTCTTTGTCATCTGCATTACCCCACTATCAGCAATATGTGAAGTGCGCCACGCGTGGATCAAAAACAATTGATCTATACTATGGCAACATAAAAAATGCCTACAAAGCAGTCAACAAACCAGCGATAGGCGGGTCAGATCATAACACTGTTCTTTTATTGCCCTCTTATCGACAAAAATTGAAGAGGGAAAAACCTAAAATTACATCAGTGCGGGTGTGGGACGATGACAGTGTGACAGCTCTTCAGGGCTGTTTTGACTGCATAGAGTGGAGCGTTTTTGACTGTGTAGATCTCGACGACCATGCAGATGTTGTCACGTCATATATTAACTTTTGTGTGGATAATATAATCCCAACAAAACGCGTGAAACAGTTTGCTAATTCAAATCCATGGTTTACAACCGAAATTAAAAAACTGTTAGTGGACAAAGAAAGAGCGTTTAAAGAAAATGACAGGTATGGAGGGAAGCTGATTCAGAAGGAAATACAGTTGAAAATCAAACAGGGCAAGAGACAATAAGGACAAAGTTGAACAACAACTAAAGGAAAATAACTCGCGTATGGCGTGGAGGAGTATTAAAACTATCATAGGTCAAAACCACCACTCTAACACTATGGTACATACAGTCGAGCAAGCAAATACCCTGAATGAACACTTTGCGAGATGGGAGAGTGACGTGCCAGCATATCCAATCAGCCCTGATGGAAGACCAAGCGCCTCAATCAGGGTAAGCTGTGAGGAAGTGGGGCGGATCTTCTCCCACATAAGGACAAGGAAAGCTGCCGGCCCTGACAGGCTGGAAGGCACCATCCTAAAGAGCTGCAAAGAACAACTGAGCCCGGTGTTCAGAGGACTGTTTCAGAAATCACTTGACACACACAAAGTTCCAAAGATATGGAAAACAGCGGAAATTTTACCACTTCCTAAGAAACCTAAACCAGTTGGACTGAATGATTTCAGACCAGTAGCACTCACTTCTGTTGCTATGAAGTGCTTTGAGCGGATTATCTTAAATCATCTCAAAATACAAACAAAAGCTCACATAGATACATTACAGTTTGCTGAGAGAAAAGGGGTGTGGAAGATGCTGTCACAACCCTCCTGAATGGAATTTACAAACACCTGGAAACACCTGCCTCCTATGTACGTATCCTGTTTGCAGACTTCTCTTCAACTTTCAAAACCATCCAGTCATACTTGCTGATAGAGAAGCTGACAAACATGGGTGTAAACCTCAATCTTGTGAAGTGGATTCAGAAATTTTTAACAGGTAAAATTTTTAAAAGGTTTCACAGGTATGTGAGAGCGGGACATAGTCAGTCAAGAACCATCATGACAAACAATGGAGTTCCACAAGGATGTGTTTTATCCCCATTGTTATTTCGTTTATATACTAATGACTGTGTCAGCCACCATTCAAACTGTTCACTGATTAAGTTGGCAGATGATGCTGCCCTAGTCGGTTTTCTAACAGATAATGAACAGGATTATAGGACTGAGGTTGACCATTTCCATGAATGGTGCAACCAAAACTCATTAATTTTAAATATTTAAAAAACAAAAGAAATGGTGATCGATTTTTGGAAAAGGCCCCCTCCACTGCAACCTGTTACTATTCAAGGGACAGTTATTGAGACTGTGGAGGAGTATAAGTATTTGGGCACTATTATTGATTACAAACTCACCTGGTCTGCCAACTCACTAAGATACTCGAAAGCACAGCAACGGCTCTATTTTTTAAGGAAACTGCGTAGTTTTAATGCAGAGACAACAACTCTGACATTGTTTTATTTAACTTTTATTCAGAGTGTGGTGACTTTCGCCATCCAGTGTTGGGAGGGGGTCTCTCTGTCCAGAACAGGAACATGCTAGACAAGGTGACTAAAATGGGTAGGAATATTACGGGATCCGATGTTAAAAGCATCTCCAATCTTACAGATCAGTGTACCCTCAATTTGGCTCTGAGGATAGGATGATCTATCCCACCCATTATGCTCAGAGTTTTCCCCCCTACCCCCTGGACGTAGATTTCGAATGCCCCGAACTAAAACCAAACGTGCCATTACATCATTTGTGCCGAGGAGCATTCAGTTACTGAACAGATCGGACACAGACACATAGATATTTTTTTAATAGTGTATTATTAATTATTTATTTAATTATTTATCGATTCATTTTAGCTATTGGATTGATGATCGCATGTTGCCACCATTGCTGTGTTGTTGTTTGTTTTTGTTTTTTGTATCCTCTATGTCCACAATGCTGTTGGATATTTGGGGTGGTTTACTGTTGCTGATGTTCAATGTGGCTCTCTTGAGTGCAAAACAAATTCCCCTCGGGGCAAGAAAGTTTCATTCAGTGACTGACGAAGGGCCATATTTGCTAAACACTGGATATACAGTAATTTTAAACTTCTCAAATTCAGCTACATTTTTTATAACCACCAAAGCGACCATCAAGGAACTGAGTTTTCCTATAAAATCCCCAACTAAGCTCACAACAGGATAGGTTTGGCACATCAGGCACATAAGCAAACATGTGTGGTAATATGTGGGTTTTAACTGAAATCCCCTGCACTTGAGGCAGCTTGGTAGGAGTAATTCAGAGCAGCTTTTGAGAATGTTTTCACTTAAATGTCATCTTACTTCCAAAAGCATTTAGTCTAGTCATAGACAGGGTCAGATGGAAAAGAGAATAAAAACAAAACATGTGTCCATTTAGGGGACTGGTTTTCATGGTTATTAGTCATGACAGAGACAAATGATCCTCTTTGGATTGCAATTTGTGATTAAATGCATAATGTTCCTCTTTATTTTATATGAATGAAATGATATTATGTATAATTTACATGTTTTTTGCTGATTTTACAGTCTGATCACTTCTCACAATTCACATACTACGTCTAATCATTCACTTTAATTCATTTATATATCCATTATTTATTGTTTATTCACTGTATTCATTTACTTATGCATAGACATAGCCTAAAAAGAAATCTGTCCATTAACACTTATGTGACAAATTCATACTAATAACTCACCATGAAAATTTCCGTATTAATTTTTCTGTTTATTTTTTTTTTAACAATGGTATTGTAGAGGGCATAACACATTTACAGTTTTTAGTTCAATCAATATATATTTCACTTTCTTTGCTCCCCATTGGATGCATATAAAGAATCACACAGAAGTACTTAATTTTACCAAAATATCTCAGACACGATTCCAGAATCATGGTCTATAAATAAATGAGAAAATAATGGAGACTTTCTACTGATTTTCCAGCTCAGTAGTTGAAAACACAGAAAAAGGAATGCTAATTTTCACAGCAGTTGATAACAATTGACAGTTTATGGCACATCCACATTGTAAGTGCTCAACAGTTGAGAATAGAGTTGGCCCTCATGATGCGCATGACTTTCCGTGAGTTGTAACTGTATTCAAACTGAATATGCTCATGGTAGAAGTACAAATATCCTGTTAAAAAAGAGAAACAACAATTATTTTGTCATTAAGTCATTAATGCCTTGGAGAATCGGTTCAAATACATTAGCTGAAACAATAAGAAAGTTATGCAACTAATTTACACATACCAAAATGATAGGCAGCGGCATCCACTTCATCTCCAATTCCGGGAAAGTCCTCTTCAATGGATCGTGGGTATCCACTATCCATGGTGCCTGTCTGCTCATCATAACTGGAGAAGAGATGCAGCTTACATTAGCTTTTTTTGGGGGGGGGGGGGGGGGGATATTGTCCTCAGAATATTGTAACATACCTCCAGTATTCCTCTTCTACAAACAGTAGAGTCTTGCCAGTATCTTGGATGTTTACAGCTGCATCTATTTTGCGGACGGTCTTCGGGAGACCCAGTTTGTGGATGTATTTTGGATAGCCGTCAACAAGATTGTAACCATTGAGAGCCCACATTTTGATACCTGTAATATTTTTCCATCAAAAAACATTAATATGAGTTAGTTAAATCTAACTCAAAAATGCATCTGCAAGTGTGGCAGTGTTGTTATTGTTAATTTAAAAAAAGGCTAAAACGTATAAAAATGGTTTCTGTTAATTGAAATAAAGCTGAAATAAAATAAAATATAGATATTAGATGTAAAACCTATAAAAAAATGTTGCCTTGAAGTACTGAAATTACTAAAGCTGAACAAAAAATGACTAAAAACAAACTAAAATTAAAATAAAAACTGATACTATACTGACTATAAAAATAAAAGCTAATTTAAAATATTAATAAATACTATAATAGTATTTGATGAATAAGTGTTGTAAAGAAAACGTTCACAATAAGTTGAGCAAAATGAAGATACAATAACATAATCATTTGACATTTGAATCTCATAACTAACCACTGAATATGATGACAATATCTTTCTCTGGGTTCTCATAGGCAGCATCTACTTTGTTTGGTATTTCAGGCCAGGTACTTTTAATGAGGGTTTGTTCAGGCTCAGGCATTTGTGTATGTAGCCGCCAGTAAAACCTGCCAACAAAAATATTTTCAGGAACCCTATTAGGTTATATAACACATTATACAAGAGTTTTAAAAAGGTGCTAGTGCAGCCAGGGACAGTTTTATCACAACAATGAACTGTGGACTATTTTTGCACCTGTCTTTGAAAATGATTGTCTCTCCACGGAGTTCAGTGACGGCATCAAAACTCAGTTCAGGGTCACACTTGCTTGGAGCGTCGGGTTTGG
The DNA here is from genome assembly GCF_029890125.1 of Rhinichthys klamathensis goyatoka. Taxonomy (NCBI): domain Eukaryota; kingdom Metazoa; phylum Chordata; class Actinopteri; order Cypriniformes; family Leuciscidae; genus Rhinichthys; species Rhinichthys klamathensis. Next base: position 129,740 of record NW_026606826.1, read on the forward strand.
GCTTGATCCTTCTATGGTTTGGGTTTTCACCTTTGATTAACCCAAAAGTAGGTAGAATCAGGACTATGAAGACTTCTAGAAAAATCTGTTGGTCGAAATGGTATATTACTCACCATAGAGAGACTGGATCCCCTTAATGTCATCCTCAGAGAGCGGGTAACCCTTGCCGTAGGAGTACACCGGGTACATCAGTGACCCAGGGTCAGAGGAATGGGCCATCCCGAGAGCATGACCAAACTCATGGGCCGCGACCAAGAAGAGATTGAATGCTGCAAGGAACATAGTGAAGATTACTATGATTAGAAATCAAGACTTTTTATATACACTACTTTTCAAAAGTTTAGGGTCAGTACATTTAAAAAAAAAAAACTATCAATTAATACTTTTATTCAGCAAGGATGGATTTAATATATCAAAAGTGACAGTAAAGATATTTATAATGTTATACAAATATTCTGTTTAAAATAAATGCAATCAAATCATCATATTAGAATGATTTCTGAAGGATCATGTGACACTGAAGACTGGAGTAATGATGCTGAAAATACAGCTTTGACATCACAGGAATAAAAATACATTTTAAAATATATTAAAATAGAAAACAGTTCAAATGTAATAATATTTCACTGTTTTTACTGTATTTTTGATCAAATAAATGCTGCATTGTTGAGCATAACAGACAAACCGTAGCGACCCCAAACTTTTGAAAAGTGGTGTAGCTACTGCATAAATGGTATTTTTTTGTACCATGAAAGTCTTTGGTCCATGTTTCGTCCTCATCAAAGTGTGTATCACCACCAATGCCATTTCCAGGGGGGTAAGCATGAGCAAGAAGCCCCTCTGGTCCATCAAACGGGTTGAAGTCTCCATGTTCTGTCATTTGCATTCAAAAAAAGAATGGAAATTGATAGAAATAAAAAAAAATCAGGAAGAAATAGCCTTCATTTAATTCCCACTTTAATAAAAATGGTGGTACCTTTTGCTCCAAAGCTGATCATGATGTCAGCATTTCCCTCATGCAGTTTCTTAAACTTCAGTGGAGTCACCCTGCTCCAGACATTTAAAGCATTTCGGACGGCTCTGTCCACATCCGCCTTCTTCAGGTCAGGAGTGTAATTCAGAATCCTGAACGTGAATAAAACACATATTTTGAAAATAAAACTGCCTCTCTTTTTTATCGTATTCAATTATTTAATGTGCAAACACAAACCTGAAGGTCACATCTGTGGTTTTCCATTTGAGGTCATTTGGAAAGTGATTATATTCGGCCACATCTGGAACTCCGCAGCGAGCCATTTCCATTAGCTCCAAAGTGTCGTCGTCCAGCTTTCCCGTAACGTCCAACCTAAAAAACTCTTGCATCTCTTGAATTTTCTTGTGCATGACATCGGATGTTTTTCCTTCTCCATGTAGACCAGCTGGCATGCCATAGTACCTTCGAAGATATTTCTTAAAAAAAGAAATAAATGAATACAATTTAAAGAACAGAAAATGAAGAAGCAAAGATTTATCCCACAGACAAATGCTCTCCCTACCTCAGCTAATAACACCTCGTCTTTCTCCTCACTTGAAATAGGTTTTGCTAAAGCGTGTGCAGCGATCATCAGCAATACCACAGCTGTGAGCTCCATGTTGACCGGATGATGTTCTGTGCGGTCTGACAGGGTTCTTTATAGTGCTCTCTCCTGTCAAAAATTGTTTGTGATTCATGTAAAAAGTACCTTGGCCAATCCGCCACTTCCTCCGGCCGCACAGCCAGCAGAATGTGGCTAAAAACTGCTTTTAGGACACCTGAGTGAGCAATGATATCACTGCTCCGGTGCTACTTTTAGCTTCAAGTGATTTGTTGACTCATTTTGGTAAAGGACACGAGTAATGAAAGGTTATGAAGTCATGTTAGTGCTTCTTGTTTTGATTGTTTTTTGTGATTTTAGGGTTTTAGAAGCCACAATAGTACATACCTCTCAGACTTTATTTAAAAAATACACAAGAAATCTATTTTAAGGCCTAAATGATGGCAAATCATTATGCCAACTTCATTTCAAGAGTACTATTAATATTCCCAGACTGCTGGAAAGGATCGTGAATCATTCAGTTTTGACTAAGACCTGGCATATGACTTCAAAACCTGTACAGATGATAAGACAAAGTAAATTTAGCAGCTAAAGACACCAATGGATGTAGTCAACATCTTTCACTACACAATTCCCAATAAATTAAATTAATCAAAAGCGACATTAAAGACATGGATAAAATTCCAAAATATTTATTTTTCTAAATAAATACTGATCTTATATCCATCAAAGAACAAAATATATCAGTTTACCACAAAAGTATACACTGTAAAAAAATATATATTCAAAGTTGCTGCCTTACATTTGTAAGTACAATAAACTTGGATGTTTAAGTCAATTCAACTTGAATTACAATTAAAAAAATGGTTTAATCTTGTATAACTTGTAAAAAAAAAGGTTGAAAATTGCTTAACTTATTTTGATGAGTTAAAGCAATGTAAAAACATGTCATAACTTATTGATCATAAGTTTTTTTTACAGTGTATTAAGCAGCATAACATTGACAACTAATAATTGTTTCTTGAGCATCAAATCATCATATAAGAATGATTTCTGAAGGATCATGTGACACTGAAGACTGGAGTTATGATGCTGAAAATTCAGCTTTGCCAACATAGCAATAAATGACATTTCAAAATATATTCAAATAGAAAACAGCTATTTTAAATTGTTATAATACTTCACTGTTTGTATTGTATATATTATCAAATAAATGTTGACTTGGTGAGCATAAGAGACTTCTTTCTAAAACATTAAAAAAATCATACTGACCCCAAACTGAAAAAAACAAAATGCTCTGCATGTTTTGCACAGCTGTTATAGGGGCTTTTTTTCCAGCTTTGCAGCATCATCACATGAAAAACACTCAATATGTTGGTTGAACCCATTAAGCTAAGAAACTGTTGTGAATGACTGTTAATAATAGATTGACTATTTTTTTCATATTTCCATTTGTTTGTCTCTAATTTTCTTTTAAGAAAAAAAATAGCATTAAGATTTTATTATCATTAAGTCCAAAGTTTCAAAGAGCAAAATATTTCCAGGGCCGCAAGTGTAGGCATGTCCTGTTAATGGCAGCTGTCTCCCATATAACGCAGTATAATGGAGTGACAGAATTCTTGAAATGTGACTTTGCAACTCCACACCTCTGTAAACACATTATTAAGCAGACAAGTGTTTCTAATAACACTGATTTTACTCGAGGTTTGTTAAGAAAATCGCTTCTCAAAAGCACTACTTGAGACATAATGATGCGCAGAAAACAGTTTAACAGCACAATATACTTCATGCAGTTTTCGCGATGATTAGGCCGGTATGTAAAAATGAGCACTGTGGGCATTTTATCATCTGATGTTTTGTCTGCCAGTTCCGCGAGAGAACAATATCTTGGGCAACAGTGGAAACATACAATTTTAGTGAAACCATTTGTCCAGATATATTGTTTGTGATTTTCTTCAAAATGAGCAATTAAATCTTTTAGAAGACCATGATGTCTCAAATACTCTGCAATTATTATTATTATTTAAATAATTGTATATATATATATATATACTGTGTATATATACATATATACATATATATATATATATGTGTGTGTGTGTGTGTGTGTGTGTGTGTAAACGCAAGTACAAGCTGACCAATTAAATCCTTAAATATGATGATGTTGTGATGATAAATAATATAACTACCTGATTTGGCCATTAGATATTTATTTCTAAATTAAAAAATGTGTTGTTTTTTTATTGGTGTAGCCAACTGTTGTCAGGTTGATTTAGTCCTAAAATCATATTTCTGGCTTGATTACAAATCACAAAATAATATATTGATTTTAAGGTTATTTCAGTGCCATAACTGAATCAAAATCTCATCTAGAAAGAAGCAAGCAGAGACATGTACAATAAAAACACTGACTAAGGAAACAGCACGAAATGTGATGGATGTAATTCATAACCTGGGGCCAAAACCTACAGGCTTTTCCACATTTCAACAAGGGAGATGCAATGAACTCCTACACTTTTCTCAGATGTAGATGATGGGCACCAATCAAATCCAGGAGCTGAGATCAGATCCTTTAGTCAGTGGAAATACCCTCATGTCACAAGTTGAAAAAGGTTTAAATTAACCTGTCCTCTCAATACTTATTGTTAAAGAATGCATCATGGTGTCCTCTATTCTTAAAAACTGTGGTTGTAAATGACATGATGTTTATGAATTAATACGCTTTTCAAAATTAGCCATGAAAATGATGACATCCTTTTAAACTGTTGAAAAGGGAACAGGAGCAAAAATATCAATTCAAATATGCTGAATGAGTGTGAATCATGTCAGAATGAGGCCATGGGGAAATTCCCAGGTTTATCATGTGTGTATCATGACCCACATCTGCCGTGAAGATACAGTATATGAAGAAGACGATGTCAGGACTCAGGAGAGCAGCTGCCAGTACTGAATAACTTGTGCCATTTACTGGAATAAACTGTTTGCTTTACATTTACATTTATTCATTTACTAGACGCTTCTATCCAAAGCGACTTCCAGTTGAGGAATACGACAAGCGATTCGTCATCAAAAAGCAATAAACACAAAAAGTGCCAGTAATACAAAGTGCCAGTCATTGTTCAAAATAAGATGGAACAAGAAGGGATTAAAGAATAATGAGGGTCGCTGTGACTTTGCCATGCAAGACATGTTCCTGGATCAACATATTTTGTCAACATTCCTGTCCAAAAATGAAGTCCTAACCCTATCAGTACCTCTAAACCAACTTTTCCTTAAAATCAGATGGAAATGACACTAATGTAGAGCTCCTAACCCTGGTTGTAAGCCTAAACTTGACATAATAAACTTGTCTCTTAAATCTGATTGGTTGATTGGAATGTTGTTCCAGGATCAACAAAGATGTTAATCCAGGAACATGCTGTACTTGGTGAAATCGTGTTCACCCTATCGGAATGGGGTTGGGTATTCCACCAGCAAGGAACGGTAAATAAAAAACGTCCTTGAGAGTGATGCCTATCTGGGCTGGAAGCACGAGCCACCGCTCACTTACCGATCGCAGGCTTCTGGAGGGATGTAGATTCGTATGAGAGAGTGGAGGTAGTGGGTGCAGAGCCCGTGGCTGCAAGCACCGATGTCTTCATTTCAGTTTCAGTTTATTGTCCCCTAAGGGAAACTTCAAGTCTTGAACTTGATGCAAGCCCTGCCAAGCCGCAACCTGAAGCCAGTGCAGAGAGATAATCAGAGGAGTGACATGGGCTCTCTTGGGCTCATTGAGACAAGACGTGCCACTGCATTTTGAATCATTTGCAGTGGTTTGATTGCACATGTTGGAAGTCCAGCCAGAAGAGCATTGCAATAGTCCAGCTTAGAAATGACAAGGGCCTGGAAGTGTTGCATGCTCTGTAGGAAGGGCCTGATCTTCATGTTGTGCAAAGCAAACCTGCATTATCATGCTGTTTTTGTAATGTGATCCTTAAAGGTCAGCTGACCATCAAAGATTAGCCCAAGATTCCTGGCTGAACTCATGGATTATCGTTGAAGAACCTAGCTGGATGTTCGTGCTATACTGACTGAATGGCTGGGAAGAGGAGAAGCTTTGTCATTGGTTAAGTTGGGGATGTTCTTTCATCCAAGATGTCCGAAAAAAATAAACATTTCCATTGACCCCCTAACACTCCCTTGCACCCCCTGGGGGTCCCCGGGAGGACCCACTTTAAAGTTTAACATTTACTTAGTTTAAAATTTGGTTTAATAGTATTTTAATATTAGTTTATTTTTATAAAAAATATATCTCACAAAAACCCCCCCACAAAATAATAACCCACAATTAGGACTATTATTAAGTACAAAAAGTTAAACAAAATTTAAATTATTTAAACAAAAATGTTGTGATCAGTTGTATCTTACAATTGTTCTTGAAGGGACAACAAATGCACTGTCGTTTTTCATAAAAGTAACAGTCATTTTACAGTTGGCTCCTTACATGAAAATATTTTTTCATTAGAATTTTATTTTTTGAAATGCATGCATGAAGCATGTTTATTGTTCACTGTATTTTATTTATAAAATTATTTTTTTCATTTAATAAATATATTCAAAAAACTATTAGTTGATCACGAAACACAAGTTGTGTTATTTTCTGTGGAGTACAACAATTTCATGCTAAATATTGCATGTTAAATTTACATAATTTAAAAGTTAACCGGTTAAATGCACAGTATAATATATTTAAATTTGATGAATGAAAAGAATAGGCCTATTTTATTACCTTTAATACCTCACGTGTGTGGTGCCTCTTCGGGACTTTTATTTTAACTTTCCAGCAGCCATGTACGGCTGAGTTATGTTGTGTGCAGTTTCACACACCATCTCTCATGTAAATACAGTGCACAGTTCGTGATGTTACAGTATATTTTTGTCTCGACTAATTGTTGAACACCACAGAGGCTTTGAGACTGCGGAAGCGAAGACAAACGAAGTTTGTACGAGGTAGTTTGAATACTGTTTTAAACGTATTTACGTTTGATTTTGTCATTATGTTGCATTATTTTAGACATTTCAGTATGTAAATTGATATAAGAAGTGAATCTGTACTTTTATTTCAGATTATTGCATGCAAAATTTGACATTGTTATAATCCTGACGTCATACTCTTGACTTCACAATATTCTAACGGAAATATTATCTTACGATGCATTTTGATGCACATGAGATGCAGAACAGGTTAATGAGATAACGTGTTCTTACGACTGACAGGTTGGCGAAGATGGAGGAAGATTTGTCACGTGCTTTGAATTCTGTCACCCTGGAGCCTAAAGACAGTAAAATGGACAATTTTGGGTAAATATTCTTATTTTTCATTTAGCATATGCTCTCTTATCAAAAGTTATTGATATTGTATTTTCCCATTATAAGTGGTTCAAGGAGATACAGTGATCAAGAATCACCCCATCTGGAGTTTATATCTATAACATTTGGATTTCCATCAAAATCTTTTAGCACTAAGCCACAAAATTATACTTTCATCATATATTCTCATTATGTGAATGCACGGATATTGGTAAACAATGATCAATTTAGAGTTTCTTCTCATGGAGCAGCACAAACAGGTAGTAATCAGTTTAGATGATGAAATTTTGTCACAAGATTGTCGATTAAAGACCTCAATCGCTTTTTATGTTTCAACATCCAGAATTCTTAGACAAGGTGAACAGTTTAGCCTCTTGTTTACTGAAATGGTGAAAGAATAAAGCAGGGATAAGCACTCTTGGATTAGCTTTCTCAACACACTTACATGTGGGGGTTTCTACGGAGCCCGGGAAGTCACCTGTGGGTAGGGTTGCCAACTTTCTGAAATGGAAATAAGGAAGGGGGGGGGGGGGGGGGGGCTGGGGGGAGACATGTGGTAGTGACATGCCCCCTGAAATTCATACATTTTATATCCTATTATAATGCAACTTATTAGGCCTATATATTTATAGAATAGCAAAGTAGGCTTAATCAATATACAAGACTTAACCACACAGATATATAAAAGCTATCATGATCATTTTGCCAAAAATGAACCATTTATTTGTTTAGATTATAATACGCTTTATTTTTAACTTAAACAAATACAACATATAACATTCAAAACTCATCGGCTTAGACTGCATTTGAATAAAAATAAACAACAGTTTTCTGTAGCCTTGTGCAAACTTATTCAATAGAATTAGACTTCTAGAATGTTCTTTCCGGTGCAAAATTTTTTTTTAAATGTTTTTTAGTAGTTTTTCTTATCATAGCCTACAATTGTCTTCGGAAACACATTTTACTCGATTTACTGAAGCCTGTAAAATGCATTTGCAACTGCACAGCTTGCACATTGAGCGTCTGGCTCGCTCAGGCTGCGCTGCGGCAACTGCACATCCAATGGCGTGGGCGCCTCTGACGTGCGTGCGAGCCCGTCAAGGTGGCGCTAAGTCCCCGAATTTGCCATTATAGCAGCGGGTCTTAGTTCGTTCATTCATCATAGTCTGTCTAACATATATATTAGAAGCTATGCGTCTGTCATGGATTTGCACTGAATTGATTCTCAAAAATACGGAACAAAGTGCGTTCCGTATCAGTTCAATACGGAACAAGCCTTTTATATGTCAAATACGGAACGATTCCGTATTATACTGAACGGTTGGCAACCCTACAGCCTGTTTTATGCTTCTGCGTCGAATCGACGGCGTACCCCCGCAGAGCCCTCTGCGTCGCCGCGAACCCCTCTCCGACCCCTCCGCCGTAGCTCGACGTGCACCTCCAAAAAATTGTAACTACGCGTCGAGGCGACGCAGACCGCAAGGGCTGTGATTGGTCAGATTATACATCATTTCGGGAGTGTAGCTTTTCCGGTTTCCCCCTCCCGCTATACCGCCATTTTTAAAGTGCGCAGTTTGTTTCAACGATGTATCACGTTGAGGAACGATTAAATCACTTCTGCGATTAAACATTTGCAATAAAATAATTTGTTGTTCAACGTCGATAAGTTCCAGCTGCAACAACATTCTCTCTCTTTCGCTCGCCATTACGCGCGTTTCCATGACAGATTTGGGCAAAACTTTTGCCTTTTTTTCTAAATGTCGATAAAAAAACTATTGCCGAATGACCGATGTTATGCGACTAAACGTCTTTTTTTCCATAATCATTCCAAAAATCATAGCAACGGACGTTGGTAGCCACCGCACTAGACATTTTTATTATTAATAGGAGACGCATTAATGGCATTAATTAATGGCAGGGAAAGACACGGAGTTCTCCCTCATTTCAGCTCCGAGGTCTTGATTGTGGCATTTCTTTGAGGTTTAGAGTCCAGTAGGCTATTCCTGTAATTATTGTTTCTTTTATGAATTTTATGAATCCATTCGTTTTACCTTATTTAACCCGTAATTGCAAAACGAAAAATGAACGGTTGTTGTATTTTTGAAACGCAAAGTTGAACACCAAAATTTAAATTTGAACTGTACACCAAATGCTGAAAAAAAAAATATATCAACGAATTTTCAGATAGGCCTAATTGTTTATGATTTTTTTGCCCCTTTATTAAACATTTAAAATATTCACAAATTAATATAGAAAAAATGTAGATTTTACTGGTTTTCTAAGGCCAAATTAGAACCTGGAAATAATCTTTTTCCCGGAGTGCTGAATGAGAAGAGCCATAACCACAGAGCCTACAGAAAGGTGATTTATAGGTGAGATATAGGTTATAATAAATGTTTCTGAAAAAATAACGAGACATTTTAATTGTTTATCAATAAACTATTGTTTTCTAAATCAATGTCGGCTAAAAACATATCTCCATCTCCGGATGCACCTTTAGAGAGAAATGCACCTTTCATACGGATTACATAATCAGAAGGTATTAGCTTTCGATTCGAATTTGTTCGTTTTAAAGTGGACATTTCAATAGCCTACATAGGCTATTTTTGTTTCAGTTCTCGCGCTTCAGTTCACGGAGACCATGAAAGCGCGCCTGATTGTTTTATTTTATTTTACAAAAGCAAAACGTTTTGTTGTTATTGTGAGTTTACGCAAATAAAAGAAGTTGCGAATAATGTATTATTATTTTCTGTATGACCAGAAATGATTGAGTATTTTAAGTAGTTTCCACCGTTGATAGGAAAACGCAAGTGTTCGCGCCCGAGCCTCCCTGCCATCCAGTGCGCGCTCCGCACTCTGCACACACACTTGGATATGCGTCAAAAGCTTGTGTTTATTTGTGATAATCTTAGCCCTGCCTATTATTATTGTCCAACCTGTATTTTGAATGAGATGTGACGAATTGCTTTGTTCCTTTTTTGGATAAAAGCGTCTTCTACATATGTAGCCTAATAAATGTTATAATAATGATTATTATTATTATTTGCGGACACGGACCCCAAACACACCGCGTCTTCTAAGGCAGGTGACTGTAAATGCGCAAAACCTGTTTCCAAATATTATATTCAAATATACAAAATATTCCTTTTTCAAATTGCCTGAAAAACCTCCTCATGCGAGTGTAAAATCTTTTTTTGCGATAAACGGGAGTTTTTGCGAAATGCGTATTTTCAATTCGCAATTTCAATTCGCGCAATTTGAAGGGTAATGGAAACGAAAGCGGAACCGGCGCACGGAACCAAAACAAACTAGCAAAGAGATTCGCAAAGCACACACCACCCTAGCGTTCTGGCGTTGAAATGCACCGCGATGCAACGCAACCTGACGCAGAACCATAAAACGGCCACGACGCCGTAGGAGTGACGGCGTAGCTACGCCGTGGAGTTGACGCAGAAGTATAATGAAGCCTTACCTGTGGGGGAAAAAAAAAACAATCCGAGGCGACGGTTTTGCAATCCGTCCCCTCAGTTTATAAACTGTACTCACGAATTCTTAAACTGTTCCCTCGGTTTAACAATTCGTGCCCACGGATTAATAAACCGTACCCACGAGTTCCTAATCCGTGCTCTCAGATTTGTAAACCGTGCCCTCAGTTTTTGCAATCTGTACCCACAAATTCATAAACCGTGCCCACGCTTTCGCAATCCGTACTCGCGGGTTTGTAATCCGTACTCACGGGTTTGTAATCCGTACTCACGGGTTTGTGGCTCGTCCCCCAGAGTGTGCCGCGTGATTCAACCAGGCCTCCTGTTTAGATGCGGGATGCATTGCATTGTTTTTAAACCCCTTTTTTTAAATGGATAATTTCTTGCATTTTCTAAAAAAAAACTACATTTAGGCTACTTTTATCTTTAAAGTCCATTTTTTTAGAGGAAAAAGCTCAGTAGGCCTATAGTAAGCGAAAATAATAATAATAATAATAATAATTAAAGCTGCAAGCAGCGATGAACAGGGCCCTCGCACCCGTGCCGCCGCCACCCCAGCGGCTTTAGGAAAACAGAGCACGGTGGGCAGTGCGTAAAAATAAGAGGACTATGTTAAAGTAATTTGTATTTGCCACATACTATGTTAAAGTAATTTGTATTTGCCACACTTCCTGCTACCAGCAGGTGGCGCTATTACTATAACCCAATATGAGCATGGTCATGTGTTCAGGACAGGACTCTTATCAAACATGTGAAGTTTGGGGCAGATCGGACATTGTATGGCTGAGTTACTGCAGGCTGTCTGTGGTCGCCTAGCAACATCGGAACTCCAAGCAACATAGACACACAGAAATGATCTGATGATGCATATTTCACCCAGAGGCTGAAATTGAGTTTTGCACATCTACATTTGTCAGGCCGCCGAGGTCACATCTTTCGACGAAAACTCTAGATCTTCGCAATTTAACGTCGCAAAGGCCTTAAGATTAGACTGACAAAATATGATGTGGATCTGATTTAATCTCTAGGAGGAGTTCGTTAAAGTACAACATCAGGAAATTACGAAAAATGCACAAAATCTAGGAGGAAGTTCAAAATAGCTCACTTCCTGTTGTGTTTAGGGCTATGCTCCAAGAGACTTTTTTGTAGGTATTGGGTCATTACATGTATGTACCAAATTTCATACCTGTACGTGAAACGTAGAGCCGGGGCAAAATTTGGGGGCAATAATTTACCGAATTTGCCCCACCCAATTTTGAAAACCACATCACACGTAAATTTTCACCACTTCTGAAGCGTGTGCAAAGTTTCATGAGTTTTCGAGCATGTTTAGGCCCTCAAAAATGCAATTAATTTAGGAGAAGAAGAAGAAGAAGCGGAATTAAAGCTGCAAGCAGCGATGAAAGGGCCCTCGCACCCGTGCCGCCGCCACCCGGCCGTTTTAGGAAGACAGAGCACGGTGGGCAGTATGTAAATATAGGGGGAATATGTTAAAGTAATTTGCCCCACCCAATTCTGAAACCCACATCACATGTACATTTTCACCACTTCTGAAGTGTGTGCAAAGTTTCATTAGTTTTCGAGCATGTTTAAGCCGGAGGACTATGTCAAAGTCATTTATTTTTATCACACTTCCTGCTACCAGCAGGTGGCGCTATTACAATAATCTAATATGAGGATGGTCATGTGTTCAGGACAGGACTCTTATCACACATGTGAAGTTTGGGGCAGATCGGACATTGTATGCCTGAGTTACTGCAGGCTGTCTGTGGTTGCCTAGCAACATCGGAACTGCATCATTTACACAGAAGTTATCTGATGATGCATATTTCACCCAGAGGCTGAAATTGGATTTGCACATCTACATTTTTGTCAGGCCGCCGAGGTCACATCCTTCGACGAAAACTCTAGATCTTCGCAATTTAACGTCGCAAAGGCCTTAAGATTAGACTGACAAAATATTATGTGGATCTGATTTAATCTCTAGGAGGAGTTCGTTAAAGTACAACATCAGGAAATTACGAAAAATGCACAAAATCTAGGAGGAAGTTCAAAATAGCTCACTTCCTGTTGTGTTTAGGGCTATGCTCCAAGAGACTTTTTTGTAGGTATTGGGTCATTACATGTATGTACCAAATTTCATACCTGTACGTGAAACGTAGAGCCGGGGCAAAATCTGGGGGCAATAATTTACCGAATTTGCCCCACCCAATTTTGAAAAGCATATCACACGTAAATTTTCACCACTTCTGAAGCGTGTGCAAAGTTTCATGAGTTTTTGAGCATGTTTAGGCCCTCTAAAAAGCGATTCTTTTAAGAGAAGAAGAAGAAGAAGCGGAATAATAATAAACGGAGCAAAAACAATAGGGTCCTCTCACCATCGGTGCTCGGGCCCTAATAATAATAAACGGAGCAAAAACAATAGGGTCCTCTCACCATCGGTGCTCGGGCCCTAATAAACAGAGCAAAAACAATAGGATCCTCTCACCATCGGTGCTCGGGCCCTAATAAACAGAGCAAAAACAATAGGGTCCTCTCACCATCGGTGCTCGGGCCCTAATAACACAGTTCAAAAACTGTAAAAGATTTGGTTATAAGTTATAAATTATTTTATGTTAGGCTAAACATATTACTGTCTTCGGTGAACTCATTCATAGTAATAAACGCAAATAATAATTAGCTATCAAAATCCATTTAGGCTACATAGGCCTATTTAGAAGACGCTTTTATCCACAAAAAAAAAAAAAAAAAAAAAGAACAAAGCAATTCGTCAAATGTCAGTCTTAGACAATAATAATGGGCTAAGATTATAACAAACAAACACAGGTTTTTAACGCATATCCAAGTGTTTGTGTGGAGCGCGCACTGAGCCGCGGCCGCAAACGCTTGCATATGATGTTCCTATCAACAGTGGAACAATTTAAAATAATCTAGCATTTCTGGTCATACAGAAAAAAATACATTATACATAATACATTATTTGCAACTACTTTTATTTGTGTAAACTCACAATAACAAGAAAACGTTGTGTATTTGTAAAATAAAATAAAACAATCAGGCGCGCTTTCATGATCTCCGGAGCGCGTCTCATAAATGAACTGAAACAAAAGCCTATCTAAAGCTTGAAATGTCCACTTTTAAACGAACAAATTCGAATCGAAAGCAAATACCGTCTGATTATACAATCCGAAAGCTGCATTTCTCTAAAGGTGCATCCTTTACAGCGGAGATGGAGATATGTTTAGCCCGTCACTAGAAAACTGTTCATTTAAACAATAAAAATCCATCGTTATTTTTCAGAAACATTTATTATGATTAGCCTATAAATCACCTATAAATCATCTCTCTTTATGGTTCCAGAGACATGCTCTTCTCATTTAGCACTGCGGGCAAAATATAGTTTTTAGAAAGTAAAATCTATTTTTTTTTTTCATATTAATTTGCGAAAATTTTAAATGTTTAATAAAGGCAAAAAGTCAATGGTATTTATTTTTTGTGCACAAACACTTGGATATGCGTCAAAATCTTGTGTTTATTTGTGATAATCTCAGCCCTGTATTATTGTCTAACCTGTATTATGACTGACATTTGACGAATTGCTTTGTTTCTTTTTTTGATAAAAGCGTCTTATATCTAAATATGTAGCCTAAATGTAATAATAATAGCCTAATTATTATTATTAGGCCTATTATTTGCGTTTATAACTTTAAATGAGTTCACTTAAGACAGGAATATGTTAATCATAAAACAATTTATGAATGTTTTATTTTTATAGGCCTATAACTTTGTGTTTGTGTTATATATATATATATATATATATATATATATATATATATATATATAATTTTTTTTTTTGTATGTGAAGTCCTTTTAAAAACAATGCATCCCGCATCTAAACAGGAGGCCTGGTTGAATCACGCGGCACACTCTGGGGGACGAGCCACAAACCCGTGAGTACGGATTACAAACCCGCGAGTACGGATTGCGAAAGCGTGGGCACGGTTTATGAATTTGTGGGTACAGATTGCAAAAACTGAGGGCACGGTTTACAAATCTGAGAGCACGGATTAGGAACTCGTGGGTACGGTTTATTAATCCGTGGGCACGAATTGTTAAACCGAGGGAACAGTTTAAGAATTCGTGAGTACAGTTTATAAACTGAGGGGACGGATTGCAAAACCGTCGCCTCGGATTGTTTTTTTTTTCCCCACAGGTGACTTCCCGGGCTCCGTAGGTTTCAGTTGTTATTGGAAAACCAAATCGTTTTACAGTTCTATAATTTGGCCACTAGGTTCGGATTTAAATATGCAAATGCTTAAGGGTCTATGACTCTTATAAATTATTTTTGAAGTGATTATTGTGTTTCTAGGATGTTATATGTTTGGCAACAGTTCTTCTAACCCTAATTGATGGAGGGTGTAACTTTTCATTTCTAAAACAACCATGACACATCATGGCCATATTCCAGGATGACAATGTCAAGATTCATCTTGCTCAAACTGTGAAAGAATGGTTGGGAGGGAGCATGAAGAATCATTTTCACACATGAATCTGCACCTCTGAGTCCAGACCTTAAATTCATTGAAAGTCTTTGGGATGTGCTGGAGGAGACTTTACAGAGTTCTGGACTCTTGCATTGTCAATACAAAATCTTGACCAAAAATTGATGCACCTCTAGATGGAAATAACATCACAACATTTATTTCCATCAAGAGTTGCATCGATTTTTGGTCACAAATTTTGTATTGACTGCAAGAGTCAAGCACTCTGTAAACTTAATTGTATACTGTATAATTAAGAGCCGGTATTCCATCTTTCACTTTAGCACCATCTTTGAGGTTGTGAGGAATAGACATGCATCCCTTCAATGGGTTGTACTGTTATTTAATGTGTTTTTGGATTGTTCTGCTGACGAAACACTGCAAAGAGTCAAGTTTTCTGTTCATGTGGGAGGTTTCAGATGCAGTTCAGTTGCAACAATACATCCATTGGGTAAATGCAGCATTGAGTTTTCCTCTTGTTTAAATTGAATGTGTTGAGGTGGGCCATGTAAGCCCTTGATAAACCAGATTAGGATTTTAATCTAAAAATCCGCCTACGCTTCCACCCCCCCCACCCCCACCCCCCCCCCCCCTACAGCCTATATCACACACTTTACTGTATTAATAATTTCTGGAATAACTGCCTTTGCTTCCCTGGCGCTCAAGACGAAATACCTAACAAGACAATTGAGGGCTATTTTCACGCGACCAGCATGGAGGAAATAGCTGATTATTTGAACGAGAAGCTGCGAGTGCGCTCTGACAGCGTGACCATGCTCATGACCTGCGTGGATGATCTGCACCCCGACGATAAACTGCACACGCAAGGTGGTTAAAACGTTAGATGGGGCTTTTCTCGGATTGCGGGCCGACCTAAGAAAGACCAGTTCAGGTTTTGTCTTTCACTTCTCTTGTTGTCGTGTCTGGCAGATCTAAACCTGACTGCTGGTTTCTAGTTTGGTTTTGTGGCAACTGAACACCTCGTCTCTGTTTTTCCAGAGAGTATCTTGTTTCGTCAGTGATCTTCAGGGAGGAGATATTTTGAACTTTAGATTTCAGTCTGTAGTTCTTAAAAATGGTTTAACGGATTGAGCTGTTTAAGATGTTAATCCGCAATTTGCTATGCTTAAAAGTGCTCGGACCAATTAGTTGAAATGGTGTGATTGTTCTCTGAGCAGTTATGTGAGGAAAACATGGAGATTTACTTGGAGGTCCATTCCAAATGGATTACACAAGCAGAAGGAATGAATTATTATTTTATTGAACTGAATACATCTTTCTTTCTTAAACCCACAGGCTGTATGTCGTCACGTGGAATGTGGGCACAGCTGAGCCTCCTGAAGATGTGAACTCTCTGCTTCAGCTCAGCTCCCCGAAGAAACCCGACCTCTATGTGATCGGGTGAGTCTTTATATCTTGAGGTCTACGGACCCACATAAAGTAAACAGTTATAGGTATCTGACCTCAGAAGTATGTGGTCTGAATGTCCTAATGTCTGTGATGCTGCTCTTGTTCAGTCTGCAGGAAGTGAAGGCTGCACCTCTCAAGTTTGTCACAGATCTGGCCTTCGAGGACTCCTGGAGTCAGCTCTTCATGAGCACTCTGGCCCCTTTGGGTTATATCAAGGTGCTTATTCTGTCCGCCTCATACTAACATGCTTTTGTTCATATGCTAATCATGTGATTCACTATGAACCAGTGGATGATTGGTTTCTTAGTCATTGAGCACACACACACACACACACACACATATACAGACAGGTAGACATGCATGGGAAATTTTAGGTGGTTTAATGATGAAGTATGTTTACAAACACACATGTATTAATTGATTATAAATTCATGATAAAGATATATATATACACACACACACATTATATTTTATGATAATTACAATATTTACATTTAAAACGATTTATTTATTTATATATTTAATATAAATCATATTATAATTCATATAACTCACTCACTTAACTATAATTCACTCACACTTTAATTATATATTGAATTATATAATTACTATTATAATGAATTTAAAAATTAATAAATATAATTTTTATCTACAAATACATTTTTATTTATATATTTAATATAAATTATATTATAATTTATATATATTTACACACACACATACACAAACTTTAATTATATATTGAATTATATAATTATCATGAATTTATAATAAATGAATACAAATTATTAATAGCTACAATTAACCATTTATATATTAAATATAAATCAGATTATAATTCATATAATTCAGTATTCCTTAGATCAAGGGTTAGTACCTGATTTGTGGAAAAGTTCAATTATTGACCTCTTTAGTTATGAAGGCTTTTGAAAAAAGATCAAGAAGTATATAATGACAGTTGCTGGACCAGTCTTAGATCCGTTGCAGTTTGCATATCGCGCTGGGAGAGGCGTAAATGATGCAAAATTGTTTTTGGTAAATGCTCTTTGTTGTCATCTGGAAAATAGTGGGGCTTTTGTTTGTGGACTTCTCGTCTGCATTTAATTTTCTGCAACCTGTTATTTTAGGACAAAAACTTGTCAATCAGATTCATTTTAATCATTGTTTAGTCTCATGGATCATTATTTTTTTAACAGACAGGCAACAGAGGGTTAGGGTTAATGGAGTTTTATCGGAAATAGTAAATATTTCTACATGTACACCACAAGGATGTGTGCTTTCTTCTATTTTGTTTATATTATATACAAATGATTGTCAGAGTTTATAAGATAATAGTTATTTGGTAAAATATGCAGATGATTCTGTGCTGCTTTCCTAATGTCTTCACATTCAAATCAGGAACATGGTTCGGTTTTGTACAATTTTATTTCTTGGTGTAGTAGTATGAAACTAGATCTGAATGTGTCAAAAACTAAAGAGTTAGATAGATAGATGATAATTAATTTTAGTAGAACACTGGCACTAGTGCTGGGCGGTATGACCAAAAATCCATATCACTGTATTTTTCAAAATTATACTGGTTTCACGGTATATGACGGTATTATTTTTTTTCAAGCATGACTGGGTGTTAACCACATTTTCTACTGACTGAGAGAGGAAATATTGCTGTAGATTGACTTAATGCCCTATTTTTCTGTCATGAGTGAATATTGTAGAAATATCCACACTAGTATTAATACAGGTTTGCAGTGTTTACAAAGAGGCGCTGTAGGAGCGGCAGATACAGCGGTTTCCACGGTAACGGCTGTACGCTCATAAACGCTGCTTTATCAGGAAAGATAAAGAGAGATTCAATTGAAATAACATTGAAACTTTTCTAAAAAACATCAGCTCGCTTCAGATACATTCATATAAAAACACCCGCTGCGTTTTGACTTTGAAACGTGCAGTGCTCATGTTTATTCTACGATGTCAATGCCAACCACAAATAGATTTTCCAAAAGGCTGTATTGATATTTGGAACCAATGTATGGGAAACACTGTAATATAATTTGACGGCTATCAATTATAACCTATCCATCTTCACCGTCACGCTTAGTAACACACACAGTGCAACAGTGAAAAGACCCTCTCAAACAGTGTCGCGCCGCATTCACAACGTTGTTAAAGCGACATACACTGGTATTGCGGTATATTAAAAATTCATATCATGACAAAAATAAACATCGGTATGAACCGGTATACCGCCCAGCACTAACTGGCACTTCAACCTGTGGTCATTAATGGCACACAGGTGGATGTATACAGGAATATAACAGGGTTCCTACGCAGTTTGGAAAAGTATGGAAAAAGAAAGCAGAGTATGGAAAAATATTAGCATTTCCAGACTATTGACCCTATTTAGTTTTCTATAATAGAAAATTAAGAATTTAATAAATAAATTGATCATACAACAAGTGTGTTTTCATGGCAGCTGTTTAGCAATTGTCAAAAACGACTGAAATAATTCAAGGAGCACTTTTTCATTATGCAAAAATGCATGTTTTTGGGTGCATTTTTGGGTTTCTTCTCATGATATTCTTAGCATTCAACGATCCTTTTAGTCACTAAAAGGATCTTTGCAAAAATAAAAAATATGCAGACTTTCGTGTGCGCATGAGAAACCATTAAACTTAGCATAGACAATGCACACTGAGCCACCTATTGCACCATCAGCCCATTTCACTGTGTGGTTTCTTGGCCGCCATAGAGTATGTGTTAAAGCAGACCTAAGGCCTTGAAATAGGATAATGTACTGCCCTATTGAAAGCCAAATTTTGACCACTTTTTTTTTTTTTTTTACCACCAGTGTTTTTATAGACCCTTGAACTTGGCAAATAGGACAATGCACACAGCCATATTGTGCCATCAGCCCATTTCGTCTCATGGTTTCTCTGGCGCCACAAAGGATGCATTAAATTGGTCATTAGGCCTTGAAATTAGAGGTCAAGGAAAGCCAAATTTTGAGCAAATAGGCCTAGATTTCTATTAATTCATGTGCATATTTGCTCTTTTTCTTTTTAACTGTTGGCCAAAATATGGAACTGAAAAAAACGTTTGGTTTTCCATACAACTGAAACCCCCACATGAACAGAACTTGAATCTTGAAAAGAAAAATGCAATAAATAAATATTCTTGCAAATGTATAATTTAGGCTATATATATATATATATATATATATATATATACATAGGGTGAATTTTGCACAGAAAATAGTGCACACTTTATGATTATGTTGTCTAATTTCCTGTTTTACTGTGGCCCATTCAGGTGTCCTCCATACGGATGCAGGGTCTACTCTTGCTTTTCTTTTCCAAGCTGGAACACGTCCCCTTTATCAGAGACATTCAGGTCACTTACACCCGCACAGGACTCTACGGCTACTGGGTAAGACCATGGAAATGCAAATACTTCAGCGAGCAGCTCTTGATATACCTACTGAACATTGCATCTTAATTTTCTTCAAATGAAAGGGTAATAAAGGAGGCGTGTCTATCCGTCTGTCCCTCTACGGTCACATGCTCTGCTTCCTGAACTGTCACCTCACCGCTCACATGAACTACGCCTCTCAGAGGGTGGATGAGTTCGAGTATATCCTGGATGCTCAGACTTTTGACACCAAAAACACACCACACATTTTGGACCACAAGTCAGTCCATCATGATATTTACTCCACTTTTTTTGGAAATAGGCTCATTTTACAACTCCCCCAGAGTTAAACTGTTGAGTTTTACCGTTTTTGAATCCATTCAGCCGATCTCCGGTTCTGCCGGTACCACTTTTAGCATAGCTTAGCATAGATCATTGAAGTGGACAAGACCATTAGCATTTCTAAAAAAAAAATGACCAAAGAGTTTCGATATTTTTCCTATTTGAAACTTGACTCTTCTGTAGTTACATCGTGCACTAAGACCGACGGAAAATGTAAAGTTGCGATTTTCTAGGCTGATATGGCTAGGAACTATACTCTCATTCCTGCGTAATAATCAAGAAACTTTACTGCCGTACCATGAGAGCAGCAGGCGTAATGATATGACGCAGCGCCTGAAAATAGTTCCGTTGTGTTGACCGAAGGTGGCCTATTTTCAGGCGCTGCGTCATATCATTACGCCTGCTGCTCTCATGGTACGGCAGTAAAGTTTCTTGATTATTACGCAGGAATGAGAGTATAGTTCCTAGCCATATCAGCCTAGAAAATCGCAACTTTACATTTTCCGTCGGTCTTAGTGCACGATGTAACTACAGAAGAGTCAAGTTTCAAATAGGAAAAATATCGAAACTCTTTGGTCTTTTTTTTTTTTAGAAATGCTAATGGTCTTGTCCACTTCAATGATGTATGCTAAGCTATGCTAAAAGTGGTACCGTCAGAACCGGAGATCGGCTGAATGGATTCAAAAACGGTAAAACTCAACAGTTTAACTCTGGGGGAGTTGTAAAATGAGCCTATTTCCAAAAAAAGTGGAGTATCCCTTTAAGCTTTATCTTCTTATTTTGCATATTCTTTTATTGATTATGTTCTTATTATCGATTTTATTGATTGTCATGATTCTTTATCATTTATGTATTGCACTTTATTGCATATGAATTCTCTCACCTCATTCTCTAGGGTTGTGTTCTGGTTTGGGGATTTGAATTTTCGTATCGAGGACCATGGTATGCTCTTTGTAAGGAACTGCCTCACCAGCCAGCGTTTCAGTCTACTTTGGCCTAAAGATCAGGTACTGATCACTCTTGAATCTTTATTAGTGACATCAATTATATGACACTCTCCTTTAGATGTAGGAACAATGTCTATACATGTAAATGTATTAATGTATGAATCATTTATTTGCAGTTCCAGAATTAGTAACTCGCTTAATTTGTATAATATTTTTTTTATCTGTGCATGTCAATATCTCAATATCTCACCAGCTCACCATGATGAAACAGAAGGAAGCAATTTTGCAGAAGTTTGAAGAGGGATCTCTGGACTTTCAGCCCACCTATAAATTTGATTTGCATTCGGATAACTACGACACAAGGTAAATGACACAACTTCTTTAAATATATCCTGCAGTATAGGGCTGTCATGATTATTGATTAATTGCACAATTGTGGTTATTGTGTCTAATTACAATGATTTGAGATAAGAGCAATAATTGTGCAGTTCAAATTTCAATTAAATTTTGCAAAGGAAGTTTAGTAAAGTACAGAATAAAGTACAGAATAAAGAAAATAAAAAACACTGTTAAGTACACAAAGTTAGTCGAAGGTCTTCCTTTATATGAAATGAAGGCTTGTGTGTTTAATCAGACTGCATTATAATCTAATTTAATATAATATAATATAATAATTAATTTCCAGAGCATTAAAGTAAATCATATGGGCTAATATTATTATATTTGGTATTATACAGTTCAAAGTAAAGAAAATTAGGCTTACACAAGTGACATGAACAGAACAGAATTAAATCATTAATCGCTATTATTTGAATGACATTGCATTGTACTTTTATTGTCATTATTTTTGTTAGTCATTGGTTTTTAAGGTTAACATGAAATTAAAATGTCTTAATGCACATTCCTAGTCTTATTAAAATAAAGTCCTATAAGGAAAAAATAAAGTCCTGCTCATTTTGTTTTACTAAGTAATAGATTTTGATTATTAAATAATCAATTATATTATTATATAACATTATTAGAATGGATTTCATGTTGACTTTACATTTTCTGGATAGCTGTGAAGGAAACGGTAATCACTACAATATCCTGGATCTCCCTCAGCTCCTCTGCGAGGGCTGTTTTTAACTGTCAGATGTTCACACGTGCTCTCTTTTCACCCCTGCAGGGTACAGAAGACATGGTTTGGTTTTAAGTAAGCTTTAAATTTCCCATGTGCTTCTTAACTTGAACCTTCCTCCCCTGCTTGTCTAGCCTTCTGTCAGCATTCCTTAAATTTTTTCATAATTGTAGCATTTCCGTCAGAGAGCGGAAATACTTTTTTTTTGCACTAGAGCTGCTAGACCTCATCCACACTTTAATGCAGACCAGTGCATTGTGTCACCCATCCCGTCCTGTAACACCCATTCATCTACTGCTGAAATGGAAGCACCAGAAATAAACCATTATTAACATCCATATACATCCAGTCTGTGTTCGGACTTTTGGTGTTGTGTGTTCCAAAGAGTTTTTAAGTATTAGTTATCTATATCTATCTATTATGTTATCTATGTTTCTATGCTGTCATTTCTAGTACCTGTTCAGATCTTTGCATGTGGACGACTCGGCTCACTTTAGTGAAAATGCTTTTTTTAAAAGCATTTAAATTTATATATATATATATATATATATATATATATAGGGTCTTACTCTATATATAGCCTGTATTTATAGACACAATTATACATATAAAAACTCATATATATATATATATATATATACTGTATATAGCCTACTTTAATAGAAATTGCTATTAGAATTATTTTCTATTAAATGTTTTTTTTATACCTTATTAGAATATGTAGTATCATAGAATATTACATTATTCAAATTCATTTTTATTTTTTGTAGCACTTGTAGGAATAAATCTTGTTTCAAACAACCGTGACATTGCAAGGTTTTTTTTCATAAAACCTATATGCTATTTTTTGTTTTTTATTTGTTGCTGTTAAAATATTTTTCATAGAATCCTTTCATCTCATGACTTGCATAGTTATAAAAGCATGCCACATAAATTCATTTTCACAAAATGAATGATGGCTGTACAGAAAGATACGCCAATGTTCTTCCAATTGAACAAATGTGGAAAAAGGATTGAAATCCACAAGTTTATTCTATTATATATTTGATTTAATATTGTTTCCCTCTCTTTGTGATTGGCTAGTGGTAAGAAACGCAAGCCTGCGTGGTGTGACCGGATCCTCTGGCGAGTGAAGCCCAAGTCCTCGCCTCCGGAGGACACTCAAGAAGACAATGAAGATGAGCCAAAGAACCAACTGGAGGGGGAAGATGACGATGAGTTCCCTATGAAAATGACCCAGGAGTATTACACGAGTAAAATGGAGTATGGCGTTAGCGACCATAAGCCTGTCATTGGCATCTTCCGCTTGGAGGTGGGGAATCACTGAGTTTATCTAAAACAATTAGTCAATAACTCAAATAAAATACTACAAGAATGACCATTTGTTAATCTGTTATCAGTTGAGAAAGATGTACGAGACGCCTCTGGTGCAGGTCTGTGCTGAAGGAGAGTGGAGTGCCGACTTCGACGCCCTCATAACCTACAGACTTCTTCAGTCCTTTCCCTCCAGTGCCTGGGACTGGATCGGTTTATATAAGGTGAGAGCGGTTCCCAAAATGTGCTCCGTTCTGATGGGGTCACAGACTGCAGGTCAAACAAATAATGGCAATGGTAAATGCATATTATAAAAGTATATTATTAGGGCCCAAGCCTTGAAAAGGCGAAGGCCCTATTGTTTTCCTTAGGATTATTATTAGGGCCCAAGCCTTGAAAAGGCGAAGGCCCTATTGTTTTCCTTAGGATTATTAGGGCCCAAGCCTTGAAAAGGCGAAGGCCCTATTGTTTTCCTTAGGATTATTATTATTATTATTATTATTTTATCGACTATTCGGGCACTTTTGGGGCTCTTAACGTGCACGAAAACTCTTGAAACTTTGCACACTGGTCAGAACCCGCGGCCATCAGGGCCGGGCTGAAGCTGGTACCCGGGCGTGGCAGGGGGGCTCGACAGCGCCCCCTGGAACGGGGTCCGAAAACTTGGTCCATAAATCAAACACGCTTCCATGTAATAATATGAAACTCGGTACACATATAGATCTCATCGGTTCATATATCCTTTGTACTTTTACTTTTTACCCCAGCCCAACAGGAAGTCGGCTATTATGGTTTGTTTGGAAGCGTATGCCCCTGGAATTCGATATACTCCTCCTAGAGAATTCAACCAATCGCAAGGAAACTCGGTCAGCATGATGTCAAGACATTGAGGATGA
Organism: Rhinichthys klamathensis goyatoka; assembly: GCF_029890125.1. Classification (NCBI taxonomy): domain Eukaryota; kingdom Metazoa; phylum Chordata; class Actinopteri; order Cypriniformes; family Leuciscidae; genus Rhinichthys; species Rhinichthys klamathensis. The sequence continues at coordinate 154,126 of NW_026606826.1, forward strand.
AAAATTGCCAGGGGATTTCTGATATCTCGAACGGTTTGGCCGTGACGAGGAAACGAATTTTTGGCGAATAATGGAAACAGGAAGTGTGTTATAACTTCTGCATACATTAACTGATCTTGATGAAACTTCAACAGTGTGTTCGCTGTAAGAGGCCGATCACATGGATGTGACTATTGTGAGTCAAAGTTATAGCGCCACCAACTGGCAGCAGGAAGTGTGTCACTTTCTAAATGCTTTTGACAAAAGTGGGGGGGTTAGTTTTATCTACAGTAACAAAACTCGATATGTATATTGTACTCTTCGAGCCGGACAACTTTCTAATTTACCGTAATTAGCTACGACCAACAGGAAGTCAGATATTTTGGTTTGAATGTGGATTTCAGATTCTGAGTTTTTAGCTACTCCTCCTAAGTAGTTTATTTTATTCATGCCAAACTTTTTCAACATGATGAAAATACATTGAAGATGCTAAATTGTGAACAGATATTGAATATCTCAAACGGTTTTGCTATGGTTGAGGGATTCAAGTAATGTCAAAAAAAGAATCAGGACATGTCTCATATCTTTCTAAAATGTAATTATACACCATTTATTTTTATATAAAATTATACAAATATTAGAACTAAACCCATTTTATTCCTTTGTTTCAATTTAAGAATTATTTTTAAGTTTAAAAACAGCCAGAATGGTTGTTTAGTCAAAAATAATAATAATCCAAATCATATATAGTGCTATACTGCCCTCTTGTGTTCAAAATCAGGTAGGCCTATTGAATTTATATATATTTATATATTAGGGATGTTACTATGGGAATATTTTCCCACCGGTTAATCAACGTGTGATTGTGTAAACCAATTGTGTAAACCTCCCGCTGGGGGGTTTAAAAACACTAACTTGAAAGCGAAAGTATAATATGGACGTCCGCACGGACATTGAAATGGTGGCGCTCGAATGAATTCCTATGGAAGTAGAAATTAACTAAACGTTCGCTCAGCTCTGCTCGCTCGTCGCCATGGACGCGCACCATTATGAATGCCAGTGCAGCCGCATACTTTTTAGTGTCACTAAAATTAGTGCAATTTCGGGGGCCGATTGCTTGAATTGTGAGTTCAATAGTCTATTATTTTTCACGGAAAACACAACAATAAAAGAGTACAATGACAGATTCGCTTAAATAGGCGTTTTTACATAAAATAGCCTATTCCGTCATCATCTTTTCAGTCAGCTCTTCACTCTCGTGATTAATGAAATTTGACTCCTGTTGCTGATATTTGCTGCAACTTTCGTTCAGCTCACAATTTAGTAAGCAAACACATTTCAAATGTGTTTTTATTTTATTTTTGTGTATGTGTGTGTATATGTATGTATATATATAAATATAGCTTATGTTTCAAATATGAGTTAATTAACAATCGTTGGAAAGAATGATACTTTTAAACATAACACTAAACCGTCATTAGGTGTCGCCAGGCGACCGTCTTAATGAGCGAGTCATTGATTCATTCGTTTGAACGACTGAGTAATTCATGAATGAGATAGATGTTTATGGATTGATTGGTCATTGAATCTTTGAGTCAACCGATTCGTTCAAAATGCTGAATCATTCAGTAATGAGAACGGGTTGCTGTGAGATGCGCGATGGTTCTGCTGTGATCTTTGTTTAACTATTTTTGCTGCTGAAACAGAAAAAAAGTCAATATTGCATGTAAAATGTAAGTGATTTGACTTGTGTGTGTGTGTGTGTGATTGTGTGTGTGATTGTGTCTGTTACAGTGATAACAGTTTAACCCTTGTTAAACTTTAGGCCTTGTCTTTTTGGATATATATCTTTTTATATTAAAAAATAGTCATACAACCCATATATTTTAAATGTATTGTTTGCTTTAAATTACATTGAGATTTGTATGTTTGGTAATTGAACCTGAATGAATTTTAAATGAATGTGCTATATTTCTGATCATATATTTGTTTTCCTTAAAATTTGAACTAACACTAACTTTATTCTCATCTGAATGATAGATTATTTATTTCTGTATAAAATAAAAACACATTTGATTTTTCTTTTTTAATCAATGTAGAATGTGTAACTGAAAAAATAAACAGATTAGGGCTCTGTTTGATGACAAGAAATGAAAACCAATGCGATATGATGAATGTCCAAAAGATGGCTCCCACAGACTGTTTTTAAATAGGATTGTTTGATATTTTTTGCTTTTAAACTGTGTGTGTGTGTGTGTGTGTGTGTGTGTAAGAGATTTTGGTTGGGTGACAGTTGTAGTTTACAGTTTGACAAGAGTTTATAGCTTGACAAAAGCACAATGTTGTGTTTTATTGCAAGTGTACACAAATATAAGTAAACATTTTGCAGTTTGAATAATGTCCTGTATGAACAAAAGGACGGAGTATGTTTTTATGTCTACATTGTTCAATTACGCCACACACACACACACACACACACACACACACACACACACACACAAACACTATTTTTCTAATCAGATCAGGCAAGTAATATTCTGTCTTGTCTCTTAAAAAAACAATATATATATATTTATGTATATATATATATATATATATATATATATAAATGTGTGTGTGTGTGTGTGTGTGTGTGTGTGTGTGTATATATATAAATATAGCTGCGAGCAGCGATGAAAGGGCCAAAGCCGGCGGCACCGCCACCCCGGTTATAGCGCCACCAACTGGCAGCAGGAAGTCTGTCACTTTCAAAAAGCTTTGAAATCACCTGATTGCTTCAAACTTCACTACTATGATGTAAACACACGGCAGATGTAGACCTGGATGTAGACCTGACCTTTCAGAAGGTTGCTCTCGCATACTTTGTGGTTGATATGTGCCCTCAATGCACACTTTTGCAGAGCCCACACTGATACAAGCTCTACAGCACACATCTTCTCAAAGGTCAAAGCAGGGTTACGTTTTTGCACGTCGTGCACAATAACCCTAAAGGCACCAGGGTGGCGGTGCCACCGGCTTTATATATATATATATATATATATATATATATATATATATATATATATATATATTTTTTTTTTTCTCCTCTTTTATTTTTCTTACGACTATTCGGGCACTTTTGGGGCTCTTAACGTGCACGAAAACTCTTGAAACTTTGCACGCGGGTCAGAACCCGCGGCCATCAGGGTCGGGGTGAAGATGGTACCCGGGCGTGGCAGGGGGGCTCGACAGCGCCCCCTGGAACGGGGTCCGAAAACTTGGTCCATAAATCAAACACGCTTGTATGTAAGAATATGAAACTCGGTACACATATAGATCTCATCGGTTCATATATACTTCATGCTCTTACTTTTTACCCCAGCCCAACAGGAAGTCGGCTATTTAGGGTTGTTTGTAAAACGCATGCAATGGAATTTAAAGTACTTCTCCTAGAGAATTCAAAGAAATGCCACGAAACTCGGTCAGCATGAAGTCAAGACATTGAGGATGAAAAATTGCGAGGGGATTTTTGATATCTCGAACGGTTTGGCCGTGGCGAGGAAACGAAATTATGGCGAGAAACGTGAAACAGGAAGTGTGTTATAACTTCTGCATACATTAACTGATCTTGATGAAACTTCAGCAGTGTGTTCGCTGTAAGAGACCGATCACATGGATGTGACTATTGTGAGTCAAAGTTATAGCGCCACCAACTGGCAGCAGGAAGTGTGTCACTTTCAAAATGCTTCGAAATCACCCTCTTATTTTAACCCAATTTGCTTCAAACCTCATCTGTATAATGTAAACATACGCCAGATGTAGACCTGTGAATGGATTCTTGATATCTTTGATACTGTTGCCGTGGCAACACATCAAACTTTAAAATTCTTTTTTGATGCTTTTGAGACTCTTAGCATGCTTGAAATTGCATGAAACTCGACAGACATGTCACATATATTAGCCAGTAGACATGTGCAAAGTTTCAGGAACGGGCGTGGTGCAGGGACTCAGTAGCGCCACCTTTTGACAAAAGTGAGAGGGTTAGTTTCATAGTTTTACCTGCAATCTTAAAACTCGGTAGGCATATTGTTCAGATCAAGCCGGACAACTTTCTAATTTACAGATTTTGGTTCCGAACAACAGGAAGTCAGATATTTTGGTTTGAATGGGATGTTTTGGAGTAATCTCTGTCCCTCTCTCCCTCTCTCTGCATACCTCTGTGTCTGTGGGGGGAGGGGGATGTGTCTGTTTGAGTGACAAAGCTTTTAATTATTGTTGATCAAGGTTTTGGGGGCTTTTGGGGCCCTTAACATCCTCTAAAACTCTTGAAACTTTGCACACGGGTCAGAACCCGTGGCCATCAGGGCCGGACTGAAGCTGGTACCCGGGCGTGGCAGGGCGGACCGACAGCGCCCCCTGGACTGGGATTCGAACACTTGTCCATAAATCAAAGACACTTGCATGTAATAATATGAAACTCGGTACACTTATAGATCTCATTGGGTTGAACAACTTTCGTGCTCTAAGTTTTACGACATCCCAACAGGAAGCCGGCTATCATGGTTTGTTTGGAAACGCATACCCCTGAAATTCTATTTAATTCTCCTTGGGAATTGATCGGATTTCAAGCAAACTCGGTTAGCGTGACGTCAAGACATTGATGATGCTAAATTCCGGAGGGATTTTTGATATCTCGAACGGTTTGGCCGTGGCGAGGAAATTAATTTTATGACTAAAAAAGGACACATAAAGTGTGTTATAACTTTGCTCGTTTTACCTACAGTTACAAAACTTGCCACGCATATTGTTCTCATCAAGCCAATCGACTTTCTAATTTAAAGTCATTAGCTCAGAGCAACAGAAAGTCAGATATTGTAGTTTGAATGGATTTCTTGTCCCCCTGCCATTCTGTTTGTGTGTGTGTGTGTGTGTGTGTCTGTGTGGGGAGGGGGGGGGGGGGGGGGGGGCTCTTTGAGTGATAGGTTAGTTTAAACACCAACTCATACATAGGGCCATACTGCCCTCTTGTGTTCAAAATTATATACATATTTGGTATGTGACTGAGGATCGAGAGCTTTTAAATACGGACGTCCACATTGATAATGGTGGCGCTTGCAGAGCGCTCGAATGAATAAATTAACTAAACGTTCACTCAGCTCTGCTCGCTCGTCGCCATGGACGCGCACCGTTATGAATGCCCAGTGTTTCCCCTAGGATTTTTTTTCGGGGGGGGGGGGTGGGGGATTGGGGGAACTGCTAGTGTTGCGGAGCGGGTGTATTACGAATACGTGGTGTAAATTTTTTAGCAATCAAAAAGCATGTCTAATTAATTGAAATAGTGTATTATGAATCATTAAACGTATACAACATTTAAAAAAAATATGAAAAAAAATGTCACACTAATTCTGTGTTGTGTTTTTTCTGGTAATAAAATGAAGACATAAAACACAAATTTTATCATTTATCATCAATTTTAATCATATGAAATTAAATAAACTTTTTGTCAAATAACGTGCTGCACAATGAGCTTTACTGTTAAAATTAAAACATGGATTATTCCTTAAATTCAGTTTTGATGATAATTTATTTGGATTAGTGTTAGTATTATTACATTGGGACATATCTAAATTCTACTGTACAACGGTAATATGTTTCTGTCAAGTTAAACTGAACTTTTATTTTGACGGGTTGCCGTGAAGACCTTTTGAGTTTGTTTGTTTATGTCATAATGATAGTTTTTCTCAAATGAAGCGGTTAAATGATCACGAAGTGACTTTCGGAGTGGATCTAGAGCCTAAATACTAGTATCTATTAATAGGTACTAGTATCTAAAAGGTAATTTTCTCTCTCTCTCTCTCTCTCTCTCTCTCTCTCTCTCTGAGCCAATATGGCAAGCCGTTTTAACATTTAATCATTTTAACCTACTAGTCTCTATTTTCATGCTACTAGTACTTATTTTTTAGATACTAGTATCTATTCCATTAAAGGACAACTCCGGTGCAAAATGAACCTCGGGTGTAATAACACATTGGTACAGACTAAATCGTTCCCTGAGATTTGTTTTCATGATAATCGAATGTAAAGAGTTTTATCTCTAAAAACAGTTTAGCTTATAACGCTAGTATATTGGGCATCGAGTAAGCAAAAAGAGATCGCTAGTTAATACCATCAACAAGGCTCAAATTAGCCCCACACTAACACGGCAGCATAATGAGTGTCCTTACATTCAAATCGAAGCATTGAGAACTTTGTAAGTGTATAGACAGTTTAATAAGAAGATACTTTACACAGACAGTACAGCTAGCGCATACAGACAGGACCCATCTTGGAAAACAGCCTCGATCAGTCAAACCACGAACACGGTGATACGTGAGCTGAACTGTGACTTGGAATCTCATATGGTCCGTTGTTTCCGGAAGAAAGCACTGAGCGCATAAGAGAAGCACTGAACGCAACAGAGAAAATAAAAAAATAAATATAATTCATCTTATCTTCAATATCTACACGTACTGTTCGCTCACCTTCGTGGTTCGATTGATCGAGACTGTTTTCCAAGATGGCTGCTGTCTGTATGCGCTAACTGTACTGTCTGTGTAAAGTATCTTCTTATTAAACTGTCTATACACTTACAAAGTTCTCAATGCTTCGGTTTGCATGCAAGGACACTCATTATGCTGCCGTGTTAGTGTGGGGCTAATTTGAGCCTTGTTAATGGTATTAACTAGCGATCTCTTTTTGCTTACTCGATGCCCAATATACTAGCGTTATAAGCTAAATTGTTTTTAGAGATAAAACTCTTTATATTCGATTATCATGAAAACAAATCTCAGGGAACGATTTTCTGTACCAATGTGTTATTACACCCGAGGTTCATTTTGCGCCGGAGTTGTCCTTTAAGTACTAGTACTTATACATTAGCGACTAGTGCTCATTCTGTTTAGAATATTCAAAGTGCTTATTCAATTTTTAAGCTTATTTATATTTTCAGAGCAGAAAATCCGATTTTTCTGCTTATTCAATATTGCATCTAAAATGTAAGTGACTTGACGTGTGTGTGTGTGTGTGTGTGTGTGTGTGTGTGTGTGTGTGTGAGAGAGAGATTGTGTCTGTTACAGTGACAAGAGTTTAACCCTTTAAGACCTTGTCTTTTTGGATATATATCTTTTTTTTTATAAAAAAAAAGTGCATACAAGCCATATATTTTTAATATATAGTTTGCTTTAAATTAAATTAAGATTGTATGTTTGGTAATTGAACCTAAATAAATTTAAAACTAATGTGCTATATTTCAGATAAATATATTTGTTTTCCTTCATTTTAATCAACACTAACTTTATTCTCATCTGAATTATAAATAACTTATTTCTGTATAAAATAAAAAATCCAGAATAATCCAGACCAACCAGAGCGCACTATTTCTACAACATCATCAGTGCTGAAGCGGAACTACCAGAGCCGTTCGGCAGATAGCGAGCAGATATTTTGTGTCACGTCGTGCACAATAACCCTAAAGGCACCAGGGTGGCGGTGCCACCGGCTTTTTATATATATATATATATATATATATATATATATATATATATATATATATATATATATATAAATATAGCTGCGAGCAGCGATGAAGGGCCAAAGCCGGCGGCACCGCCACCCCGGTGCCTTTAGGTAACTAAAGGCACCGGGGTTGCGGTGCCACCGGCTTGGGCCCGTAATCGCTGCTCGCAGCTATATTTTTTTTTTTTTTTTTTTTTTTTCTCCTCTTTTATTTTTCTTACGACTATTCGGGCACTTTTGGGGCTCTTAACGTGCACGAAAACTCTTGAAACTTTGCACGCGGGTCAGAACCCGCGGCCATCAGGGTCGGGGTGAAGATGGTACCCGGGCGTGGCAGGGGGGCTCGACAGCGCCCCCTGGAACGGGGTCCGAAAACTTGGTCCATAAATCAAACACGCTTGTATGTAAGAATATGAAACTCGGTACACATATAGATCTCATCGGTTCATATATACTTCATGCTCTTACTTTTTACCCCAGCCCAACAGGAAGTCGGCTATTTAGGGTTGTTTGTAAAACGCATGCAATGGAATTTAAAGTACTTCTCCTAGAGAATTCAAAGAAATGCCTCGAAACTCGGTCAGCATGAAGTCAAGACATTGAGGATGAAAAATTGCGAGGGGATTTTTGATATCTCGAACGGTTTGGCCGTGGCGGGGAAACGAAATTATGGCGAGAAACGTGAAACAGGAAGTGTGTTATAACTTCTGCATACATTAACTGATCTTGATGAAACTTCACCAGTGTGTTCGCTGTAAGAGGCCGATCACATGGATGTGACTATTGTGAGTCAAAGTTATAGCGCCACCAACTGGCAGCAGGAAGTGTGTCACTTTCAAAATGCTTCGAAATCACCCTCTTATTTTAACCCAATTTGCTTCAAACTTCATCTGTATAATGTAAACATACGCCAGATGTAGACCTGTGAATGGATTCTTGATATCTTTGATACTGTTGCCGTGGCAACACATCAAACTTTAAAATTCTTTTTTGATGCTTTTGAGACTCTTAGCATGCTTGAAATTGCATGAAACTCGACAGACATGTCACATATATTAGCCAGTAGACATGTGCAAAGTTTCAGGAACGGGCGTGGTGCAGGGACTCAGTAGCGCCACCTTTTGACAAAAGTGAGAGGGTTAGTTTCATAGTTTTACCTGCAATCTTAAAACTCGGTAGGCATATTGTTCAGATCAAGCCGGACAACTTTCTAATTTACAGTTTTTGGTTCCGAACAACAGGAAGTCAGATATTTTGGTTTGAATGGGATGTTTTGGAGTAATCTCTGTCCCTCTCTCCCTCTCTCTGCATACCTCTGTGTCTGTGGGGGGAGGGGGATGTGTCTGTTTGAGTGACAAAGCTTTTAATTATTGTTGATCAAGGTTTCGGGGGCTTTTGGGGCCCTTAACATCCTCTAAAACTCTTGAAACTTTGCACACGGGTCAGAACCCGTGGCCATCAGGGCCGGACTGAAGCTGGTACCCGGGCGTGGCAGGGCGGACCGACAGCGCCCCCTGGACTGGGATTCGAACACTTGTCCATAAATCAAAGACACTTGCATGTAATAATATGAAACTGTGTACACTTATAGATCTCATTGGGTTAAACAACTTTCGTGCTCTAAGTTTTACGACATCCCAACAGGAAGCCGGCTATCATGGTTTGTTTGGAAACGCATACCCCTGAAATTCTATTTAATTCTCCTTGGGAATTGATCGGATTTCAAGCAAACTCGGTCAGCATGACGTCAAGACATTGATGATGCTAAATTCCGGAGGGATTTTTGATATCTCGAACGGTTTGGCCGTGGCGAGGAAATTAATTTTATGACTAAAAAAGGACACATAAAGTGTGTTATAACTTTGCTCGTTTTACCTACAGTTACAAAACTTGCCACGCATATTGTTCTCATCAAGCCAATCGACTTTCTAATTTAAAGTCATTAGCTCAGAGCAACAGAAAGTCAGATATTGTAGTTTGAATGGATTTCTTGTCCCCCTGCCATTCTGTTTGTGTGTGTGTCTGTGTGGGGAGGGGAGCAGAGGGGAGGGGAGGGAGGGAGGGTTGGTGTCTGTGTTTATGTGTGTGTGTGTGTGTGTGTGTGGCTGGCTGTATGATTTTTCCTGCATTAAAGGATAAAGAAATCTCTAAGTCCTTGTCTTTTCGCATAACAATTTTTGTATTTTTTTTTAAATGACAAAATATGCATCACTCCTCTTAAGTGGTTTATTTTATTCCCACCAAACTTTTTCAACATGATGAAAATACATTAAAGAAGCATAATTGTGAATATCTATTGAATATCTCTAATTGTTTTGCTATGGCGAGGGATTAAAGTCATGTAAAAAAAAAAAAAAAAACACTAAAAGCTTCATATCTTCTAAAAATGTAATTATACACCATTTATTTCTAGATAAAATTATACAAATATCAGAACTAAACCCATTTTATTCTTGTTTTCAATTTAAGAATAATGTACAAGTTTAAAAACAGCCAGGATGCACTATTCAGTTAAAAAATAAATATATCAAATAATACATAGGGCTATACTGCCCTCTTGTGTTCAAAATCAGGTAGGCCTGTTGTATTTAAATATAGGTAGCTGCTATGTGACTCCGAGAATTTTTTCTCACCGGTTATTTGACGTGTAACACCGGGGGCTTTTATATCGCTAAGTTAAAAGTGAAAGTAAAGTAAGGACATTTATAGTGGTGGCGCTCGCAGTGCGCTCGAATGAATTTCTATGGAAGTAGAAATGAAAAAACGTTCGCTCTGTTTTGCTCGCTCGTCGCCATGGATGCGCACTGTAATGAATGCCACTGCAGCCGCATACTTTTTAGTGTCACTTTAAAATTAGTGCAATATCGGGGGCCGATTGCTTGAATTGTGAGTTCAATAGTCTATTATTTTTCACGGAAAACACAACAACAAAAGAGTACAATGACAGATTCGCTTAAATAGGCGCTTTTACATAAAATAGCCTATTCCGTCATCATCTTTTCAGTCAGCACTTCACTCTCGTGATTAATGAAATTTATTGCTGATATTTGCTGCAACTTTCGTTCCGCTCACAATTTAGTAAGCAAACACGCTTCAAATGTGTTTTTATTTTATTTTTGTGTATATATATGTGTGTGTATATATATATATATATATAGCTTATGTTTCAAATATGAGTTAATTAACAATCGTTTGAAAGAATGATACTTTTAAACATATCACTAAACCGTCATTAGGTGTCGCCAAGCGACCGTCTTAATGAGCGAGTCATTGATTCATTTGTTCGAACGATTCGTTCGAACGGCTGAGTCATTCATGAATGAGACAGATTATGGATTGGTCATTGAATCTTTCAGTCAACCGATTCGTTCAAAATGCTGAATCATTCAGTAATGAGAAAACACGTTGCTGTGAGATGCGCAATGGTTCTGCTGTGATCTTTGTTTAACTAGTTTCACTGCTGAAACAGAAAAAAAGTCAATATTGCATATAAAATGTAAGTGATTTGACGTGTGTGTGAGAGAGATTGTGTCTGTTACAGTGACAAGAGTTTAACCCTTTAAGGCCTTGTCTTTTTGGATATATATCTCTTTTTTTATTACAAAATGTGCATACAACCCATATATTGTAAATGTATTGTTTGCTTTAAATTAAATTAAGATTGTATGTTTGGTAATTGAACCTAAATAAATTTAAAATTAGGAAGTCGGCTATATAGCAACAATAGTTACATCCATCTGATCGGCCTTCCTAAACCCATATATTATGGGTTTAGGAAGGCCGATCAGATGGATGTAACTATTGTGAGTCAAAGTTATAGCGCCACCAACTGGCAGCAAGAAGTGTGTCACTTTCTAAATGCTTTTGACAAAAGTGGGGGGGTTAGTTTTATCCACAGTAACAAAACTCGATATGTATATTGTACTCTTCGAGCCGGACAACTTTCTAATTTACCGTAATTAGCTCAGACCAAGAGGAAGTCAGATATTTTGGTTTGAATATGGTGAGCCTCTCTCTGTCTCTCTCTGAGCTAATATGGCAAGCCGTTTTAACATTTAATCATTTTAACCTACTAGTCTCTATTTTCATGCTACTAGTACTTATTTTTTAGATACTAGTATCTATTCCATTAAGTACTAGTACTTACTCATTAGCGACTAGTGCTTATTCTGTTTAGAATATTCAAAGTGCTTATTCAATTTTTATGCTTATTTATATTTTCAGAGCAGAAATTTTTTTTCAATTTAAGAATTATTTTTAAGTTTAAAAACAGCCAGAATGGTTGTTTAGTCAAAAATAATAATAATCCAAATCATATATAGTGCTATACTGCCCTCTTGTGTTCAAAATCATGTAGGCCTATTGAATTTATATATATTTATATATTAGAGAGAGATTGTGTCTGTTACAGTGACAAGAGTTTAACCCTTTAAGGCCTTGTCTTTTTGGATATATATCTTTTTTTTATAAAAAAAAGTGCATACAACCAATATATTTTAAATGTATTGTTTGCTTTAAATTAAATTAAGATTGTATGTTTGGTAATTGAACCTAAATAAATTTAAAATTAATGTTCTATATTTCAGATCAATATATTTGTTTTCCTTCATTTTAATCAACACTAACTTTATTCTCATCTGAATTATAAATAACTTATTTCTGTATAAAATAAAAAATCCCGAATAATCCAGACCAACCAGAGCGCACTATTTCTACAACATCATCAGTGCTGAAGCGGAACTACCAGAGTCGTTCGGCAGATAGTGAGCAGATATTTTGTGTCACGTCGTGCACAATAACCCTAAAGGCACCAGGGTGGCGGTGCCACCGGCTTTTTATATATATATATATATACATATATATATATATATATATATATATATATATATATATATATATATATATATATACATATATATATATATATATATATATATATATATATATATACATATATATATATATATATATATATATATATATATATATATATATATATATATAAATATAGCTGCGAGCAGCGATGAAGGGCCAAAGCCGGCGGCACCGCCACCCTGGTGCCTTTAGGTAACTAAAGGCACCGGGGTTGCGGTGCCACCGGCTTGGGCCCGTAATCGCTGCTCGCAGCTATATTTATTATTATTATTATTATTTTATCGACTATTCGGGCACTTTTGGGGCTCTTAACGTGCACGAAAACTCTTGAAACTTTGCACACTGGTCAGAACCCGCGGCCATCAGGGCCGGGCTGAAGCTGGTACCCGGGCGTGGCAGGGGGGCTCGACAGCGCCCCCTGGAACGGGGTCCGAAAACTTGGTCCATAAATCAAACACGCTTCCATGTAATAATATGAAACTCGGTACACATATAGATCTCATCGGTTCATATATCCTTTGTACTTTTACTTTTTACCCCAGCCCAACAGGAAGTCGGCTATTATGGTTTGTTTGGAAGCGTATGCCCCTGGAATTCGATATACTCCTCCTAGAGAATTCAACCAATCGCAACGAAACTCGGTCAGCATGATGTCAAGACATTGAGGATGAAAAATTGCCAGGGGATTTCTGATATCTCGAACGGTTTGGCCGTGACGAGGAAACGAATTTATGGCGAATAATGGAAACAGGAAGTGTGTTATAACTTCTGCATACATTAACTGATCTTGATGAAACTTCAACAGTGTGTTCGCTGTAAGAAGCCGATCACATGGATGTGACTATTGTGAGTCAAAGTTATAGCGCCACCAACTGGCAGCAGGAAGTGTGTCACTTTCAAAATGCTTTGAAATCACCCTCTTATTTTTACCCGATTTGCTTCAAACTTGATGTGTATAATGTAGACACTCGCCAGATGTAGACCTGTGAAAGGATTATTGATATCTTAGATACTGTTGCCATGGCAACGCATCAAACTTTAATATTCTTTTTGGATGCTTTTGAGACTCTTAGCATGCCTGAAATTGCTTAAAATTGCATGAAACTCGACAGACAGATCACATTTATTAGCCAGTAGACATGTGCAAAGTTTCAGAAACGGGCGTGGTGCAGGGGCTCAGTAGCGCCACCTTTTGTGACAAAAGTGGGTGGGGGGGGGGGGTTACTTTCATCTACAGTTACAAAACTTTTTCAACTTGATGAAAATACATTAAAGATGCTAAATTGTGAACGGATATTGAATATCTCTAACGGTTTTGCTATGGCGAGGGATTATGTCAAAAAGAGAATCAGGAAATGTCTCATATCTTTCTAAAATGTAATTATACACCATTTATTTTTCTATAAAATTATACTAATATTAGAACTAAACCCATTGTATTCCTTTTTTTCAATTTAAGATTTATGTTTAAGTTTAAAAACAGCCAGAATGGTTGTTTAGCCAAAAAAATAAAAAAATAAAAATCATTCACAGTGCTTTACTGCCCTCTTGTGTTCAAAATCAGGTAGGCCAATTGTATTAAATTGTAGGGATGCTACTATGGGAATATTTTCCCACCGTGACTCCGCTGGGGGCTTTAAAGTCGCTAACTTGAAAGCGAAAGTAACGGACGTCTCCACAAGACGTGCAGCTGTGAGCATTTTCGTTTCATTTTAAAAGAAGCCCCATTTCGGGGGCGGATTTCTTGAATGTATTTTACAAAATCACAATGTTGTGTTTGATTGCGAGTATCCAAAAATAAGTAAACACTTTGCAGTTTGAATGATCTTCTTGAATAAAATGACGGAGTAGCCAATGTTTCCACTGTTCGATCGCGGACGTCCACACGGACATTGATAATGGTGGCGCGTGCAGAGCGCTCGAGGGAATTCCTATGGAAGTAGGAATGAACTAAAAAACGTTCACTCTGTTCTGCTCGCTCATCGTCGTGGACGCGCAGCGTTATGAATGCCCGTGTGATGAAAAAATAAACAGATTAGGGCTCTGTTTGATGACAAGAAATGAAAACCAATGCGATATGATGAATGTCCAAAAGATGGCTCCCACAGACTGTTTTTAAATAGGATTGTTTGATATTTTTTTGCTTTTAAACTGTGTGTGTGTGTGTGTGTGTAAGAGATTTTGGTTGGGTGACAGTTGTAGTTTACAGTTTGACAAGAGTTTATAGCTTGACAAAAGCACAATGTTGTGTTTTATTGCAAGTGTACACAAATATAAGTAAACACTTTGCAGTTTGAATAATGTCCTGTATGAACAAAAGGACGGAGTATGTTTTTATGTCTACATTGTTCAATTACGCCACACACACACACACACACACAAACACACACACACACACACACACACACACACACACACACACACACACACACACAAACACTATTTTTCTAATCAGATCAGGCAAGTAATATTCTGTCTTGTCTCCTAAAAAAACAATATATATATATTTATGTATATATATATATATATATATATATATATATGTGTGTGTGTGTGTGTGTGTGTTTGTGTGTGTATATATATAAATATAGCTGCGAGCAGCGATGAAAGGGCCAAAGCCGGCGGCACCGCCACCCCGGTTATAGCGCCACCAACTGGCAGCAGGAAGTCTGTCACTTTCAAAAAGCTTTGAAATCACCTGATTGCTTCAAACTTCACTACTATGATGTAAACACACGGCAGATGTAGACCTGGATGTAGACCTGACCTTTCAGAAGGTTGCTCTCGCATACTTTGTGGTTGATATGTGCCCTCAATGCACACTTTTGCAGAGCCCACACTGATACAAGCTCTACAGCACACTTCTTTTCGACAGTCAAAGCAGGGTTACGTTTTTGCACGTCGTGCACAATAACCCTAAAGGCACCAGGGTGGCGGTGCCACCGGCTATATATATAAATACATAGGGCTATACTGACCTCTTGTGTTCAAAATCAAGTATTGTATTTATATATTAGGTATGTTTCTCGGTTATTTGACGTGTGACCGCTGGGGGCTTTTAAATCGCTATGGATGCGCGAGGACCTGTTTTATCCTAATCATTTTGAACGCGCGTTTATCAAGTCTTATGCCACTCGGTACCAATTGAAGATACTCTCTTATACCGCTATGAAGGTATTTTGTCATGTCTAATGTATTACAGTAATAATGCCACCAAAATGCAACCAAAGCACAGGATAGCAATAGTTTTAAATATAAGGTAATTAATAATCGTTGGAAAGAATGACCGTTTTAAACGGAACATTAATCCACCAATAGATAGCCCAACATAGAAGTTGCTCGCCAGAAAAGCACCTCTTCAGCAAAAAAATATATTTATATATATATATAAATATATATATTTTAAATGTATTGTTTGCTTTAAATTAAATTAAGATTGTATGTTTGGTAATTGAACCTAAATAAATTTAAAATTAATGTTCTATATTTCAGATCAATATATTTGTTTTCCTTCATTTTAATCAACACTAACTTTATTCTCATCTGAATTATAAATAACTTATTTCTGTATAAAATAAAAAATCCCGAATAATCCAGACCAACCAGAGCGCACTATTTCTACAACATCATCAGTGCTGAAGCGGAACTACCAGAGCCGTTCGGCAGATAGCGAGCAGATATTTTGTGTCACGTCGTGCACAATAACCCTAAAGGCACCAGGGTGGCGGTGCCACCGGCTTTTTATATATATATATATATATATATATATATATATATATATATATATATATATATATATATATATAAATATAGCTGCGAGCAGCGATGAAGGGCCAAAGCCGGCGGCACCGCCACCCCGGTGCCTTTAGGTAACTAAAGGCACCGGGGTGGCGGTGCCACCGGCTTGGGCCCGTAATCGCTGCTCGCAGCTATATTTGTTTATTGTTATCGATAGTAATAGTAAAATATTGTGAACTAGATATTATCCAGGGTTTCTTTAATATAGAACTTGTGTTTGTCACTTCACAGGTTGGTTTTAAAAGCGTCTCAGACTATATCACGTACACTTGGGTGAAGGATGACCAGGTGTCTTTCAATGATGAGCTCTTTCAGGTTTGCAGCATTTGCTGTCTGTGTTTCTTGTTAAATAAAGAATTTTTTTTCTTCACATAATCAACTGAGTAGATTATAGATTATATCGTCTTTTTTTCACAGGTTTATGTGAACAAAGATGAAATTCCAGTTCGTGGGGGAGAATGTGTGCTGTGCTATTATAGCAGCAACCTGCAGTGCATTGTGGGTATTAGTCAACCTTTCAGGGTGAGTAAAATTTTACTTCTATATTTTGCTATAATCAGTGTTGGGTAAATTACTCTTTAAAAAAAAGTCATTAATTACTAGCTATTATTAATTACATTTTCAACAGTGTAATTATTACTGTACTAATTACTCTCTCTAAAAAGTATAGCATTACTTATTACTATTTACTTTCTTAATCCCGTAAAAAACCTCGACCATTTGAACAATACAAGGATAGACATGAATCTGCTCTTTAAATTATTTCAAATAAGTTATATAAAATGGCATACATTTTTCTTGAACTGACCAAAGTTTTTAAAGGGAGAAGGTTAAATTATATGCATACATATCATTAGATGTTAAATCCCATTTTATTTCATATAGAATCGTTCTATAGTCTATACAGTATTTAATGCAATTACATCAGAAGTAACTGTAATTAAATCACAGAAAAATCTCTTACTTTGCTTTGTCAAGGTAAAAGTAATTTAATTACAATGATTATTTGCTTAGTAATGCATTACACCCAAAATTGCACATTATTTAAATGCTTTAACATATAAAAAATGTATTCATTTATTTACGGTAACATAGACATATGGCTAGTCCTGCTTTTATGTAAGTAATTATTTTTAATCACTGACTTCAGCTGAACAACAGCCAAATTGCATATTTTCCGGTTTATCACTGTAAAGCTGATATGAAACAATCTGTGTTGTATAAAGTGCTATATAAATAAATTTGACTTGACACTGTTATGGCTGTATGTTTTGAAAGGCATATTTTCAGTTGGCTTCAGTGTTTTACTTCTAGTATGGTATAAAAATCAAATGAATGTTCACTTCAGGTGCAGGAATCCAGAGTGGCGATTGAAGAGGGTTTAGTGTCTGAAAATATCAATGGACTTGATGAAACGGTTGCCAGTTAAGACCAAGACCAAGATGTCAAACCAAACATTACCAGTGGATTTAAGCAAAGTGCAATTTTAATCCAAAATTTGAGCTTTTATTGGTATGTGATATAGTAACTACAATGTGTGTTTTTTTCTCTCTCTTTTAACCAAGAAATATTATAAATCGCAGCCAGTATATTTTAAATTGCAGCCAGTTGGTGGGACCCGTCCCAAATAGATTGTGGTATTCTAAGTAAGCACATTTAAATTGGTACTGAGTTTATTGAAATGGATTCAAAAACAGTTGTTACAAATTAAGAAAAGCATACCAGTGATGTAATTTATTTAATTAATGAATTCACACCACAGCCTTACTATTACCACATTCTTTTAAAAAAACATTTAGTCTGCATTTAACTTGTAATATATTTTCAAACAAATGTTTTATTAGTCCACTGTACATCAAAATGTCCATGTTTACTGTTACAGCTAATGCTGTCCTTGTTTTCTCATTCCATTCTAAATTCATGCAGACTGTTACACTGTCAAGAAAAGGCTGCTTTTGCACAATATATTTGAGAACTTTTATGGCACATGTGTACTTTGTTGATCTATTTATGACTCATACTGAAGTGGTATTATTATATTATTTGTGTCTCACTGAAATTGAGTGCGAATAACTGAAGGATGTGATGGAAATACTTTGACCAATTCTATTTTTGTGGTCAGTACAATTTGATATTATTTTTATGTTTCAAGTATAAACCGATTATGCGCAGAGTGCTTTTTGGCTTAAGAATGTGTTTTTGTTTTAATGTTAGACTAATGCTAATGTATAAATTCAATAAATTTGTAAACAAAGAGTTTATTTTCCAAACAACTAAATGCATACTGATGATATGAAATAAAGTTATTTAAATAAAACAAATGTATAACAGTCTTGTTAATTTTGATAATGAAAATAATAATAAGAAACAAGGTTGTGAGGGATAAAGGTGTATTTCTTTTTAAAATCTTATTTGCTTGTTTATAATTTTTTTATTGTTTTTATTTTATTTTGAGTATGCAGATGGGAAATGAATATGTAAATTGTTTTGTCATTATTGATCGACATTTAGATACACAGTAGTACAATAACAACATCTCTGAGACTGGTACAAATTACAATCCATTCCACTCAAAGCATGTGTGTGTGTGTGTGTGTGTATGTGGGATCTACCACCCCCTAGCGTTGAAACAGTTATGTTGCCATAGTAACAGTGTGTTTACTTGCCGGCAGAGTGTCAGCACATCAGTCGTGTTTTAATTGCATTTATATCTGACAGGTAAGACACCTGATTTTCGCTTAATGCTTTAATTATAACTATTTATAATGTTTATCTTATATTTAAAACACTGAATA
Source organism: Rhinichthys klamathensis goyatoka (assembly GCF_029890125.1). NCBI lineage: Eukaryota > Metazoa > Chordata > Actinopteri > Cypriniformes > Leuciscidae > Rhinichthys > Rhinichthys klamathensis. Next base: position 173,106 of record NW_026606826.1, read on the forward strand.
GATTGTTTAAGACAAGAATTGATGGAGAAAAATGTTTGTTTTATAACAGGTAACTGATATCCTGACATATCTGAATTTTGGTCACACTTTAGATTAGGGTCCAATTCTCACTATTAACTACGACTTTTGCCTCAATAAACTCCTAATTGCTGCTTATTAATAGTAAGGTAGTTGTTAAGTTTAGGTATTGGGTACGATTAAGGGATGTAGAATAAGGTAATGCAGAATAAGACATTAACCCGTTTAATCCCACCGGTCACAATTGTGACCGCAGCTTTTTTCTTATTTCTGGAAGCTCTAAAAATGTTTTTATTGACTTTGGGCAAGAAATTCAACTTTTAAATGACAAAATAGATTGTCTTGATTAAAATCAATTAATGTCATGTGACTAGTGTGAAAGGTCACATGACCAGATCAGTTCACTTCCTGCTTGCACATCTAGAAGAAGATGTCTTCCTCAGACTACTACAAAAAGTAGTATATAAAACATCTTAATTTACATATAGAACTATCATATTTTGTACATATATTCTTTAAAGGGTCTACTACTGATATATTTTGAGAATTATACTCCAGCATATATATTTTGCTCGTAAGACTTGTAAATTTGTTTACGGTCACAATTGTGACCGGTAGTATAACACAGTGCTTCAATTGAAAACAGAGGTATTGGCTGGTATTGGCAGGTTTTGGCAATCCTACACTGAACATGCCACACCTGTGAGGGGGATGGATGATCTTGGCAAAAGAGAATTGCTCACTAAAACAGATTTAGACAGATTTGTGAAGAATATTTGAGAGAAATGGGCCTTTTGTGTACATAGAAAAGGTCTTAGATCTTTGAGTTCAGCTCATGAAAAATGGGGGCAAAAACAAAAGTATTGCGTTTATAATTTTGTTCAGTGTAGTGATGAGTGTCCCAGAAACGGTCAATGTGTTGGACCTTCTTGACGTATGTGACCCCCTTCCCCCCCACCCCCACCCCAAATTGAAAGTGACTGTGATAGTGATGGCTCAGATAGGGAGTACCAGGGTGAAACAGCCCATTTGCCAAGTAGACTATTGAATGGCGATGCAGAGGTGAATTATGGAGGATTGGGCAGATGTTCATGAGAACCAATTGGTGTGCCCCACACATGACCACAAACAACCCTTTCTACAACGTACGGCCCATCTTCAGTGCACTGAATGAGTGAACACAACACACATCTCCCTGAAACTGGCCTAGGACAGGGCCCAAGTGTAGTCATGGTCTAGCCCATACGGGTCTAGCCGAACAAGCAGAAGTTCCTCCAGGGTGTAACTTTGTACATGACAACCTTTTCACCTCACTAAGCCTTCTTCACGATATGCCAAAACGAGATATTGGATGTCTTGGAATGAATTGTGTCAATAGGTCTAATTGAAGAATTTGAATGAATTCTGACTATGTTGTTTCCCACCGGTCACTATTGTGACCGAGTATAAAACCTAATATTTCACGAACTTAACCAACATAAAATCAAAAAAGGCATAATGTTTGAGTGTTAGGGAGGCCTAAGGAGTAAAATGCATGTACTCAAGTTGCAAGAAAAAATTTGGGATTAAACGGGTTAATATGTGCTTTATAAGCACTAATAAACAGCCAATATCTTAGTAATAATTATGTTAATAAGCGCCTAGTTAATAGTGAGAATTGGAACCTAAACTAAAGTGTTACCCTGAATTTTATAATATATACGTTTTGAAATATAATGTACCTGTTAGTTGTTTTTTGGCAACAGTATGACTTTAATGCAAGTGTTTAAAACAATAAAATAACTACATATCATTAAAATAACTACATATCATATCGTTATCATTATAGTCTAGTAATTATAAAACAATGACCTAAATTATTTAAAAACCAAAGAATGACTTTCTTTCTCATTAGAAAAATGTCTAGGCTGATGGGACCCCCTGATAAGTTTCTGCCATCCGAGTGGAAGCATGCAAACCAGGTGCATTTCAGGAGTTCGGAGGCAGAACGAGCGCACTCGGAGAAACTGAGAGCAGAGTGTCAGAGACTCATAGAGGAGAGCAACAAATCTACCAAACACATGCAACAGGATGCACAAAAGAAGCTGGGTATGCAGTGCTCAAAATGCATGTAACTGGAGGCCTTGCATGAGATGTGCAGTAAGACAGGAAGTGTAATGATGACACTTGACCTTTTAAAGATAAGTGATAGAAATGATGAAGAGAGGAAGTTATTTCAGATAGGGTTATATTGATTTCCTTGATAAAGACATTTATTTGTTAAACTGTTCTGGCCTACTTAGTCTGTATATATTCTCCCTCCCTCTTCTTTAGAGCAGAGAATCCAGGACATCAAATTCTGGAGGCAGGAACTGGAGAAGAAGTTTGAGGAGATGGTGCAGGAGATCGAGACCCTCGTCGTCTTCAAGAGCCGTGTGGAAAAAGCCTTGGAGAGCTGCTCTCAGCCTTTTCAAGTGACTTTGCAATGTCTTACTGAGAGGTACTTCTCACTGTAGAGCACAACCAGAGGACATTTCTAAAATCAAGTGTTGAACTACATGACCAAATTGATCAAAAGTGACAGTAAAGACTAAAGAACCCTGAAAAAACCCATCATGGTTTCCACAAAAAATATTAAGCAGCGCAACTGTTTTCAACATTGATAATAATAAGAAATCTTTCTTGAGAAGCAAATCATCATATTAGAATGATTTCTAATCAGTGGTCTAGTGACCCCAACTTTCGAATGATAGTGTAAGTTATAAACCAAATTAACCACCCCTAATTTAGGATTAGGCCGACATCATTCAGCACAGTTCAAACCTTTCACAAAATGTCTCATTGGTAACCTAATCATGTGATATGTACGGGACAACCCTTTAGAGAGAAGCGTGTGGCGATTGACCTGGTGCATGATGGGGTGGAAGAGGAACTGTTGAAGGAGAAGGAGCTGATTGAGGGTGTGATGGTTCTTCTACAGCGAACACTGGAGCAGATCAACGAGCAGATCAGGTTAGTGGGACAGTGACAAAACTCCAAGGACTAACTTGTAAGGAATTCAATTGTCCTACATACTGTAGCAATTGATGAGTAATTCCAAAGTGTTTAAAGGGGTCATATAATGGTACATGCACTTATACAAGTTGATTGTACTGAAATGTGTGTTGGCAGTGCCTGTACACAACCATCATAAAATGATAAAAATCCATCCAGTGTTTTTGTATTAATCTCCTTATATGTTTTCCCCTGCCTCAAATTGAGCCGTTCGATTTTGTGACGTCACACGCTCGGAAGCCCCTCCCCCGATTGTTGATTGACAGCATCGTTTCAACACAGACCCGCCCTCGCTCGTGAGCGAGCTGTCAATCATAGTCTGCGCGGACCGGCGCGGTCATTGTTGATATGCTGGAGCACTGTCTATGAGCAGAATGGCGTCTAAGCGATTGTGGTGTTCTGTTCTTGGGTGTAATAACGAACACAGCAGTCATTTTAATGTTCCTAAATCCGAACCGCTGAAGACGCAGTGGCTGAGTTTGTTTTCGAAGGGAATATTCCCCACGAGCAACGTCAATGCTCTCATGTTTGCGCGAATCATTTCACACACCAGACTGCTTTATAAACGAGGGTCAGTATAAAGCTGGTTTTGCTAAGAAGCTGCTCATGAAAAAAGGATCGGTACCAGCTATTCGTGTTCCTGCTGAACCTCTAGAACAACTGAAGTTAGTGTAACGTTTTATTAAACTTAACATTAATATTTATATTAATCTTTGCAAATTGCTAGCTGCACGCTTCACAATGAATGCGTCTAAGGTTTACACTCAGGGTACATTACGGCATGTTTTCTATGTATGACGTTCTCAATATAATTCATAATCCCACGTTAATACTGAACAACGCATTATGGTTATTGTGTTATTGTGTTACAAACGGTGTACGCACAGCACAGAGGGGCGGAGTGAGCAAAGCTAATTATCATTTAAAGTCATATGCACTGAAACGGCGTGCTGAAAACAGAGCTGTTTTTGACCAAGTAAAATAAGTGTTTTCTTACAATACTAATGAGAATTTTTAATTGAAGTATATTACAAACTTTTAATTTAGACCCTAAAGAATCATACTAGCTTGTACAAAAATGGCATTATATGACCCCTTTAAAATATGAATTATATTGTGTTGTTCAATCAAATTCTCTCTAGTTATATAAACGTCAATTTGCTCCAAACTAAATTGTAGTTTGTAAATTACTCCTGTGCTTTTCAGGCTTATTCGTTCAGTGAAGTACTATCTGGAAAAGGACTTGCAGGACAAATTTCAGGCCGAACGCATCGATGATTTCTGCTCTCTTCTCACCAACACATCGCCTGATTTAAACGGAGGGAATTCAAACTTAACAAGTGTTGGGTAAGATGACATGTTTATGATACAGTATTTAAAAATCTAGGCTAATTCTGTTTTATAAATATATTATCAAATGTTAACAGATTTAGGTTTTCCAACGTTTTTTTTTCCCTTTGCAAACCTATTTCCTTTACCGTTTCCAGAATTGCAGTGAATCCTGAGGAATGGGAGAGCCTCTGCAACTTAAACGTTAGCAAAGCGGAGAATGAGAAGAATAACTCTCTTTCTCTGAGAGCTCTTGTGGCAAGCTTGCTAGAGCAGACGGCTGCAGACATGCGCAGACAGTATGAGGCTACGGGAAGGGCATTTGAGCTGCGCATACAGGAGACCAAAACTGCCAAAACACAGCTTGAGAACCAGCTCAATGAGGTTGGTTGCACTTGTGAATTGAAGGGATAGTTCACCCAAAATTTTAATTCTCTCATCAATTACTTACCCTCGTGCAATCTCGGATGTATATCCCGCATACTATATAGTAGGGAAGTATTCGATTTCAGATGCAGCGAATGGCTTGAGTTGGTACTTATTTTGAATAAGTAATTACTAGTAATTACACTAAACAAATATGTTCTATATTATATGAATGTGCGTAGTATGAATGTAATCTGGACGTACTACTTTCGCCATGTTGTCAGTATCATATAGTATGGACATGTATGCGTATATATACTGTAATAAGCTGGATAATTCAAAATCAAAAATTTGTATTTTAAGTAATATATTTATTCATTTACTTACTATTAAGTAAATAAGGTCAATCTTTTGTTATCTATAGGGTTTCGTTCTAGGTTTTGCTGTTGTTGTTGTTATAATTTGACTAGTTTTATATGTCTGTGCTCTCTCAAAGCTGCTAGCAGAGATAGCAAATCAAGAAAAGAATCTGGAGGCTCTAAAAGCGGCTATCGCAGAGAAAGAAGCTCCAGTGAAAGTGGCTCAGACTCGACTGTCCGCTCGCAGCCAAAGGCCCAACGTTGAGCTCTGCCACGACCCGGCTCAAATCCGGCTGCTGGCAGAGGTCAAGGAGCTCGCTAACAACATCGAGAGGTAAAGGAAAGGGTTTGGATGTTACCAAACATATAACATTAATTGCATGTCCTAATATGCTAGTATGTCCCCAATAAAAGCATTTTCCCTCTATGGTTTCTGCATTAGACTAGCCGAGGCGTTCCAGCTTTCAGAGATGAAACTGAAAGCTCTAGCAAGCAGCCAGCTGAGCCTGGAGGAGGAGATCCAGGTGAAGACCAACTCTCTGTACATAGATGAGGTGATCTGCCTTCAGCAACGTCAGCCTGTCGTTATTCACAACTTCTGAACAGAGCTCATGTACGACGGAAATGCCTAGTATAGTTAATGGCGTTTTGGAAGAAGAGTTTCCTTTAAATCATTTTAAGTTATTATGATGGTTTCAATACAACATCTAATGTCTTTAAAAATCTCTACTGGGATGTTTCCTCTCAGAATCTGTTTGTTGCACACAGCGATGTTTTGATAAAATGTCTTTAAAAAAATGCTAAATTAAAAAGATATACAAATAAAAAAGATGATCCCAATTTACTTGGTTCTAGTCTTAAAACATGAATTGATGGTTTATAATAAAAAATAAAAATGGAATCCTCATAATTCATTATACAGAAATGAACAAATAATTAGGTATAAAGAAAATATCCGTTTTTTAGAAAATAATTTCAGTGCTAACAATACTGGTTTCTGTATTAGTTTAGTTTTACTTTTAATCATCATGGGAGGTGTATCAAGTACACACATCTCTATGGTTATGATAAATCAGTCAGACCAAGTAAAAAGCACGAAACGGATCTGAAGAAAAACTGCTGTCACATCAGCTCTTCAAATATAAGGTAAGCGACCATTTTAACAGTTTTGAAAATAAAGGTGCTGTTGTTGTGTCTTTTTTGTAACTAATAATGTCAAATAAGACTGTTATTTTTATTATTGTCATAGTTGTGCTTTAAAAATACATGATTGCCGTATTTCTCTCATTATATTAGTCTGCGATGCTGCAAACATTGCTGTTCATCCTAACGGTCGTTCAAATGACTGACTGTTATGGTTTTGTGAGTGTTGTTAACTTGTGTATTGTGTTGTAATTTCATCATGGTCTTATTACTCGATTTATAGAGAACAAGTACATTTTCTTTTGACTTTTTAGTCATGAAAAGATTTCAAATATCAGCATATAAATAGTAAGATTAAATGTTTTGACTATATTGTTTTATATATCATCTGCTGCACTTCTATGACTTTTACAGTCCAGGTTAAGAAATATGACTGATCGTAAACATTTTAATTTTAAAATGATTTTTATCCCTTTGATATGAGCCATTGATTTTAATAACATTTTGTCAAAAAAAATATGAAAATACGCTTGCAAATATTACATTTAATAAATCTACAGTATTGTGAAAGTTTTTATTTTGTTTTTTCATTTCAGACCCTAATGAACTGACTAATGAACCGACTAACTTCTCCATGATTACCGTAAAAGACAACTTCACTGAAGAGGCTGGTTTGTGTATCAGAGTTTTCTGTTTTTTCACTGTCCCTCAAAGTGTCTCAGAACCCATTGAAAGGACCTGGTTCAAAGGAGATCCACAAAATCCAACTGTTGAAGTTCCTTGGGCCAGTTTTGCTATACACTTTCATGGTGATGAGAGAGAGTGCAGCTTTATGCTGACAAACTTGGTTCAGGGTGAATCTGATGGTGAATACAGATTGAAACTGAAATGGGATCAAGAGAAAGTGTATATCTTTCCTCAGACAGTAAAAATTGCTGTAAAAGGTTGGTTGTGTGTTTGTATTTATGCATTTTAACAGAGAACGAGTTGCACACACATCCAGATTAATTTATAGCATTTCTGACTCCAGTAAATCATTGTTTTTAGAGCTCAACCAGAAACCAACTATAAACGTCCCACAACTCACAGCGGGAGAGAAGGCAGAGATATCCTGCAAAGTTCCAGGAGATTGCATAAATACCTTAGCAGATATAGTTTGGACAGGGATTGAGCCTGATGAAATTAAACGTGTAGCTTCTGCAGTTCCTGGTAGTGAACACCAATATTCAGTATTGATTTTTCATCCTGAGCCTGAACATCACAATACTAAGCTCACCTGCACAGTAATTTTTCAAAAAAGCATTCAGACCGAAAGTACTGTGATCCTTAAAGTAAGAAGTATGTATTATTTCACTTATAACACATCATAATTTCAAATTTCAAGTAATGTGATGAAGACCATTTTTTAAATAAACTGAATAATAATTTTTCTTCAGACGCCCCTAAAATCCTGAATAGCTCCTGTTGTTTGGTGTGGGGTGATGAATTGATCTGCATGTGTGTCAGCAGTGGTGTGCCGTTACCCCAGATACACTGGACGATTCTGGACAGTGAATATTACAGTATTGCTTCAGCAAAGAACACCAGCAGCAGCATCACCGTCTCCATTGCTAGTTTCAGGAACCTCAAAGCAACCATTGAATGTGTCAGTAAGAATCCCATTGGTATGGCAGAAATGGAAATCCAAGTGCACAATCATGCTGAGAAACCCAAAGGTAGGCAGGACAAAATCATGCGTTTTACAAGCATTTGACATTTTCTGCCATAGTGACAAACATCTGTATGAATTAACTATCATTCTGGAGTTGGCTTCTTGTATGAAATTTCCTTTATTCTTCTCTCATTTTTCTCATGTTTTAGTAAGTTGGAGTTTGTCCACCCCTTGGATATTTTTTACCCTTTCAGTTGTTGTAAATGTCATCTTCATTTCCTGTTTGACTGTCATCCTACGGTAAGAACTTCATAAACTCAAGAAAATTATGTTGGCTGGCCATTTAGTGTCAAATGTTTGTATTTGTCACTAATGCCACACATACCATTACCATTTTGGCAGAAGGAGAGAAAAACTTAAGAAACCAAATAATGACAACCATGTCTACATGACTCCAATGAAGAGAGAGGAATCTGTGTATGAGACTGTTCAAATGTCTTCAGAGAGATCTTAGTGGTTTGATCAACAGCTGAAATAAAGCTTTTTGTTAAGTTTATACATCAAGTGGCTTTTCTTACACATTAGCATAATGTGAAACAGCATGTAGCTATTTTAGCTCGTGCTAATGTCCTAAAATCCCAAATGTAACATTTGTTTTTATGTCCTTTTTACTTTATGCCAGCAAAATGCTTAAAAAAACAGTTTCTTATTCCACTATGTTTTAGAAAAGGTTTGCAATCTTTGTTAAGACTTTCATTTTAATAAAAAAATTGTGATTGTATTCAAAGGTCTTGTGTTTCAATACATTTCATGCCTTTCAAAATGATGTGTTCGTTTAGTGTTTTACGTGTTAAGGATAGGGGGGTGTAACGCAAGTATTGTGCAACAATATAGACATCACAGCTGCAGAAACTGGAGACAGATCAAGATCAAGAAAAACAGCACCAATCTGATCGCAATTAATACTGCTGTCACATCAGGTTTTATGAGCTCTTCAAATATTAGGTAAGTGATAATTTAGTCGACATCATTTTAACAGTTCTAAAAAAAAAATTCTGTCTATTTTCTTTGCTATGATGCTTTTTCACTGATACATTTAAAATATATTTAGACAATGTAGAAGACAATTATTAAACTTAAGTCCACAGTCTGCCTGATCTGGGCCTGAGCCTGAACATCACAATACTAAGCTCAACTGCACAGTAATTTTTTTTTGTAAAAACTCACAGACCGAAATGGATTACTGTCGTGTTCGTTTTGCGTGGTTTTGGAAGCATCAACTTTCAGGTATCTATCCACTTGAACTGCATCCAAAATTCTTCCCTATAGTAGGTGGAAAAAATAGTATGTGACATGTCTGTCTTCACAGTACACATAAAAGAGTAGGCAAAAAGTTCCCGGATGACCTTCTTCTGGCGAGATTCTTGAGTGTGCATATGATGAACGCTTTACTATCCCATGGGATACACAGCCTTGGACTCACTGATGGATTATTTTTCCAAAAACAACAACAACAAAAAAACTCTTGATGCCAGTAAAATACTTTTGGAAAAGCAGTTTATCCAAGTAATGGCGAACGAATAAAGCGAATATGCCAGTTTTAATTTTTTTTTTTTTTTTTCACTTTTAAAGAAAATTGGCAACGTTTGTGGCTGGAGACTTTTATTAAATAAAAAGAACGCAAGCAAAGAACATCATGTAAATTATTATTTAAATAACGATTGGAGATTTTCTGTTCTGCATTATTATGTCAATTAGGAAACAACATTACTTTGTTCATTATTATTGCCATCACACAGTCAGATAGGCCTACATACAAATATTCTTTACAACACTTAAAGTGAAATGCGCCCCCAAATCTTTTTGCTTACAAATAAATATCTGTGTATATACCTTCAAACATGGACTGTCTGTTACTAATTGTATATGCACATATAATGTCAGTTTTTTTGTGTGATTTTCTGCAAAATATACACCATTGTTGCACAATGTATGTTCTTGTTGTGCCGTCAAAGCTTCACAACACAGAACTATATATCATGCAGAGTATTTACATACATTGGTATCCTACCAAGGTGCATTGAATGCTTTATGAATGTAAGATGCAATTAATTTAATATCATAATGACTCATTAATCTGTTAGTCAAAATGCATTTCAAGGGCTAATTGCATATACTGACCATTTAACAAACATCTATTGGACACAACCTTACCAGAGGATTACATGATTACATAAAACATTACATTTATTTCAAGCACCTTAGGTAAAGTGATACCTTTCTATATGTTCCAAATGGTGGTTATTTCTTACTCAGTTTCAAAGGATGAGTTTCAATCATCCATTATTAAATATGAATTTCTATTGGTATCAAATGTCAGCTTGACTCTATTGGATTGCAGTGTGTACCGGGGCAGGGATGGCCATCAGGCATGATCATATACTACTTCCTACCAGATTGGCTGACTAATTAAAAGGGTGATTTTGCTCCTCAATTTATTTGGAACATATTTTAAATAAATATATATCTGAATAAAAGGGCACAAAGTAGTTGGGGCAAACAAAATCCAGCAACCATTCAATAAACCAGTTTTGAATTCAGTTACTGGCCTGTTTTCATTTACAAATACAAATAATTAAGATACAGTATAAACTGAAATGAAAAAACAAACAAAAAAACAGTACAAATGTAAGCCAAAATTAAGGAATTCTTCACCCAAATCTGAAAATTGTGGTACTTGCTCACCTCCATTTTGTTCCAAATTCACATAACTATCTTTCCGTGGACCAAAGTATAAGAATCTTTATGCAGCTATTCCATACAATAGTTCAGCCATCACAAACTCCAAAAATGGATGAAAAAACATCATAACAGCACCATAAAAGCAGTCCATACGACTCAATATTCCACATTTTATTCCACGTTTGAGTCCAGATAATTTAAAATGGCATCCCATTCTTACGTTTTGGCATAACTGATGTCAATAATGGCTTCAAAACACTTGGAATATAGCACACAATGGTACTTTAATTATGTATTTTGCCTTTTTAAAGTTTGACAGATGTAGTCACTATGAACTGTTGTTGTATGGAAATAACTGAATGGAGATTCTTGCAACATGCAGTTGAAATGAAATGAGGGTGAGTGAATTTTCATTTTTTGGGTGAATTATCCCTTTAACAATCACTTCTGGGTATGTGAAAAACGTATCAATGTACACATAGTCTGGCTATATTTGAGAGTATTAGTCTCTCTGGACAAACCCAGAGTTGGGGATAGTGCTTATTCTATATGTCGAGGCGCACAGAGCACCTCGTTCCCTGATGCTTTGACTTACAGCGGACACAGTGAAAAGGACCACTAGTGACTGAGTCTCTCCCGAAACCATACCGATTCCCTTAAGCTTGCTTCAAACTTTGAGAAAAGCTCTACTGTAACTCTTGGGGAAAAGAACCTTCTTTTTAGAAAGTCTTGTCTTTTAAACCAAGAGAACCCTAAAACCTCTCATTTCTGATTGAGAGACAAATATCTGGTATGGTTACAAACAAGAATGGGTATAGATAACCCAAAACTATCTCTATTGTATATTTTACAGGTGAGGGAAAGTGTCATTCCCAGAACCTCAGAGACGTAAGACTAAGAGAGCTCAAAAACCTCATACTCTGACAAAAATAATTGCACATTGTCCGCTAGCTGTTTAAGACCGTTCTTTTCCCCTCAAAAGGCCACGTTTAATATGGGTGAAATTGAAAATTTGTGGGGCATGGGGAATGATTGGGTCCTAGTGGCCACCGTGTCCCGTTTGGCCAAGGCATCAGGGAAGAATCGCGGTTCATTTGGCCTTAATTTCAGTATAGTCGCTGCCGTCACCATCAGCCCTCCTGAAGCCTCCCTCCCGGTGTCGTCCATGGAGGAACTCTAGGGCGGCGTAATTCAGCTCTTGCCTCTCCATGCCTGCAATTGGGCCAACAGATTGGTAATCACTGTCGTCTCCCTGTCAAGATAATGTAGGAAAGATATTTAAGCCCAATTTTGGGGGGAAGAGCAGGAAAACGTTGGTAATGTCAAAATAAAAGTTCCCAAAAAGACACTCAAAAGCACTGTTAGCAATTAGATGCTAAACATAAGCACAGCGCATGAACTATTAGTTTCCAGGCAGCAGTGTTAAAAACAGAAATAAATCTGAATTATTTATTGTCGGAATTTGATTTTTTTTTTCTAAAAAATATTCCATATTATGCTTTTATTGTTGTCTAGTGCCAGTTCATTTCACCTCCACCCATTTGTTTACATGCTCATCTTAAATTTCAGCCTTACCGTGCCTTCCTCTAGGATGGAGTTAAACTTTGAGCCCAGGAGCTCAGTCTTAAGCTATGTTAGGGGAAGAAAAAGAGACAGAGTGCAGAGAAGCAATGAAAGAGGAGAGAATAGAGGTCAGGAAATGCTCTAAGCATAGGCCACACTGGGACTCTCAGTTGTGATGCGCCATCCACACTTGGCTTTTGTAACAGTGGCTATATTCGGAATAGTATACTAGCATACTACCGTTTCTGCACAATGTATACTGTGCACATTATGCCACTTTTTGTATACACTGACTACGCAGAGTACTACTATGGTTCATTTGGCAAAATATGCAGCATACAACACAGCATACTGTATCCCACAACGTAATGCCTTTCACTTGAACATCCATTTCTAGCGGGATTATTAAACTGGAGGTAAATTCAGCCATCTCTTTCTAAATTCAATTTTTGATTGGACTTACAAAAGTTAAGACATTTTAGACAAAATTGGATTACAAATGAAACAATTTATTTAAAAGATGATATCTGCATGCATGCAACATAAGGTCATGTGACAATATGTGTTAGCATACATCAGCTTGAAAAGTCTACTCTTCCATTTGCTATTTTTTTAATAGTAGTAGCATAAAGTGTATAGGCCTACTGTGTAGTATTTAATAAATAGTTTTCTAGCATACCGTTCTGAACATAGTATATAGCAAAACTATAATTTTCCCCTCTTCAAATCATTCTTTAAAAACTTAGTACTGAGTATGTAGCAATCAGCAAAAATGAGTAATTCTTTTTAACACGTGGTTCCTGATTGTTTTAAATGTTAATGCTAAGTGTGGAAAGCTAATTACAACTAGAGAAGAGGCCGTATATAATATCATTTGCCACATGCATGGAAAAGACTATAGAATGTTGATTAAGTTATTGTATTTTTATTGTGTTCGCTTTCATTTCGTATTATCACTGTGTGTGCAAGTACTGTATATGTAGGTGATTTATTTATCATTGTGATATCTCACCACTTTTTTCCTGAGACTCTGTTTGTCCTTCTTGACTGCGCTGTAGAACATTGAGGGATTCTCCACTTTAGATCCCACGTCCTGCCCAGGGTTACCATTCTCTCTGGGGGGTGGAGTCAGAGAATCAGACTCTGTCTCACACTCAACCACACTGTAAACTAATTGGCTAGTGGCAACACTTTAAAAGGATAGTTGAGCCAAAAAACTAAACTTCTATAGTTTACTCAACCTCATGAAAAACCTGTATGACTTTCTTTCTTCAGTGGAACACAAACCAAGACATTTTGCACAGTGTCTAAGCTGCTTTTTTCAATACAATTGAAATGGAGACGAATGATGAAATGATATGCCACAATTGATGTCAGTGATCATCAGTCATTTCATAAGGTCACACTGTCAATGTGGCCCGAACCCAGAGTACTCCCCCATATCCCTGGCTGGGATAGGAACTAGCTGAGAGTGAGGAGTCGGGGTGGCGGAGGGCTGCAGAAAAGACTGTCGAGGACCGAAGGCGAGTCAGCGATATATATAGGCCTCTGATCATACTGATTGGGTAGATAATTTGAACGTGCTCCTCCCGAATGTTGTCAATAAAACATTATGTGTCACGATTCCCCAGTGTCTTTGTTCATGAACTTTTATTTTGATATTCTTTTGTCTCGAATAGCCTATGTTCATTTCCTGTGTGTTTAGTGCCCGTTTCCTTGGTTGCCATAGTTATTTTTTTGTTTCATTGATTAGTGTCTCACCTGTTCCTCATCATCCTGTGTATTAATACCCTCAGTTATTTTCTGTTCTTAGTCTTATGTTACCGTTTCATGCTGGTGTTTCTATGAATGGTTCTTGATATTTATAAAATGTGATTTCATTGTTCATCTGTGTCAAGCCTCTTTTAATCTGGATTATCAAGTCAAGCCAGTACGTGACATTGCCTGTAGGAAACTTGCAATATAATGCACAAAATCATATAGAACATTTTATGGAACATCTTTTTGTCACTTTCGGAAGTAGACAGTCCTCATTATCTTTTCATTGTATGGAAAAGATCTGCTTAGACATTCAGAAAAAAAAATATTTTAGCTTTTGTTCCTCTGAAGAAAGAAAACCATACAGTGAGTTAAAGACAATTGTAATTTTTAGGTCAACTATTCCTTTAAGCCTGGGCATCCATTTTAACACAAGGGGATCATTGCAACCCCTAAATAAAAATGGCATTGTGCCACAGTGTCAAGTTTGGGATCGTTTCATTTTGATATCCAATGGGACGTTTTATTTTTTCTTGCAAAATGAGATAGGAGCAGGATGTTTGCTGCAGAGCTCAGCGGTTTTGAGGCTGAAAAGCAATGGCATGGGGCAATTGAACCTGCAATAGTTTTGTTAGTCTGCAGTTTCATGCACAATGTGGCATGTTTACCATCTTACCAAGCAATCAAATTGGATAATCTGTGAGTGGGTTATGGCTTGAAAACCAAATGCCAAAAAAAACAAAAAAAAACTGAACATGGATGACTAGGCTTGGGTGTTTTGATACCTACAAACCCCGGTCCCAACCCACAAACTCCACCAAAATGTTCTTCTCCCAGTCTTTCTTGTGAGGGATACTCACTTTTTATTGTTATGACCCACGTATCTCACAGCTGCGATGATGAAGGCGATGACCGCCACACCTCCGATAGTCCCCACTATGACGGCCATCATGTACTTTTCTAAAAGAGTGCATAGAGTTAATTGATGACACCTCAAAATCACATTAATGATTGGACATGTGGCTTCAGTGAAAGTCTACTTACTCTCCTGCTGCAATTCCAAGCGGATGGTCTCGGAGCCGTATATGTTGCTGATACTGCAGTGCACATGGACAGCGGTATCACCATTGTTTCCCGTTTCACCCTTGTCCTGGAGCTTAATGATGCCCGTGGACGTGTACCCATCCGAGTGCATGTAGTAGTTGAAACGGTTGTTGGAGTTGTTGATGGTGATGTTGAGGTCAGGCAGGTGGAATTCGATCACAGGCTCAGGGTTTCCTGAGGCAATGCACACACACTGAACGCCCTCACGGACTATAGTGCACTTAGAGTCGTCAAGGAGGACAGGGGCAACTAGGAAAATTGAGAAGAAATAATAATAAAAAACACATCTTTCTGTGTTGTAGTACTTCAGTCCGGACAAGACTGGACTTGGAGTCAGAGTCCAAGAACGTAGTTTCAGAAGCATTTGAATTCGGCCTGGATTCTGACTTGAATGATCTGGGGCCTCATTTATAAAACTTTGCGTAGGATTTGCGTCAGAAGTGGCGTACGGATGAAACATAGGACGTGCGTACGCACAGAAATATTCGGATTTATAAAACCGTGCGCACGCACATCCTACGCATTTTTCCCTTAATAAATCACAATCAATTCTAAATGTAGCGCAGCTTTTGCGGCTTCATGTCACGCCCATAGTTGCCCATAAATAGTCTGTGAAACGCCCACAAGTTAATATTCATCGATTGCGAAATCATGGCAAACATAGAGAGGAAATAAAAAAAACGTAACTTCACTCAATGTGAAGTAGAAGTTATCGTTGGCGAGGTGGAAAAGAGGAGAAAAAATGTTGTTTGGAGGGCACAGTGTGGGCATTACTAATGCCAAAAAGGCACTTGAGTGGCAAAAGGTTGCAGACGCCGTAAATGCTGTAGCCTCACAACCTCGGACTGTGGCCAAAATAAAAAAGAAATGACAAGCTACAGATGTCGGTTATAATCTACTTGGAAATGGGAAATAGTTCAGCGCAAATGTAATTTCTTGCAGCTTTCTGAATGATTGAGACATAGGTCTACGTCATACGTTATTTTATCAAAAATAAAACAAACTAAAGGCATATGAATACCATGATTCCCTAGCTGATGAAGACATTTTTACTATGAAAACAACTTTCCCCAGTGGACAAATAATACATCTATCTATCTATCTATCTATCTATCTATCTATCTATCTATCTATCTATCTAATTATCTATCTATCTGACTGACTATCTAGCTATATCTAGCTATATCTGCTCCGCCTGACGAACACATTGGCGAGCATATCAGTTTTGTACATTATTTCGTTCTGTTTACCATCTTATTTATGAGGATGAATTGTATGCCAATATTATTGCAGAACATATTTCACTTTTCTTTTTGCAAATATGTGTTAATTTGCATTTCTGTTGTAGATCGATCAAACGGGTGTTCGTGTTGGCTGTTAATTGTAAGACTTGCTTTGTGAAGTCTTCGTGTTATTTATGAGAGGCAGTATTGCCATTTATTTTACACAACGGTCTACAGTTTCACACACTTTCACGTGTTTCTTCCATCTGCCGACGGTGTCGCCATTTCTCATTTCACCCGTTTTTGTGCGTACGCCTGGGTCAGAGCTTGCTTGAAGGACCGCACATTTTACCGTGAAGTTTGCTTTTTATAAATACAAATTATTGCGTAGAGAGCGGCGTACGCCTTCTTTTGTGCGTACGCAACGTTTATAAATGAGGCCCCTGGTCTCGACTAGTCATAGCAAATATGGTCTTGGACTTGAGATGGACTTGTCCAGACTAAAATACTACAACACTGACATCTATCCTTTACTTGCTCATCTGTTCATCTATGCTCATCTTGCCATCTTAAGGCTTGACCCAAGCTGAACGCAAACCAAAACCAACTTTTCTTTGGAGAAAACATATTTATAAACTGTCCCTCAGCATAATTACAGTCTACTGGCTCAATGTCTTTACTTAAAACTGGTCAAACTTTTACAGCGACTTACATTCTACTGTAATGTTAAGTGAGCTGCTGGCCCGTCCGTGTTCGTTCTCGGCTAGACAGCGGTAGACTCCATCGGCCTGCGGTGTGATCTCGTGCAGCTCAAGCACAGACCCCTCCTCAGCTGTGATGGTGCCCACCAGCTCCCCATCCTTCAGCCAGGTCAACGTGGGCATTGGATTACCCCTGCTGGTGCACTGTAGAGCAACTGAAGATCCCTCTAACGCTGTCAGAGACTCATTGATCCTTGGCTCCCGTGGAGGAACTTCCAGTTTGAGAGAAAAGAAAGAAAACCGGATTTCCGGATTAATGTTCGGATGGAGAATGGAATGCAGGTATACGGCTTATACTGCCATATGACTTATTAGCACAAAACGGAAAAAACTTAAGCCATTATCTGTATCCAAACTCACAATTGCTTGCAGAAACTTTAAGAGATTTATTTTTTTAATCCACAGGAGTGCATGAACTTTTACTTACAATTTACTGCCAGATACATGGATGTGTTCATGCTGCCGTAGCCATTGTCACCAACGCAGGTGTAGACACCTTCCTCCTCCGGGGTCAGGTTGTCCAGGGGCAGTGAAGAGTTTGAGGCGGTTTCCGACATCAGCTCTTTTTCACCAAAATACCAAGTTATCGTGGGGACTGGATTACTGTCCACATCACAGTGCAGGACCACCGAGCTTCCCTCCATCACCTCTTGAGACACATTCACCCACACGGTTCGAGGGGCGTCTACAGATTACAGGATAAGTCAGTAGATATTGTCTGAGAAAATTATGCATCGGTTTTGATGAAAGTTAAGCAGCTAAACGTTTAATAAAATGGTGGAACTTACACTTGATGTCCAGAGAAATGAGGCGTTCATAGACGAAGGTGGTGTTTGGGTAGTGGACCCGGCAACCCAGCAGCTGGCCGTTGTGCATGGGTTTGGGTGTGAAGGTGAGGGTGCTGGACAGTACAGCAGTGTTGCTCTCCTCAACAGTGTCAGGGGTGAAAACGGGGTCGGGTAGGTAGTCTGTGTACATCCAGTGGATCTCTGGACTCATGTCTGGACAATTGTCTGGGACATAACAGGTCAAGTCCAGGCTTAAGTCACTAACAATCTCCTCTGGAACATCGATGTTGGGCTGATCTAGAGCAGGGAAAGACATAGAAGTCAATATCAAGTCAAAAAAGACCTGTTTACTTGATACTTTAATCAAGCCAAATAATCATTTATGTATGGAATTAGCAAACCTGCATTTAGGTCTGGTTCCATTCTTCTATACAGCACCCACTTTTAACAGTACAAAGTCTCGCCCTACATTTTTACTCATTAAATATGCTGTTTGATCCAGAAATACATCTTATTACAAAAGTAAAATTGGTTGTGGCTGAAACTGCTGTTTCATCTCGACTTCAAATACTAGAACAACGTTTCAGTAACCACACTGAAAAAAAACATGTATCTTAGTTTAACTTTTCAGTAAAATATCTAAAAACCCTTCAAATTAATTTAATAAACTTAAGAAGCAAAAAGTGAAAAAGTCTTACAATGTAGTAAGACAAAATACACTTATGTTCAATATACCATTTATGAAAACAAGAGATGTCAAAGCAGTCCAAAACAACACTGGAACATTTTTACAAAGACATTTTTCAAAGCATCCTCTTACAGGTTTTGAATTACATGAGGGTGAGTAAATGATCACAAATGTTTAATTTTTGGTTGGACTAATCCTTTAATCTTAATCTTATGCAGTGTTGCTTCTCAAGTAAATTTGCATTGTTTTAAGGATTTGGGGATACTATTACTGGAAGACACATAAAAAGGTATAATTAAATAATGTTTTTTTTTCTTCATACTCTGGCCTGCATACTTACTCAACACCTGTAGATTTGTGAAGTCAGGAAAAGTGTAGATGTTTGCTCCGCCCAGGTCTGCACGGAAGTAATACCTCCCAGAAAGTTCCTCGCCGACATTTTTTATCAGCAGTGTGCAGTTTTTTTGTGTCAGGTCACCCAGTAGCCTGCTCCGTCCCTTATAACTTTCGTGAACAATATCTGTGCGTGACTTATACACCACTGGGGGGAAAAGCTGGGGGTAGGGGTGTCCAAAATACCAGATCCCGTGGACCCCCCTGTAAGGCCTGATACCAGAGGGGTATGTGAATGAACAAGGTATAACCACACAGGAGTTTGTCATGGCTGAAATGTCTCTGGGCATCCACACATTCCACTGAGCACTAACATCTGTCCAGAGAAAGAGGGAAGAGTGCAAGAAATGTAGTTAAAATAATCTAATCTTTTAACACTAATAAAAAAGTATTATTGTATTATTATATCTTTTTTTTGGGGATGTGTACTAAAGTGATAGCATGTTTTTGGACATGCATCATAGTATCTTAAGTTAACATTAACAGAACGAACCACAGTAATAGCATGTTTGATTCAGAACAAGTACTTACCTTTTAGAAAAAGCAGCAACAGCAGCAGCTCCAAGCCCTTCATGGTCTCAGTTTAAATCTGGACCATAAACCTCTGTTACAAAACCAGCACAAGCATCAGCAAGACAAACAGACATCTACTATACTGAGCTTGTAGCACTCTCATTTTTGTAGTTTCATTTATCTGTTGGCATTTTTATCATTCATAAAATAGAACAGATGGGGACAAAAGCGGTGAAGATTAAGGATGACAGAGCCTTGGCGTAAAAAAAAAGAAGTGTTTTATAGAACACAGTTCACAAGTTTTAACTTGTTTTGGCCATATTTCACTCCACAATCAAGAGGGGGGTCAAATAATTTTAGAGAAAATTAATCCTATTTTTAGGACAAATATGATATAGGGCCTATGCAGAATTACAGTAATGGGAATTTGAAGAATATGGACAAATATGAAAAAGCAAAAAAGTAATGATCCAACAACTAGGCTTTGTTTTGTTTATGCAAAATATAATATTTGTTCCCTTTTAAAAATATATATATATTAGGGTGAAATGTGACCAAAACGTGTTTATGTGGGATTCACCCTATTAATAAAGGATAGGGCCTATTCGGTAGGCTACATCTTTCGACGAATAGTTGTGTAGCCCATTAACTCAATAGTATCTAGCTCCGTGTTTTGTTACTTTCGATAAGAAACAAAGTCTCATGTCTCAAATTTTGTCCATTTTATCACGAAATTAAAACAAATTTTGACGCTCTTTGATGTGGCGTGACAGATCACTATAGACGCCTCAGTTCAAGCGGGAGCCCGGTGAGTGAGTGAACGCGATCATCCCTTCCTCTTTAATGCTAGTTACAGAATAAACATCTGAAGGTATGTTGAAAGATACAGTACAACTTACTGAAACGTATTATATCTGATGTAATCGCTCAATCAGTGTTTCAACGGCGGAAAGACGTCAGTAAAACAGCTTGTTGTAAACAACGTAGCATTACATTTACCTCAGGCAAGTCATTCAGTGTCCACAGCTTGTTATCAGCTAGAGAAATGAACTCTTATTAAATAAATAGATGCACTATATTAGCCCATATAGCCTATTCATTATATTTTAATGAACCTGTCTTGATTATTTAATGTATATGTGTAATGTATGTTTTAATAAATCTGTCAAGAAAAAAGTTATAACAGCCACTGTGTAAATTATTATATTTTAACAACGACTTGGAGGAGAAACATAATTTTATATATAGATTTAGAAGTTGCAAAATCTGCCTTATATACAATTTACATGTGTGCATACAATTTTTATGTGAGTGTCATTAAAAAATAAATACCAAATTAATTCAATATTTATGGACTAAAAAATGGGCTTTGTTGTTAATTGCATTATAGTAATGTGTAAGTAAGGGCTCCCTTTACTATTAGTTTACTGCGTAAGCAGAGATAGAAAAATTTAATTATAATTGAATTTATTTAAAGACAGAGACACAATTTGTTCAGTAAACCAGTTTAAGAAAAGAAAAAAAAACTATTTTATGTTTAGTTTTCTCCTTCCTGCTGTACTGAACCGTGACTTCAAAACCGAGGTACATACCGAACTGTCATTTTTGTGTATGTTACACCCCTAATATATGTGTGGATGGATGGATGGATGGATGGATGGCTTGAGCCTATACACAATAAAATATTGCTTATTTCTATTTGGTTCACTTAGCCTATAACTATTTGTGTTTGTTTTCAGGCAACCTTTCGGGCAATACCTTGAACTGCTGGCAGAGTGTGCTGAACCCGCGACCAACTTTAATTCCCCTCTCCAACGGTGTATCCTACTAGCCGCTGCTGTTGTTCTTCCCTCACAAACAAGGGGGCGTTCTCTCACAGCACATCAACTCAGCTTCCCTTCTGATTTGTCTTAAAACAACAACAAAAAATGACATCAGTATCAAGAAGCTGCATTATCTCTGCTCTTAACCCACACAGACACACACTCTTTACTCAGGCACACCGTAAAGGGCCGCAGTGTGTGGGAGAGGAGAATTGCTCATTATGAGTATACGACGTCAGCCCTTACGTGTTTGGCAGGCATACAGACATCACTGTTCATGCTATGACACATCATCCATAGCACATTCATCCACGCTTACACAGCGTCACCCAGCTGCCCCTGTTGACTTTATTCCCGCACACCACTCGCCTGTCAGTGGTGTGTTTACACACGCGTGTGCATCTCCTCAAGACTTTAGGGCAGACGGAGAGTACAGATGGTGGCTGATAATTGGATTGTTCTTGAAATCTCGAAGATTATTATATCAGAAGATTCCCCTGACAGCTCACGAGTTTGACGCAGTTATTGAACGAATAAACTTTGCGAGATGACAGAGGCTCTTAGTATATAAAAACAGTCAAGAGTATTGACAAATGCCCCTAATACAGCCCACATTTACAGTATATTCATAACAAGTTGCCATCCCTTCACAGTAATTTTTTCAGAAGTAGTTTATTTTAATTAATAGAATAATACAAATAAAATATTTTAAGTAAATATTTGATTAAATGATTAAATAATGAATAGCTGTGGGTTGCCATCTAATTCCAACCTGGCAAGACTTGAAACACAAATAAAAATGTCCCTACAGTGTTTTGGACCCCATTGACTTTCAGTGCATGGACAAAAACAGACATTTGAATATTCTTTAAAATGACTTATTTTGTGTCCCACAGAAGAACGATAGACATACAGGTTTGGAATGACATGAGGGTGAGTAAATCATGATATCATTTTCATATTTTTGGGGTGAACTATCCCTTTAAGGCCTGGCTTTTAAAATTACATTTTTTACAAAACTTGTAAAAAAAAAAAAAAAAAAGGTCCTATATACCCAGAAATATTTTACAAAAAAACAAAACAAAAAAAAAACAGTATTTTATTATTATGAGTGTTGAATCTTGTCAATCCTGGCAATATTTTACTGAACATAATTCTAACAATTGAAACCCTACAAAAATGTCTCATTAAACAAACATCCCTAGCAGCCTTTTTATTCTTGTTAATCATAACCGAATAATTATAGTGACTCCAGCTGTTCCAGAAAAACAGAACTAATTTATATGCCCATCACACAAGATCTAAGAGGCAGCAAACTGCTGTTGCTTGGAGCTGAAACCCCTGGTAGCACGCGTTAGAAAGCATGAAGCAATTCCCAAGCCAAACAAACGGACCATTCATACTCCACAAACAAGCCTTGCACCATCCAGGACACTTGCCTCATTCCAGATCCAGATTCCACTCTTTGGCTCTCCTGAAGGGGAAGAACTGGTCTCTCTGCTCCTGGTTCTGGTTCTTCAAAGTCCTCCTGCTCTTCGTCCTTCCTCGGAGGTGCAGGAATGGTGGGAAAAGACAAAGAGGGAGGGCAATAGAGATAGACAGATAGGGAGAGGAGAGGATAGAGACTTTTAGCTATAACAAGCTGGGCAAATGTGTGCCGTGGGCAGCCTTGAATATGCAGACATTTCCCTCAGTGCATTCTTCTTTTCTAGCCCACATCGTACATTCCTCTCCATGACATCTCTCCTTTCTACCCTGGTCAACCCCTCTTGTTCCAGCCTGTCTGGGTAACTCTGTTCCTCGTGGTTTTCAAGTATACTTCTGCTATGGGTCATGAGTTGGAGGACCCACTATATCCTGTAAATCTGCTGAAGTTCATCTTTGATGCATGACTCACCTTATTAGCTTAATCTGTGAAATATTTGTGCCTCAGTTGTGGTTCATTTTAACTAAACATGAAATCATAATGGACCCCATTTCATTTTTAATGCACATCCCTTGTCTTATTATGAATGATTCATCAGTGCATGTTATTCCAAAAAAATCTTTGGAATCTTTCATCAAAATGCAATGGCTTACTCTTCCTCTGAATCAACATCACTTACACACGTTGTTTAAAGAAACTTGCATTCAGTCTGGTACTTTTTTTTTTCTTTGAAAGAAATACTTTTATTCTGCAAGGACACATTAAATTGACCAACATTTTTTCCAAATTTTTTCTTTTTCAAATAAATTGTTCTTTTGAACTTTATATTTATCAAAGAATCCTGAACAAAATGTATCACAATTTCCACAAAAATATTACTCAGTATTGTTTCCACCATTGATAAAAATAATAATAATAATAAATGTGTTTTTTTAGCAGCAAATCGTCATATTAGAATGATTTCTGAAGAATCACGTGACACTGAAGACTGGAGTAATGATGCTAAAAATACAGCTTTTGCCATCACACGAATAAATAACATTTTAAAATCTATTAAAATTGAAGAACAGGTATTTCTAGTTGGTTTCTAGTTAGTTTGGTGTTAAATAACAGGTCAAAGTTAAAGGAGCCCACCTCCAACTTCTCTATAGCATTCTGGACTCCATTTGTTGCATGGGATTCTTCAACAGTGGACGTCTGGGATTTTTTGGTCATAGAATTTGTAAGATAAATTTTGTTTGTCAATATTGTAAATCAAAATACTATTTATGATGGACAGTTGCCATAGGGACTCCCATAGTTAATGGAGGGGGCTGTGTGGAATAAATACACAACAGGGAGCCTGTGTGAAATCAAGACGTACGACATGCCACAGCACCCCACACACACATGCTATGACACACGCACCGTAACGCACCACCTTCCCACTAACACACACAAATGAATAGTGTAGCACATGCCAACACACTCACATCGCAATGTAAAGCTGCTAAATGTCCTTTCTATTTTTCTGCATCCTTCACTCAATGTAAAGTTTGTGTTTGAGTGTCTGTGTGTAAGCGAGTGAGCAATCCATCTAATAGTAAAGAGCAGTATATATCCAGAAACAATGTGATACTGGAACCATGCTGTACGGTCTCGTACTTCTATGGGCTTCTTAAGTGGGTGTCGGAAACAGCTATCAGCCAATGCAGCTTGGACAAAAAAAAGTGAAGCCTCTCCTTCATTGACATCCATAAAAAACAGCTTCTTGTCTCCTTCCCTGCATACCGCACTGTTAGCAGGCGTTACAATTATTTTGCTAACCTTGGAGGCTTGTATACATATATATATATATATATATATATATATATATACAGAGAAGAAACCCATCTCTGGAACATTTAAAGGTGCATTCAGTATATTGCATTGCGTAATATGAACTGCTGACACCTAGTGGTGTGGATGTAGCATTGGGCAAAAGCAAATGTTTTTCTGATGCCAGAATGGGCAATTTTTGTTATTAACACTTTTTGTTATACTGGTTGAAACTCTCTTCACTTTTCTGTTAGCTTCAGTCCGAATGCAATATGTTGTCCTAACTGCCTGTCAAAATGCATTTCCATATCTCCATGCACCCGCTCTTGCAGACATCACGTCATCAAGGCTATACAGACTTGTAGACAGACTTCAGTCACCGAGCGCCACAGACAAAACAGCAGCAGCCTTTTACAGTTCCTCCTGAACCAAAACAATTATGCTGCATTCACGCCACGTCACAATCATAAATACGAGATGGCAACCTGTGACGTTCTACCCCCAGCTGTAGTGTCAACACGATCAACACTGAAATGAATCTGCAGCAGTCTGTTGATACAAGTAAGAGCTCTGTAAGTTGTTTACATTCATTATTATTGTAATGTTATGTGCTTTAGGACATGAGACATTTAATGCCCTTTCTCGTCTCGTGACGCTTTGCAGACTCTGCTGTGTGTTCATGTGTTTTGAAGGACGCGTGACTTTGGAGATGTTCTGAAGGAAAGGTGGGAGCTTTCAAAGCTAGCTTGCTAACCTCTCTGAAATTGCCTACCCTATAGCTTTAAATTATTCCACAACCAAAAGAGTCCAAAAACAGGGAGGTTACAGAAGTAAAGCAAATATTATTCAGCAGGTCATGTGATCTCAAAATGGCCGCCCCCATGAGGCAACCTACTCCATGTAAAATGAAACTACTGATATGACTGGAGGCTTTATCAAATCATTTTAAACATTGGTAATGCATAATTGAGGTAGTTAATTAATTGAGTGCAATTAATTTATGTTTAAATTAGGGAAATTACTTACTGCACCTTGAAACATTGCTATGTTAGTGCACATCTATCAATCGGTTCTGTATAAGTGTGCACCTTGTGCTATAGATCTCTTCAGAACAGGTCTGTTCACAGCATGCTTTGCTGTCCGCCTGTGACGCGCCCTGCGTCCATACGCCTGGGCACCCTCTAAATTTACCAGAGGAGCAGATGGTGGTAAAAAAAACATGACTGCTGGCCCTCCCACGCTGTTTGCTGTATAAGCGACTATGGCTGAGAGTGTTTATGAATGTGCACTTAGTAGGGCATATTATCCGCGGCTTGTATAATTTTTGTGGGAGGGATTACAAATGCCTGTGACTCAAAACACACAGCATACAAAGATAAAACTATCAGCATCATCAGCATGGAGTAACAACTTTGGGGTGATTAATAAATCCCAAATGTTGGCAAATCTCAAAACAGAACTTGCACAGCTTGTAAACTAGCAAGGCAATAATGGATAAACGGCTAATGTGAGCAGCAATCCATCAATGAGTCAGACTGTAAACATCGCTCAGATTCAAAATGATCTGATCCGGGCATGTGTAAAGTTTCATGAAGCAGCCCACTCACAACCGGGACCCACAAGAACGCTGCCAGGACGGGGATTCTAATTGTCAAAATGTCTAAAGTTTGAAACAATATCCTGTTGCGTTATTAAATTTCCCTGAAACAGTCAGAATTGCTTCAATCCACAGAATACAAAAATGGGAAGATCCTCTATTCAAGAATAGAGAAATAGGCATTTAATTTGTAATGTTTACATATATTTATTTATAATAATAATTAGGGCTGTCAAATGATTAATCGTGATTAATCACATCCAAAATAAAAGTTTTTTTTACATAATATATGTGGGTGCACTGTGTATAATTATTTTATATATATAAATACACACACATGCTTGTATATATTTAAGAAATATTTTCATGTATATACTGTATATAGATTTATATATAATTTATATTATATATAAATATAAATATTTTATGTATAAATAATATTTTTTTCTTAAATATACATGCATGTGTGTGTATTTATATATATACAAAATAATTATACACAGTGCACCCACATATATTATGTAAAAAAAACTTTTATTTTGGATGTGATTAATCGTGATTAATCATTTGACAGCCCTAATAATAATATATTTAATATTACTTTTTGTTTTATTTTAAAATGTACTAAAACTATACTATCCTAAACCTAAAAATTTACTATAAATATATATTATTATTATTTTATAAATATATATATTTATATATATACACACACACACACACTCTATTAACTAAGTTAATAGAAGAATATATTAAGATCTTGCACATGAACATATCAATTATGTTTTCTAGGCTGAAATATTCCACAGCCTGCTATATTCATCATTCCATAGGGGCAGATGGCAGTCTCAGTAGTCTACCTTCACTACATAGCAGCTTCCTGTCCACATTTCAGACTGTGAAGACAGAGGCCCGGGTCCAATTTAGTAAAGCTAGGCCCGTCCCACCCTCTAGGGGGAGAATCCATGCGAATCCACTGAAGTTACTCCTCATTTTGAAAACCGTTTTTGATTTCCTGTGCCAAATTACAGTACCCAGACAATCTGTTCAGAACAACTGGATGATAGAGAGTATTTAAAACTATACGGAATAGATTATTGAGCTATGAGGCATGAAATGCAACAGGCTTTACTCAGAACGGTGTCTAATGAGAGCATCTTGAACTTCTTGGTGTTGTCATTATTACATTATTTGGGGGTCATTGGTATTAAAAAGTTGATCAATAGCTTACTGATGGGCCTCTCCATAAAAATGCCCCATGTTGCAATGACCCTGTTAACAATAACTGCATGCAACATTAAGCTCTGCTAAACTTATCAGCGCCAATGATTACAAACAAATGCTGCTGTTCTATAGCAAAAAATGTTTATGAGTAATCCGGAACAGATCCATCATCACGCCACTCTGCTGCTAACCTAAAGTGGGATGTGATGAAGCCCCACAATGTTGTTCCAGTGAGTGATTGAGGAGTTTGGCAGGAGTATGTTGGCACTGCATGACACATATCCATGCATGACTGAACCACCATTCCCTTCAGTACCTAAACATCTCTCTGTCTCTCTTTAAATCCTATTCTTTTTTTTATCTCATTCTCGTGACAATGTCTTTGAAATATTCTCAGTCCATACACAATTCATTTACTGACAACAACAGCATGAAAAACACATTTAGTTACTTAACTAACAACCAACAGCAGGAACGATCAGCCTTGATTTACTTCTCTAGTTTTCTTATACATCCAATACACTCTTATCTGCGCAGCCAAACACATTTGAAAAATCTAAAAGTATAAAAAGCTTGTACTATTGTACTATTGTACTAAAGCTTGTTTATTGATTAATGTACTTAATCAATAAACATGGCATTAAAAATGACCTAATCCATATAAAATGCATTAAGACTCACCAGTCTCAAGGCTCCAGACCTCCTCGGCTGGAATCAAGCATTAATCAGCAGAGAAAAACCGTAGCATGACAAACACTCACAATGACATGCACACATACGGATGGAGGCCTCTCTTGCCACCTTCTGTACCAGGCGGGGCGGGCAGGACGGGGGCAGGAGGAGGAGGAGGTGGGCTCGTTTCTCTCCTCCTTTCAACTCCTCCGTTCTATATGAAAATGTCAGAGGCTCAGAGCAGGGAGCATTGTTCCATCCACTCAGGCCATTCATAAACAGACACCCACTCTACTCAACCCACAATGCACTGCACTGTTCCTCCCGGCCCAGAGCACATGGATGTGGCAGCGCTCACAACCTAGGTCAATCCAACCAAGGATCAAGATGCCCCCGCACACTAGTATGCATCATTTACACTGGGTGACATGAGAGGAATGCAAGCATTTTCATTGGACAGCTGCATGGAGTGAGAGAACAGAAAAAAACTAAAATAATAAAGGTTCTTCATTTTGAAGCACATTATGTTCAACAAAAAGCTCTATTCTTATCAAGAACCGTTTTTCGCTTTTCATTGGTTAGCATGGATATACACTGAAAAACGATTTTACAACAAAGTTATAGAAGAATAAAGGTTTTTTTTTTTTTTTTTTTTTTTTTGCATCTGTTTCCATGAAGAATCTTTATAACATCCAGTTATAAAGATGTCAGATGTCATCCAGACTCTTAAAATGAAAGATTATTTAATGGCATCGATGGTTCCATGAAGAACTGCCTTAATTTTTTTAAGTACAATCAACTTGGATGTTTAAGTCATTTCAACTTAAATTACATTAACTTTAAAAAAAATGAATTGAATCTTGTATAACTTATAAAAAAAGTTGAAAATTGCATAACTTATTTTGATGAGTTAAAGCAATGTAAAAACATGTTGTCATAACTTAATGTTCATATATTTTTTTACAGTGAGCCTTTAACATCCATGCAACGTAAATGTAAAACGTTGCATGGATCCATTGCACATAAGGTTCTTGAAAAAGGGTGCTTCAGATCATTGTTCTCGATAAGAAGTGAAGAACCACCTTTAAGAGAGTTGAGAGTTCATTGGATGTTCTTGAGGTCATATTTTAAGCTATTCTAATTAACATATTGGCTTATAAGTTCTTTAAAGCACCAGTGCATAGACGTTTTTTTAAAGAACTGGAAAATTAAAAGTTCTTTGTGGAATTTCAAAAATTGTTGAATGGAATCTGGCTTTACAAACTTTCTTGGTTCTAACAGGAACCTTGATTTTTAAGAGTGTGTGGGACACAAAGATATACAAGACGTCTCTATGCCAAAACACTAACCACTGCACATCACCAAAAATCTTGAAAAAAAGAAAATCTACATAACAGAAACAAACACAACTTAGGTGCCACTAAGGGCTAACTAAAAGACATATAGACCTGTCTAGTTGTCATTTCCAAACAAAGTGATTAAATTAAGAGCATTGTGTCCCACTGTCTTGATGAAAACACACTGTTCCACTCATTCCAGTTACAACACTCCGCATCAGAGAAATAAGTCAATCAGCATAGACGTAAATGCTCCAGAGCCTCGACAAACACTACACGGACACACTCCTGCCCCTTGTGCTTCTGTACATAGTGCCTATTGTTTAGGCCGTCCCGGGGAGAGAACAGAACGGCCAGGCTGGAGCCTGACACCACACAACACAACACAGGGAAGTCGATGCGCACAGCTAATTGTCTAAAAAATCACAACAATCCCCCATTCACTCTTCTCATTTCACTGCCTTTCTCTCGTGGATGTTACAGTCATAATTAAGCACTAATGTATGGGACGCTGTACTGTACTGTCAATAGTCACGATTAACAGGCGTAAGCTTGAACACACAACGACGGTTACTGCATAATCATTTTTAAATCTAAAAAACATTACATAAAATATATATTTTATTATTAACTTAAGCAACATACTCCTGCTAGAACCTCAACAGGGGATCCACCAATTATTGTCTACTAATTTCATTAAAGAATATTACATTACATGTAATATTAAATTAAAATAATTAAGGTCAAGCAGCTAAACATTTAATTGTTTAATTAATTTATTCATTCAATTATTATATTAAAAATATAAATAAAATGCTTACATTCATTATTTTTCAAATGTAAAAAATTAATTGACTAACATACACACTATATATGCAGAAAGAATAATGTAGACTATCTTATCCAGTGAAATGCATATAAACATTTTTAGATGGTATAGACAGATATAGATCTATTCATTATATACCTATAACATTATTAATATTAATACGCATTAAAGCGTTGCAGATCCCTCCCACTGACCCTGCCTATACAACCACTCCCTCTCTCTTCTCAACAGGGTGCTCTTATACCCACATGAGTCAGGCTTTTCCCCATTACTGCTGCATCTATGATCATACCCCACTATACCAGTCACACACACACACACCGGCCTACAGCAGGCCTCTGGTTTGAGCCATGAGGTCAGCGTGCCTGGAGGACTGAGCTCTTGCCCTGCTGTATAGATATGGGGTGAGGGCGCTCAGCGCTAGGACAAAAAAGGATCCATTGTCCTCCTTTTGTCTTTGGAAAGACAGACAGTATAGATGGTTTGTGGCACAACGGAAAGGTATGAGGAGAACGGGACACGGAGTCATGGAACAGGGTGACTCTGATGGTAATTAATGACTCCTGTCTGAAACAGGGTCAGAATAACAGACCTAAAACCACTGTCCAGCAAAGACAAGGACGGCAGATGAAGAGGAGTATTTGTTTTACTCGGATCAACAGAAAAAACACAGCAGGAAATAATGTTGAGTAACAGCCAGATTGTCATAATCTGCATCTTTTCAACAGAGAAAAAACAGTGCATTGACAACCAAGACTGGTCTAAAATGAATAAAAATAGATGCATTTTGTAACATTAATCCATGTAATTATTCACAACTCATTGTGGATAAGAACAGTGACTCAAAACATGTTTAAGCCAAAAAAAAAGATGTCACTGCATGAGATAAAATATATCAAACCAAGTGTCACTTTTAGCCAAAAGGTACGATTTTTATGGATTTATGGGCCAAAAGTTGAAAAATGCTGCATTCGGAAGATGCATTCCAAAGCAGGAAGGCATCAAGGCCCGTCCGAATCCAATGTTAGCTTTACTTCCGGTCTCCTGAGATACCTTCATCTGATCGATTTTTGAAGGCAGCATAGATGTATTCTCTCTCTATTTTGTAGATGAATGAATGGAGGCATTTATATAGATCATTAAACAGATAAGCTGCCTCAAAAGTCTGTATGAAATCAGTTTCGTGAAGGACCTTCGTGCAAAAAGCTGCCTGCAAAGTCATTGTCTGATAGGGCAACAAGTAAGCTGCCTAAGTTTTTGGACACAGCCATGAAGTCAGTTCTCCTCACACTCACATTCACACAGGTGTCCCAGCCAGCAGAGTAACCAGGTGTAGAGAATCACATCAGTAATGAACACTAATGTTTGACAACCAAGAAATACTTCCTTTTGAAAAGTAAGATTTTTCATTTGATCATTTAAAACCCTTACAAACTTATTTTTTGTAAAATATGTCTTTTCCTTGAAAAGTGTGTTCATGCCATCTATCTTTAAAGTAAATGACATTTGGTTAGAAATTTTGCTATATATGCCTACTACAACGACACAAGTCTGAGTTAAGCATCAAAATATGTTTTGGGACTACTTTAAAAATGACCAAAGCAAATGCTGTTTAATAAAGTGTAATTTACTGAACTGAAGTGCACAAACAAACACACTAACTAGAAACTGCCAATGAGGCAGCTGGCACTCAATAATAGGTCATACAGTTAATATTGTGCACTTGGACGAGTGCAAATGCCAGATAACAGCACACTTCACATCTCCAAAAACTATAGGACATTCATCCACAGTGGGGTTTGATTCACTGGCACGTAACCAAGAGAGGAACTGGCCAACATAATAATCACCCTTGAGAAAAAAAATCATTTTGTGAGGCATTGACTTGAGTTGTATGACCAAAAACAATGCATTTCACTGTTAGGATGCATGATTAATCTCTAGTGCCATATGTCTAAAGTGCCATCACATTTGATGCTCTGATATACTGTATACACAATAACCAAACAACTGAGAAGCTTTTGTGTTAAAAAAAAGAAGGGGAAAATGGATTTCACAAAATTAAATGATAAAGTAATAATAGGTGTTAATCACTTATTTGTCTATAAACTACTTGCACACAATATAAAATAAAAAATCTGATAAATAAATATTTAATAATAGACAAAAAAAAGTTAAATGAGAAAAATAATAGTAAATTAAATTGTCACTCAAAATAAATTGTGACTTTCCAAATAAACATTTCTTAACCTCACGTATGTGTCGCCTGGCACATCATGTATGGTTGCTGGCTTATAAAGATCAGACTTACCTTATCAGATGGTCTTCACTGTAAACAGGCAGACAGAATGCCGATAAACTCGAGCGATTCCCGTCTCTTTTCCAATTGCATCTCAATCCCTCCCACCCTGCCTCTCTCTCTCTCTCTCTGCCACCCCTCACTATCTGGTGGCATGTGCCACTGACACATGATTGTTATTGTGGTTTTACATTAACACTCTGATTAGTAATGCTTTGATTTCACAAACAGAAAAACATCACTGCAGCAAACCGAATTTCTACAAATGTTACTGCATTTAAAAAAGAAACTGGACACAAACATACCTCAAGTCCTTGCCGTTTTGAATTTCTCCATACATTTTCAACTGGATTTGATTAGTCTTCTCATGTAGTGTTACACTCAACTCTGCAATGTAATTGTTATAGAAAACCGTATATTACTCAGATTCATTTACCAGCTGTCTGAACTGTAGGGGTCACTTGGCCTTTACTGATGCCGTTTCTTCGGATAGAAAGAAGGTGGGTGAGAATTTCCTAAGGAATTGCTGCTTTAAGACACCAGATGGATGAAAGCATTGATGGCTACCTCTCTGCTGTGATCTTGGCAGGCAACCAGCGGTGGATTTCAGAAAGTACGTCTCACAGAGGCAGTTGTTGGTCCTTCTTCTCTATCTGGGTTAGAAAATATGCTTTGTTTTCTGATAAACCCACCAGGCAGAACACAATAACAGTAGAAGCACTTAAAAGCAAGCACTCTCTCATATACATATGTCAGCTTCTAGTCTGTAAAGACAGCAATGTACAGGACCAATGCCATCAGAACAAGCTGCCCAAAACATGAACCTTAACTTTACAGAAACATTTCTAACATTAAATGCATATTTGAATTGCAGACGTACAGATGAAATACCTGTAATTTATGTAAAATACATGTAAATTAATTCTGTATGTCATTCCCTGCTATTATTGTACATGAATAGTAAACTGCCATCTAGTGGGCACAATTCAGAAACACCAAAGAATATAAAAAAAGTATGTCACATTGATCCCTAACAAGACAACAAACCTAAATACAATAGAAAAGCTTTATTGAAAATTGACATTACAAGACTGTACAAAAATAGCAAAATCACAAATGACTGTATGACCAAATCTCAGATTAGAGTAAGTATTAAACATATGTATAAAATAAAAAACACAACATTAAATAATAGCACACACAGGGGTATTTCATAGAGGGTTCTTGAATTTGTAAATGTGCATAAAAAATTTAACAATACATTATATAAATCACCCACTTGCAGAAACCGCATGATGCCTCAAACACAATAGAATTTCAGTCCATACAAATATCATTTCTTTATGTTACATTAATTAAAAATCAATACCTAAAAAACTAAAAGGCTCTATAGTTCATATTTTCTCCGGACACAAATTAACATCTATTAAAACACATTCAAATACAGAAATAGACGTATTTGCACAGTCTGACAGTTTTTGAGCATTTGCTGTTAAAAAATGTTCATGGTAGGAACCAAATCATAAAAATAAAATAAAAATGCTTCGAATCTGCCATTTCATGTTCATAAACGAGGCTACATAACAGTGAAATAATCTAAACTATATGGCTATACAATTATTATCATTAAAAAATCCCATAAAAATACATGATGAATATTAACAAAAATTCTTCTTAGCAATCAACCTAAAACTCATACACACACATAAGTATTGTGAAAGAGCAGAGGAAACACACACACACACACTATTTCCACCTGAGCATTCACTGCCGCGTCACACCACCAGACTCTCTCTGCTCACAGCTCCATTCTGGCCAAAGAAAACACAGCAAAACGTTGTATTATTAAAACTATAATATGACTGAATATTAAAGCATTCATAGTGTCGTCTTCTTCTGAGTTTCACATAACATTGACAAAGAAAAGCTAGAATTTGAAATGGAAAACATTCAGAAAAACAGAAAAATGTTATAATGTTTAGCCAAAGGTGGAAGCGAACCAACAAACTACTATACCAGTGTTACCAGTGTAAAATCCACTATGACCATCTAAAGCAAGCATGACCTTTTGCATTTTTTTCAGGAGAGTCATTGTGTACAGAGTTCAGCAAGTCAGTCAAACTAGTTAACTAAAATACAATTTTGTACATGTACATGCTGTAAATATCCATCTCCATTTTGCCTACTCGTTTATTTCTAGTATCACTGCTCCTCCCTGCTTTTTGAATATCTTATTATTCCATGCCAGGAATATGTATATTCCTTGCATATAGATGCATCACATGAATAGTGCACAACAATGATTGCACTATAAAATAGATTAAAATTTAATTAGGTACCAACAAACCAGCATTATTTTAGTATTACTTATATATTATCCATTTTTTATTTCAGTTTTAGTAATTTTAGTACTTTGGCTAGTCTAATTTTTGTTTAAAGCTTTAAAGTTTAAGTTTTTCCATCTAATATTTATATTTTCTTTTATTTCAAAACAATTTTTAATATGTTTAGTTTTAGTTAACAATAACAGCATTGCAATAAATTGGTATTTCAGCTGGTGCTGACCACTTGCCTTGTTGTAAAGCTATATCTGGTTTTAGTTGGATTTTCAAAAAGCTTTCAGTTTGAAATATCACTGTGAATAAAACAACCAACAATAACCTAAAAAATTGTAATTAAAGAAACGATACATAATTCATACGTTTTAAAGGCACAGTATGTAAGTTTCGCTGCTAGAGGTCGCTTATTCAAAACAATACTTGAATTTGAATACCAATACCTGAACTTGAACTTTGTTACAGTTACGTTTGTTCACTTAAATTCACATTATTTTATCTCATTCTAATGAAACAGCCACGAGTGCTGAATTACTACTTATACAGGTCACTTTATTTGACCAATTAAAATTATGGGGTAATGCAGCACTGTTTTACTTGGTCAAAACAATCCTACTAAAATATCATTAATAAAAGCTGGATTACTTTTGTTGCTAAATGGCATGCAGTTCATTTTAAAATATATTGTATGGTGGAGAAAATACAGTATTACTGTTACTACAAATAAACCAAATAAGACACATACCCGTTTACACCTGGTATTTTAATCAGTCTCTTTTGTCCACTTTCAATCACTTCTGTGCAGATTTCTTGGCGGGGAGGGTCTATGGGTGGGTAAATGTATGGGTTTTAGGGATGCTCCATTCGGTCGGGCACAGATCAGTATCTGCCGATAATCATATTCTATGACTCGATCAGGAGTCACTAAAATAGGCAGATCTCACCAAACGATCGCAAATTGATCACGTCAGAATTTAGCGCCATAGTCATGTCATCACCACTGTGGAGTTATAGCGTGGTCTCAAGAAACAATGTGTGTTTTAATGCTATGCGATATGTGAGAAGGATCTAAATCTGAGGGCAGTCAGTGCACACACCTGGAACACACGCACATAAAGCTGCTTATCATACAGTGTGTGAGTACTTATCTTACTGGGCTTGAACAGTCAAATACACACACATATGTGTCAAAATGTTTCTTCGTAAACAGTCGTTTATGTCTTAAGTGAACGTGTATTTAACATTGTCCACTTGTAATCCGATCGACCAAAACGCATCTTAATACCAGGTGTAAACAGGACCCAACCGTTTTGAGCAATAGAACAATAATTCGTTTTCTGTCAATAAAGGTATCCAATAAGGCTGAGCAATTTTATCGATTCTGCGATATAAATCGATATTTTTTCCCCAAGAAAGTATCGATTTTTAAGCCGCGAGTATCGATACATAAGTCCCATTCAAATCCCCGTGTTGCACTTAGCTCGTCAAGGGGTTGTTTCACATATCGTGTCTTTTGCGCACTCAAGTTCGTTATTTCAAATGTAGGCGCGGGGCAAGCTGCATAATTGAAGCGACGCGCTCATTTTTCCCAGGCGCAGCGAGATGAAAACGCCTCAACTTTTCATAATGCCGCAAGCGCACCGCAGTTCATGAGACAAGAACCAACCATCAGCTTCACCCTTTACGTAACAACATTGAAAGCTCGGTCAACATGAAGGATGGGGGTGCACCCAAACACTACGGGTGTTTTTCTCTTCTCCGTAAATAATTCTTGTAACTTATCAGAGCTACAGCAAGCGTTTTTCGGTGGTGGAAATCTATTAGCTACTAAAACGTCTTTGTTGTGGAGTGGAGAGCGCAGTGCATGGTTGCTTAGCAACGACAGACGCCACAGGAAAATCGGACCGAATTTTACTATTAATAAAATATAAGCTAATGTGCAATGTAAATGTCAGTAATTTATCTTTTTTGACTCATTCTTTTTATAAAAAATGATTTAAAGGCTGAAATATGTGAGGTTTATCTTTTTATAAAACCTTTTTTCTCAAAACTTTATTTGCCCTTTTTAACTCTGCATTGTTAATTGCAATACTGCACTTTATTTACTTTTCAAAGGCTTGTAAGCTACAGTTTGCACTGTTTCAATAAATGGAACTAATTTTCTCAACACATCTTTGATTCACTTTGTCCACCATTTGCAAGCTGTAGAGACTCTGTCCAGTCAGACATATATTGTGTAATTGATGTTTTTAGTTTTCAGTTCAATTAATTCAATCCAAGTAAATTGAACACTCACAAAATGTCACCAAAATCACTCTGTCCCCTTTAAATCTTTCAGAAAATGATGTAAGTGTATCGAATTATATCGAATCGTGTCGTTGGCTGAATATCGTGATATATATCGTATCGTAAGCTGAATATCTAGTATCGTATCGTGAGATTAGTGTATCGCTACAG
The DNA here is from genome assembly GCF_029890125.1 of Rhinichthys klamathensis goyatoka. NCBI lineage: Eukaryota > Metazoa > Chordata > Actinopteri > Cypriniformes > Leuciscidae > Rhinichthys > Rhinichthys klamathensis. Next base: position 210,335 of record NW_026606826.1, read on the forward strand.
CCCTAGTATCCAAACAGTTGCTCACCTGCCTAATAAAAACATAATATATTAAAGCATATTTGGTGTTTCCATGGTTTTTACAGAGGTAGGACCAGAAATCGAGGGTGCGGTGGATAAAACGTTTTTTTTTTTTTTTTTTAAAGTATCTTTTTTCAAAAAGTATCTCACGACGTTCAAAAAGTATCTTTTGAACTTTTGAATCTGGCTCTTACCTTTTTTAAGTTGCTCTTTTTGGATGATGGCAAACTGTCACTGTCCTCAGTGTAGGGAGGGGGAGGAGGTGGGAAGTTGCTGTGATTGCCACGGCGATCGGGGTTTCCAGAGGGCGGGGCGAGCGGCAGAGGAGGCGGTCCGCCGTGTGGCCCCCTGTAGCGGTCAGAACGGTCGCTCTCGCTGTCGAGCCTCTCGCGGCTGCGGCCTCTCTGCTGTTCGCCTAACTTCTTCTTTTCCATGGCCTCCTTCAGGAAGCTGTCATCGTACGCGTCCCGGCCTCCGCGGCCACGATCTCGCTCCAGATCCATCAGGTCGTCACGACTACGGCTGCGGCGGCCCTGGAAACCGACCCCACGGAAGGAGTCTCCACGACGAGGACGATTGTCTGGAGAGTAATCACGGCGTCGACGGTCATCGGCGCCACGGTCGTATCCTCGTCCGCTGCTGCTCCACTCGTCATCCGAACTAGACAGAGTAAAGTCATGTTTTAAGAAGGACTGAACGCATTAATTTAGCAGATTAATCGTCAGCAACGATTAATTCACTAACCCTCTTCTGTCGCCCCTGGCCCCACCATCTCGACGAGTGGGTGGATAGTCATCTCGGTCTCGGTAATTGCGGCCAATATCGTCTAAGTGTTCCATGGAGCGGGCGCGTCCTCGATTGTCAGCCCCCTGCCTGTGCTCGTCCCGTCGGATGTGCTGAGACACGCTGCTGATGGTACTCATATTCTCGTCCACATCATCGTACACCGTGGTAAGCTGAGGTGGTCTGGCCCGACCACGATTTCGAGAGTCTGGACCGTCGTGAAGTGAGCTCACCTCGCTCATACCATCCACTGGAGGACAGGTGAGAAAAGCAGAACAAGACCAAAATGTTTTAATAAACAAAACGATTACAAATAAATCATCCCCCAACCTTGGAAAAATGGAGAATCTACAGGAAACATACAGGTCATTCTAAAAAAAAATTAGCATATTGTGATAAAGTTCATTATTTTCCATAATCTAATGATAAAAATTTAACTTTCATATACAGCGGGGGAAATAAGTATTGAACACGTCACCATTTTTCTCAGTAAATATATTTCCAAAGGTGCTACTGACATGAAATTTTCACCAGATGTTGATAACAACCCAATGAATCAGTACATACAAAGAAACCAAAACAAATAAGCTCAGAAATTAAGTTATGTGTAATAATATGAAATGACACAGGGAAAAAGTATTGAACACATGAAGAAAGGGAGGTGCAAAAAGGCATGGAAAGCCAAGACAACAGCTTAAAACTATTAGTAATTAAAAAGCAATCCAACCCCCTGTCCGTGCACATTAATAACAGCTGGTTCAGTCCCAACGGATGGCCTACAAAAAGGTCTCATTGCCAAGGTGTCACACAAGACACATCTCATGATGGGTAAAAGCAAAGAGCTGTCTCAAGACCTTCGCAACCTAATTGTTCCAAAACATAATGATGGCATTGGTTATAGGCACCATTCTAAGCTTCTGAATGTTCCAGTGAGCGCTGTTGGGGCCATAATACGGAAGTGGAAAGACAATCATTTCACCATAAATTTGCCTCAACCACTGCTCCTCGCAAGATTTCAGATAGAGGAGTGAAAAGAATAATCAGAAGAGTTGTCCAAGAGCTAACACCAAGGTGTATGGCGTTTTTAGGGTAATGTGCAGTGCCATTTCTCCTCCAAACATGGTGTGTATTATGGCATCCAAACAATTCAATTTTGCTCTCATGTGACCACACTAAATTCTCCCAGTATTTCCCTGGCTTTTCCAAATGTTGTGCAGCAAACTTTAAACGAGCTTCAACATGCTTTTTTTCTTCAGTAATGGAGTCTTGCGTGGTGAGCGTGCATACGGGCCATGGTGGTGGAGTGCATTACTTACTGTTTTCTTTGAGAACACAGTACCTGCTATCTGCAGGTCTTTTTGAAGCTCTCCACAAGTGATCCTTAGCTCTTGGACAACTCTTCTGATTATTCTTTTAACTCCTCTATCAGAAATCTTGCGAGGAGCAGTGGTTGAGGCAAATTTATGGTGAAATGATTGTCTTTCCACTTCCGTATTATGGCCCCAACAGCGCTCACTGGAACATTCAGAAGCTTAGAATGGTGCCTATAACCAATGCCATCATTATGTGTTGGAACAATTAGGTTGCGAAGGTCTTGAGACAGCTCTTTGCTTTTACCCATCATGAGATGTGTCTTGTGTGACACCTTGGCAATGAGACCTTTTTGTAGGCCATCCGTTGGGACTGAACCAGCTGTTATTAATGTGCACGGACAGGGGGTTGGATTGCTTTTTAATTACTAATAGTTTTAAGCTGTTGTCTTGGCTTTCCATGCCTTTTTGCACCTCCCTTTCTTCATGTGTTCAATACTTTTTCCCTGTGTCATTTCACATTATTACACATAACTTAATTTCTGAGCTTATTTGTTTTGGTTTCTTTGTATGTACTGATTCATTGTGTTGTTATCAACATCTGGTGAAAATTTCATGTCAGTAGCACCTTTGGAAATATATTTACTGAGAAAAATAGTGACGTGTTCAATACTTATTTCCCCCGCTGTATTTTAGATTCATTGCACACCAACTGAAATATTTCAGGTCTTTTATTGTTTTAATACTGATGATTTTGGCATACAGCTCATGAAAACCCAAAATTCCTGTCTCAAAAAATTAGCATATCATGAAAAGGTTCTCTAAACGAGCTATTAACCTAATCATCTGAATCAACTAATTAACTCTAAAAACCTCAAAAGATTCCTGAGGCTTTTAAAAACTCCCAGCCTGTTTCATTACTCAAAACCGCAATCATGGGTAAGACTGCCGACCTGACTGCTGTCCAGAAGGCCATCATTGACACCCTCAAGCAAGAGGGTAAGACACAGAAAGAAATTTCTGAACAAATAGGCTGTTCCCAGAGTGCTGTATCAAGGCACCTCAGTGGGAAGTCTGTGGGAAGGAAAAAGTGTGGCAAAAAACGCTGCACAACGAGAAGAGGTGACCGGACCCTGAGGAAGATTGTGGAGAAGGACCGATTCCAGACCTTGGGGCACCTGCGGAAGCAGTGGACTGAGTCTGGAGTAGAAACATCCAGAGCCACCGTGCACAGGCGTGTGCAGGAAATGGACTACAGGTGCCGCATTCCCCAGGTCAAGCCACTTTTGAACCAGAAACAGCGGCAGAAGCGCCTGACCTGGGCTACAGAGAAGCAGCACTGGACTGTTGCTCAGTTTTGCATGTCATTCGGAAATCAAGGTGCCAGAGTCTGGAGGAAGACTGGGGAGAAGGAAATGCCAAAATGCCTAAAGTCCAGTGTCAAGTACCCACAGTCAGTGATGGTCTGGGGTGCCATGTCAGCTGCTGGTGTTGGTGCACTGTTTTACCAAGGGCAGGGTCAATGCAGCTAGCTATCAGGAGATTTTGGAGCACTTCATGCTTCCATCTGCTGAAAAGCTTTATGGAGATGAAGATTTCATTTTTCAGGACGACCTGGCACCTGCTCACAGTGCCAAAACCACTAGTAATTGGTTTACTGACCATGGTATTACTGTGCTCAATTGGCCTGCCAACTCTCCTGACCTGAACCCCATAGAGAATCTGTGGGATATTGTGAAGAGAAAGTTGAGAGACGCAAGACCCAACACTCTGGATGAGCTTAAGGCCGCTATCGAAGCATTCTGGGCCTCCATAACACCTCAGCAGTGCCACAGGCTGATTGCCTCCATCCCACGCCGCATTGAAGCAGTCATTTCTGCAAAAGGATTCCCGACCAAGTATTGATTGCATAACTGAACATAATTATTTGAAGGTTGACTTTTTTTTTTGTATTAAAAACACTTCTTTTATTGGTCGGATGAAATATGCTAATTTTTTAAGACAGGAATTTTGGGTTTTCATGAGCTGTATGCCAAAATCATCAGTATTAAAACAATAAAAGACCTGAAATATGTCAGTTGGTGTGCAATGATTCTAAAATATATGAAAGTTTAATTTTTATCATTACATTATGGAAAATAATGAACTTTATCACAATATGCTAATTTTTTGAGAAGGACCTGTAGTTGAAACCAAATATGTTTCCTTTAGATTGCCTGTAGATCCTTGGCCAACTGTAGTGGGAAGAACAAATGATCAACTAATTAGATTTATTAATGTAAAAAACTTTCACACACACAAGTAGGACATGTTTGTGAATCCCTAACCCTGTCAAAAATTGGTTGATTTGAATGTTGTTCATGGACCATCAGAGGATCTTGACCCAGGAACATGTCCTACTTCATTTTAAAGCGGCTATATGTACGAATTTCCATGTATTAATCCCTTTTTTATTGCCATGTGTCAACAGCTTGTAAAGAAACTTTAAAAAAAGAGACCTTCCCCGACTTTCTAGATTGTCTTTGAAAGCCTGTAAACTGATTTAAGGTTTTTGTTAGGAAAATGAAATTGATGTGACATTTACTCAGACTCCTGAGAGCCTCTCTTCCATTCTCTGACACATGAAATGAATGCTTATACAATGTTCTGGATGATGCTAAGCAAAGAACGAAAATGAATACTAATCAACTTTGTGTTCACTTCCAATCTCTTGTACGGCCACCGGTGTCACTAATAACAAGGGTTTCTGAATTTTACATATAGCCCCTTTAAGCACCACTTTGTTATAACCCAACCCTCAGAGTGAAAGATAGTGCCCATCTCCAGAACTCACGACGACTGTATTTGCCTGGAGTGTTCCCTGGGCGACTGGGGTCAAGGTTGGCCAGTTCTCGCTCCATATAGTAAAGCACCCGTGTTGGGTTTCCATCTTGGTCGGCCTGAACACGGTATCCACTACGGTCTGAAAAACAATACCAACATTAGATTTAAATCAACCAACATTTAGGCTTAAAATCACTTACAAATAAAGATCAGGGGTGCCCAATCCTATTCCTGGAGATCTGCCTTTCTCCAAAGTTCAGCTCTAAACCCTGATCAAACACAAGTTAACCAGCTAATTAAGATCAACAGAAGCACTTCATAACTACAGACAGTTGTGTTGGAGCAGGGCTGGATCTGAACTCTGCAGTTAGGTAAGTCTCCAGGAAAAGAATTGGGCACCCCTGATTTAGATGGATTAATAAATGAGTAGGAAAAACTACTAGACAATAAATAAATTGCGAATTGATTACATATGCTCAGCAAAGTATTTTAATAATTAAAAAAAAGAATATTTTAATAAAAAAATATAATATAATATAAAACATAAGTCAAACACTGATATAGTAAAGATCTCTCGCGTACTTCCTCCACCATCGTGGTCTTGCAGCAACGGCACTTGAGATCCTTGGCCAACTGTAGTGGGAAGAACAAATGATCAACTAATTAGATTTATTCATGTAAAAAACTATTTTGTTAAACTGCAGTTTTTAGGGCAATGAGAGGACGAGTTTACCTGAGCTGGCCCCGTCGTAGTCTCTGCCGTAGCCATTGGAGGGAGGACCCATCGCCATAGTGTGGCCCATCGGCATAGGGAGCATGGGCATGCCATGTGCACCTCCGCCAACTCCATAAGCTGGCTGTCCGTACATGCTTGGGGCATAGACGGTGGGTGCGTACTGACTGGGGACACCAGACTTAGCCATTTTACCAGCCTCGTATACTGCAAACATTTTTAAATTTAGTGCAAGTTATTATTTAAAACAAAAATGCAATAAAATGTGTGTTAACGCAAATATTCATGCATGCATATGTTTACAATTGTGTAACAGGCTCAGGCCTGTTGCCATGTTTTTTTCGTATTGAGTGTACTACACACCACCAGAGGCGCTACTCTAGGGGTACTCTAGTAGATGGTATATACCCAAGTGGGTAGTAGAGCAGGTAAGATTTGTTGGACAGAGGAAGCATGGCTTACCTGCTGTCTTAACACAAACCACTTTTTTTTTTTTTTTTTTTTTACCTATTTTCTGGTGTGGTTTTTGTATTGGTTTATAATCATTATCATTGCACATGCTTTTTCTGTGTTATTTAAGACTGTTTATTAACTGGCTTCACTGCTAATGTTAAGTTGATGTCTTCTGTTGTAGAAGGACTCTTTATTGCTACTCTCATTTATATGGCTTCTATTCATTGCTTGAAGATCAAAAGAGAATTTTCATTTATGAAATGTGTCTTTATTCACCTTGTGGATCTCTTGGATCTCAGGCACAAGGATTGTAAACATGTAGCTTTGCTTTTTGGGATTACCTGCACATTGGATTTATTTATTTTTGATTGGAATTATTCTATGTCCAAGACCACCATCTCCATCTTCACCAGACTGTGTTTCGCACCCATGGACTATATCAGATAAGGCTTTCAGGTTCATTTTAATTCATGTATTGTTGTTACACCGAATTGAAAGTGTTGTTACAGTCTTTCTTTCTTGTATGCCCATTGTTGGTTTATTATAGGTTTTTTTTTTGTCTGTTTGTTTGTTTATATAAAATAGCAAAACACATTTTTATTGCCTGACTGTGTCATGTGAATTATGCCTGGTTTTGTTTATGTCTATGTAAAAAGAAGCTGGTGGTTCCCTTCCTAAAAATTTAGACTTAAAGTAGTCTTAAACTTAAAGTGGTTGAGGCAGTTATAATTGATCTGATTAATTCATCAGCATATCAAGTAATTAATTAGATTATTTATTTTCAATCTACTGACAGCACTAATAAAAAAACAATTCACACAAAGGGGAATTTTGAACACTTTTCTTTAACACATTTTCCACTCCCAGGGTTACTATATTTAACTAAAAGTAAAACATAAAAACATTTGTTAAGCTTATATAAAAGATTAAAACTAACCGAGATAAGTTTTATGTGGAAGTAAAAAGAAACTAAAGCTAAAATAAAGCTAAAATATATATAAAATAAACAATTTATAAAATATAATAATACCTAAATATATATATATTAAAAAGAAAGTAAAATAAAAGGCATAGATGACTAAAAATGTTATATAATATAAATATAAATGCTAAATCAAACTATTTAACTATAATAGTATATAAATAATACAAAAATAACACTGACCACTTCATCATTTTTACTGTCTTTTCATTCAGTTTGATTTACTTTCATCTTCCTAAATGAGGAACAGGCCCATTTGTGGCTAAGAGGGGAAGGGGAAGTGGAAGTGAAGGAGGTGTGGACTCACAGGCGCGGGGACAGCAGCAGCGCTCCGGGCAGCAGGGGCATCTGACGTAACAGCAGCAGGTGTGAGGGCAACACTGACACCAGCAGATACCGATCAGGAGCAACAACAACAAGAAGCCCAGGACCACCAACACCACTAACAACCAGTCTGGAGAACAACAAGAGAGACAAATTGCTTGCTTCAGATACTAAACAGAGGACTCAGGGAATTAAACAGAAAAGACTGAAGAGATGCGCGTGTAAAAGCAATATTGGTTTAATTTTCATTTCTGAAGACTGCTCAGAAGACAAAATTGGGATATAATTGGATTATATATAGTTTTACACACACTTTTATTTTGGCATGTCATGAGATGCTTTTATCTTCGTGTGTGCACATGTCTGTCAGTTCTTGCTGCTGGCAAGCAAAAAAAAATAAAAAAAAGAGAGAGAAGTATTTGACGCACATAAAGAAAAACCAGCCGGACAGGTTTTGCTTCACAATACTCTGCCAGGGCTTGATTCCAGCATGCACCATAACAACATCCTACATGCACAGACACAACATGACTCATGTGCAGACGCAGATCTTAGAAACTATTCCACAATCTGACAGAGAAAACCACCAAATTAAAGAGCCTTATGCAAATCTAAGGTGGCAGTAATGTACAGTCAGTCATCTAACTGTAAATCACCCCACTTATTCCATAGCTACTTACCAAATAAATAAATGAATGGATGTTTAATATTGTTTTACTGAAATTGGTTTATTACTTGAGAAGAGGTTGAGTGATAAGACAGAATGCTGCCAATCAGAATCAAGTATTCAAATAAAAGACGCATAATAATTAATTAGCAATTGACCTCAGTCAGAGTAGACAACATACTAAAAGGTACACTATGTAACTTTTATCAATACATCAATCCTTCTTCCAAAATGTGTTTTTGTCTTACTCTGATTTACTATAGTAAGCCTATTATAAATGTTTATATATTAAACCTGTCGGGATGGTTTTCCACAAATAGAGAAAAGTTGCTGCGGCTGCTTTGAGGTGTGTATGGTGTGTGAGTGTCAGAGGTTAGTTGTTACAACGAGTGAGAAAGATTGACACAGAGCCGCTAAACTCTCTGGGGAATCACCCGTTTTAAATAAATACAGAACAGAGGAGAGTCTGCTGGCAAAAAGAGAACGTGACAGAGCTTGTAATAAAACTAGAATCAACATTGGTTTGGCTTTTCGGAGATGGCGAGAACTGAGGGTTTGAAATGTTGTCAAAGTGATGCGGAGATGGCGTTTTTATTACTCAACAGGTGAGTAATGCATTTTATTGAACAGATTTTTCGCCATATGTAGCTCTCTAACAGAGTTTATTGTAAAGCATAATCTATTGTGAAGGGTCATTCATTATGGTTGTAGAGCTGTGCTGGAATTTATTTTCAAGGAAGTATCGTGTCTATTAATGGGTAAAGCTACAGTAATGTCTTCAGCTAGTCAGCTTGACAACCTTTCTATCTAAGCTGGTTATATCTCTTAAGCCTAGTTGTGAAGGTTTTGTGAGCAGTAGGATAACCATATTCATTACGCAGAGGCAAAGCACAACCAAAACAATGTTTTTCTGCAAAATGCATGCAATGTTTTTTTTGTTTTTTTACCGTTAGAAGGCCAAAAGTTACATAGTGTCCCTTTAATCTCACAAATAAAAACAAGGCTGTGGATTCATTTAACATACATGTTGTACTATATCGTAAAATCTAATTTTTATGTTTTAGAGGCTGGACACCATTTAAGGACACAGTGACACACATTGAACACACAGTCCTTCTGTCCCTCAAAATCTTGTTTATGCATCAAATTCTACTCCAAGATCTATAGTTTTAGTCTAGTATAGTTTTAGACCTGGCTGTGGCTGGTGAAGGATTCAAGTACAGCTCCAAACTTAACCAGACCTCTAGAGAAAAGCACTTATTCTACCTTCCATGATCAGTAAATCAATGCCAGGCAGCAGGTCTGTAGTATTTGACTTTCTCTCTGTGAAAGAAAGACAAAGCCATAATTACTGAAAAAGGCCTTTCGGCATCGGCCCAAGGAGAAAAATAGCCTTTAAGTGAATAAAATTACTACTACTGTTATTAGTCTAATTACTAATATTAGTATTTATCAATATATAATTGTTTTCTATAACAGAAATACCCTTGAATCCTTCACAAGCAAACCGTGACCTTCCAGGTGGAAATTAATGAAAAGGTAAGTAACACTTTAGTTTAGGGTCCAATTCTCACTATTAACTAGGCGCTTATCAACATGCATATTACTAGGATATTGGCTGTTTATTAGCATTTATAAAGCACATATTAATGCCTTATTCTGCATCCCTTAATCCTACCTAATACCTAAATTTAACAACTACTTTACTAACTATTGGACCCTAATCTAAACTGTGACCATTGAAAATAATAATTTTTAATAATAAAAATACAAACAAATAGTAAATGAAAAAACGCAAACAACTTCTAAGATATCATCTAACACAGCCCTAATTCCTCACATGCACAAAAATAAAACAAACAAAACAGAGTTTGAAAGAACGAACAAGTGTGCAATGCATGCGTTTAAAATCACACATGATGAAATGTTTGGGTGTCTATCAGTCTGAGATTGTTTGTCAGAAGGTAAACACTTACCAAGCACAATGAGCTCTGTAAAACACTCGCCATTCCCTGAAAGGTCCTGGGCTGAGCCGACTGTACAGACATACACACCGCTGTCTCCCCAAGCAGTCTGAGCAAAGTTAAGATCTGCATCTATATATATAAAAATAAAAGTAAGTATAGGTTTCAGAGGTGCTTAAATCATATCATAAATGTACATATTGAAATCTTAGCAGATACAATTTAGCCAGGCTAAACTTGGCACATTGTTAGTGAAAATAATGAAAAAATAATAAAATGCATATAAATAATAAACAATATATACGTATATATATTACAAAAATACCACGCTCATGTACACGTACTCATTAAAACGCTCTCAAACCAACTACACAGCTTGTTGTGTTTCCGTCCAAACAAAGAGAAACAGACAACACAGCAAACATAAAGCACAATGGAGATATCAGAGAAGGATGTCTATGAAGTAAATATATCTAATTAACAGAATATTAAACAAATTAAATATTCACGGCACGCTATAGCTGCTGTGCGCGAGCTGATAAGGGAAACATGCAGAGTGGATTGAGTGCGCAACGGCACAGATGCGCAAGCTTGTTGATTCTATCCCTTTTTCACAGATGTCACTGGAAAGTTTGGAGTGCAGTCAGATATGGCAAATTGGTAACAGCAAAGAAAGTAAAATAAGGACCATATTACTAACATTAACTGACGTTGCATGCTTTTGATTGCTGATCTTGATTACTCGGCAGCACACATGCATCATTTGGATTAAAACTAAATCATGTGCAAGTAAAAACATGAACGTTACGTGAATTATGTACAATGAGTGATTCCCTACATTACTACAGGAAGGCGGTAGAGTAATCGCATGACATTTTCAAGACGTTTTCTGTGCGCAAACATCCCAGAAAACTGCCTCTCAGAAAGCGCACGAACAGCCTATTAAATTAAGTCCGCTATCATGTCTTCTTGCACTTGAATGGACAAATTCACACATATATGTCAAAATGCCCATATAGAAAAGTATTGAAAGTATAAGAAACTTTTGTAACTGTAATTTTATATTTATATTTTATGTAACTTTATTTTATACAGTGAAGACTATTAGTGTTATTTTACATTTGATTCCTTTATAAAAAAAATGTACCTGAAAATTGACGTTTCACTGGTATCTAAAAATTGTAACCACTGGCCAAACCAAACAAGTAGAAAAAAAAATCCTTAGCATTGCTCCCTGCTGAAGCAGCTCTAAATATTCACTGTGGTATTAAATTAGTTAAAATATGATAGACTAATATCAACAACAGTGAAATTAACAGTAGCTCCAACAATACATTTTAACAGGCATAATTAGCGTGAAAATAATGAAGGAAATATCTAGTTGCTAGGGCAACTAATTTGATTCATATTCTTTTAGTTTCTCTGCCCAAAGATGACTTACTATTGGTGATGCTGATCTGACGACCCTGGTACTCTTTCGCAAGTGTGACCGCCGTTTGTTTCGAAGCCACTATGCGAACGGTCCTGGCACTGTCTGCACACTCTATGTTGGGGTTGTAGTTTGGGTTGGACTGAGCGATGGCATTATCAGCACTGCTGGGGTTTAGAGCAGCTTGGATCGGGTCTCTGCAGTAGGACTTGTACTTCCAGGTGATCAGTGGAGGGGATGTAGCCGTGGTACTGTAATCACAGCTGAGTGTGACCGGCTGGAATAATATGACCACATAGCGTGGCTTATTGCAGATCACATTGATAGCTGTGGTGAAGCCTGTGGGAGAAGAGACACATTTGAATATAAGTGTTTCCACAAATAGATGAAACAGGGAGGTTTAAGACATTCCCATGAACTTGGACAGGAATTAAGAATATAGATCAAATACCATACAAATTAAAAAAAGGAAAGGATTGAAAGTCCTTTAGGCAATAACAAAGACTCAAGCTATTTCAAAAGTCAGCACAGTACATTAAAAGAGCCTCTCTTAATAAAAGCTTTAAGACAAAGACTTTCTGTAAAAAAAGGAAACAACAGATTATAACAATCCAGGTAAACCACATAAAAATGACTGTGAATGTGTCGATGAAGATGCAAATCTTTAATCTGTTCAAATAATAAAGTGACTTTTCTTAGGCTTAGATTTATTGGAAATGTTTTGAATGCACAGAAAGCAAGTGATCCTCTTGAAAAATAACTTTCAATCACATAAAGCAGGGGTGTCCAAACTCTGTCCTGGAGGGCCACTGTCCTGCAGAGTTTAGCTCCAACTTACTTAAAACACCGGCTAGAATATATAGTTTATGCTAAACTCTTGCAGGACAGTGGCCCTCCAAAAATTTACAGATTGAATTTAGGCTTGTATTCATAAGCATTCATCAACTCACACATCAGTTTTGGTAAATGGAAGCGGCATTGGTAAACGGCATTCTCGCTTGATGTGCGAGAATCAATGAGGCTTATTCTTTTGTGTTATGCAGCACATTTGAGCTTCAGCAAGAACCAATGAGGTTCATTTTTGTGTTACGCAGCACGTTTGAGCTTCAGCAAGAACCAATGAGGTTCATTCTCGTGTTACGCAGCACGTTTGAGCTTCAGCAAGAACCAATGAGGTTCATTTTCGTGTTACGCAGCACGTTTGAGCTTCTGCAAGAACCAATGAGGTTCATTTTCGTGTTACGCAGCACGTTTGAGCTTCAGCAAGAACCAATGAGGTTCATTTTCGTGTTACGCAGCACGTTTGAGCTTCAGCAAGAACCAATGAGGTTCATTCTCGTGTTACGCATCACGTTTGAGCTTCAGCAAGAACCAATGAGGCTCATTCTCGTGTTACGCAGCACGTTTGAGCTTCAGCAAGAACCAATGAGGTTCATTCTCGTGTTACGCAGCACGTTTGAGCTTCAGCAAGAACCAATGAGGTTCATTTTCGTGTTACGCAGCACGTTTGAGCTTCTGCAAGAACCAATGAGGTTCATTTTCGTGTTACGCAGCACGTTTGAGCTTCAGCAAGAACCAATGAGGCTCATTCTCGTGTTACGCAGCACGTTTGAGCTTCAGCAAGAACCAATGAGACTCATTCTCGTGTTACGCAGCACGTTTGAGCTTCAGCAAGAACCAATGAGGTTCATTTTCGTGTTACGCAGCACGTTTGAGCTTCAGCAAGAACCAATGAGACTCATTCTCGTGTTACGCAGCACGTTTGAGCTTCTGCAAGAACCAATGAGGTTCATTTTCGTGTTACGCAGCACGTTTGAGCTTCAGCAAGAACCAATGAGGTTCATTCTCGTGTTACGCATCACGTTTGAGCTTCAGCAAGAACCAATGAGGTTCATTTTCGTGTTACGCAGCACGTTTGAGCTTCAGCAAGAACCAATGAGGTTCATTTTCGTGTTACGCAGCACGTTTGAGCTTCAGCAAGAACCAATGAGGCTCATTCTCGTGTTACGCAGCACGTTTGAGCTTCAGCAAGAACCAATGAGGCTCATTCTCGTGTTACGCAGCACGTTTGAGCTTCAGCAAGAACCAATGAGGCTCATTCTCGTGTTACGCAGCACGTTTGAGCTTCAGCAAGAACCAATGAGGCTCATTCTCGTGTTACGCAGCACGTTTGAGCTTCAGCAAGAACCAATGAGGCTCATTCTCGTGTTACGCAGCACGTTTGAGCTTCAGCAAGAACCAATGAGGTTCATTCTCGTGTCTGCAGCAAGAACCAATGAGGCTCATTCTTTCATGTAATGCAGCACGTTTGAGCTTCAGCAAGAACCAATGAGGCTCATTCTCATGTTACGCAGCACGTTTGAGCTTCAGCAAGAACCAATGAGGTTCATTTTCGTGTTACGCAGCACGTTTGAGCTTCAGCAAGAACCAATGAGGTTCATTCTCGTGTTACGCATCACGTTTGAGCTTCAGCAAGAACCAATGAGGTTCATTCTCGTGTTACGCAGCACGTTTGAGCTTCAGCAAGAACCAATGAGGCTCATTCTCGTGTTACGCAGCACGTTTGAGCTTCTGCAAGAACCAATGAGGCTCATTCTCGTGTTACGCAGCACGTTTGAGCTTCTGCAAGAACCAATGAGGTTCATTCTCATGTTACGCAGCACGTTTGAGCTTCAGCAAGAACCAATGAGGCTCATTCTCGTGTTACGCAGCACGTTTGAGCTTCAGCAAGAACCAATGAGGTTTATTCTCGTGTTACGCAGCACGTTTGAGCTTCAGCAAGAACCAATGAGGCTCATTCTCATGTTACGCAGCACGTTTGAGCTTCAGCAAGAACCAATGAGGCTCATTCTCGTGTTACGCAGCACGTTTGAGCTTCAGCAAGAACCAATGAGGTTCATTCTCATGTTACGCAGCACGTTTGAGCTTCAGCAAGAACCAATGAGGTTCATTCTCGTGTCTGCAGCAAGAACCAATGAGGCTCATTCTTTCATGTAATGCAGCATGTTTGAGCTTCAGCAAGAACCAATGAGGCTCATTCTCATGTTACGCAGCACGTTTGAGCTTCAGCAAGAACCAATGAGGCTCATTCTCATGTTACGCAGCACGTTTGAGCTTCAGCAAGAACCAATGAGGCTCATTCTCGTGTTACGCAGCACGTTTGAGCTTCAGCAAGAACCAATGAGGCTCATTCTCGTGTTACGCAGCACGTTTGAGCTTCAGCAAGAACCAATGAGGTTCATTCTCGTGTCTGCAGCAAGAACCAATGAGGCTCATTCTTTCATGTAATGCAGCATGTTTGAGCTTCAGCAAGAACCAATGAGGCTCATTCTCATGTTACGCAGCACGTTTGAGCTTCAGCAAGAACCAATGAGGCTCATTCTCATGTTACGCAGCACGTTTGAGCTTCAGCAAGAACCAATGAGGCTCATTCTCGTGTTACGCAGCACGTTTGAGCTTCAGCAAGAACCAATGAGGCTCATTCTCGTGTTACGCAGCACGTTTGAGCTTCAGCAAGAACCAATGAGGCTCATTCTTGTGTGTTACGCAGCTTTCGTGTTACCAGCACGTTTGAGTTTCCGCAAGGGGTTTGTTCTCGCGAGTGAATCAAGTTAATTTGAGCTTCTGTTTGTTTGCTGATCAATGTTTATATGTGAATAAAAGCCTAGATTAAATAATTTTGTTCATTATATAAAGCGATTGAGTCTCTTCAAAAAAAATTGGACTAAACCCCTCTATTCATATGGATTCGTTTTACAATGTCAGTTACGTAGCTGTCAGTGGAGGGGCAAAAATATTTCAGATTTCATCAAAAAATATCTTAATTTGTGTTCTGAAGAAGAACAAAAGTCTTACGGGTTTGGAACAACAGGAGGGTGAGTAATTAATGAAGAATTTTTATTTTTGGTGAACTATTAAATCCTATTAAAACTATAAAAAAAATGAACATGATATTAGCAGTGTTTAAATCAGAGCATTATTCTAGTCAAATTCAGGAGATAGGTTGTATTGTAATATTTATTAGCCCTGAATTTGCAACAAATGTTCAAAGCAATGGTCAAAGTAATATCTTTTGTATTTTTGGGTTAAAACTACAAACAACATTTGATACATTTTATTGGTGGCTTCCTAAAAACACTTTTAAGGAAAAAGAATATCTCGTCAC
The DNA here is from genome assembly GCF_029890125.1 of Rhinichthys klamathensis goyatoka. Lineage (NCBI taxonomy): Eukaryota > Metazoa > Chordata > Actinopteri > Cypriniformes > Leuciscidae > Rhinichthys > Rhinichthys klamathensis. Next base: position 225,986 of record NW_026606826.1, read on the forward strand.
ACTTGACTCTCTGAGGGTTAAGGTTATTATTCCTACACATAATATGTAAACATTCCTACACATAATATGTAAACAAACAATGTGACATTGATTCCATGCTTCATTATTATGCATATTCCTGTTGTTAGTCCTAATCTGATAGTTCTAAAATAAAGAAAACCCCCACACAGCTCAAAGAACAATAGCCTTTCACAAAAGCTATAATTAAACAGTCTTTTCATGCACAACTGTTTAATGATACAGATGACAGATGCATTTACTCCAAAAAGACTCCAAAAGACCATTTTACGCAATCTTTGGGATTACTAAAAAAGGGTAAACAAACTTTTCACATAGGTGACATCACATTGTGACATCAGGCTCTGGGTTAAATATGGTTTTAGAAAGATTATCAGAGGATGTGACTCATGTGTCTGAACGAAACTATTTCAGTGTGAAGGGGACATGACCACCTCCTCCCACACAATCTACATTACTCATTCCCTAAACAACAAACACTTAAGAAAATACAAAAAAGACGAAGTGAAACCGTTGCACAATAACTAAGTTACCTGGTCTTTTTCAAAATGGATGTACATTTGTACTAATATCTGATAAATCGATTTCCATTAGTAAGATAGTAATTATCTGATTAAAAATTGGGAAGGATAAATATGCAATGATTATCATAGCATTTGGCCACTTATTTTAGTTAATTATAAGACAAAACAAGTAACTACGAATAGGTCCATATGCCCGTCATGAGATCTAGTGCTGTAAACTCAAATCTGATAATCTATTGATATTTTCCAATACAAATCTACAAAAAAGTGAAAACAGTAGCAGCTAAACCATAAACTGTCACAGCTTTGGTGAAGAAGAAATAACGCACTTACCTGTGAACAAGAAGAGGGTAAAGATTATACCCTGCCACATATTATCTCAAGATCTTTTAAAACACACCCAACATTAAATTCCCCAAAAGTAGGTAAAGAAAGTCCGAGTAGGCCTATGTGTCGTTAATGCAGCAGTATTTGTCTCAGACAGGTGCGTCCTCCATTTCCTCGTGCAGCGAGGTATGAAAGTGTAACCCGAAACTCAGGTGAGATCGGCGGGCCACTGCAAACACAATACGCGTACAGTCATAGGTGCCCAAAAAAGAACAATAGTTTGCCTGTTTAAAAATAAGGACTCTTATACATTTCTTTTGCTTCTTAAACAATCGGACATAATATTGAAGAACAGTATTTCGTGACTGCAGATCCAGTTTGACGAGAATAACCCAAAACGTTTAATAATACAACGCCCTGTAATCCACCTTTGATGAGAGAAATGGTTTAGTCCACTGGCAATCTATGAAGGCCGAGTTAATGATCGCCCGGAAGATTTTGGTTAACCTCGAACGGGCTCGAACTATTTTCATACTTCGCATATATTTTTCAACAAGATTCTCAAATCTAATTAAACATTCACTGGTAACTAACGTTATTTTGAACGTGTTGGTAAAACACAGAATAAATAATTCGTTATGTTTCTAGGATAAACGTTGATCCTCTGCGGTTTCCTGATCACACGACACGTTTTGTTTGTTTGTTTGTTTGTTTGTTTGTTTGTTTTTTAATTAATTAAAATATAATTTACATAGCCTAGAGTAGCATGTATATAGGCATACATGTCAGGAGTGGAAGAAAAAAGAAAAAGAAAGATATTTTACAGAAAAAAACGTGTAGCATACCACATAGTTCTCATTGCTTTGTAGTTTTTACTTTTGGATATTGTTTCTAAATAGGCTATATTTAACATCAGTTTTAAATTGTTCAAAATTTCACATTTTTTCATTCCATTTGACTTCATGAATAGGCCTATTAACGGGCAATTATAATAATGAGATCAAATAAACAAAACAAAAATGTCACCATCAAATGAAAAACATTTTAGCATAAAATCAACTTTTTCAAAGTTAACAAGAATCATAGCTTTTTTTTTTTTAAGTAATTATTGAGTTCTTTCCAAAACAATTTGGGACTTGGGACACTTTACAAAAAACACAAACATCCCCATGTTCACTTTAACCCGACTTAACTGACTTAACTGGGTAAACTCGATGGAAATTTTTATATGAAACCTCTTTCACTTTATTTGTGATGCAATGCTTATGAGGTGTCATGGGTGTCATCCAAATTTTACTCCAATCAAGACGTTTTTTTAAATAGAGAATTCCAGTGAGTAACAGCAAGTATTTAGGATTGGAGAAGGGAACGCAAGAAAATATTATTACATCAACTTGTGAAACCCTTGCCCTGCAATTTAATAAGTAAATTCTTCAACTGTTTGTAAAGAATAATAATTATTATTACATCCTATTAGTCTCAAAATGTCCTTGGGAATTGCATGTAAAACCAGAAAATATTGGATAGGATTAACTGAAAAGTTATAAATATGAACAAATTCAGTATAATTTTAGAAAACACCATTTGATCAACTGTTTAACCCAAATTATTCTTTTTTCAAACCAATTCCCATAAAAAATATTGATTTGTTTCTAACCCTTATATCTATTATGGGGGGGGGGGGGGGGGGGGGGGGGGGGGTCTAAGGTCTAGAGGGAACAGCACATCAATGGGCAACACTGCTGCTAGTTGTGACACTTTTACTAAAGTGATTATTTCTCAGTGTTGGTTTATTATTGAAAGGCAGTTACATATTATATATACTACTATATATTTGTAAATTACATAATATTATAAATATTATATTTAGTCCAAAATGTCTACTTCATTATTTGTTTCAGTTTCATGTCACTATTTTGTTCATTAGGTTGTCTGATGATATCTTTGCTGAGCTTGAAACATCAGAAAGCATTTTGAGAAGTGTTAACCACAGGCCTACTTAGTGGTTGGACATTTTTTTTCCTTATTCTGATTGCACAAACAACTCACCAAAGTAATAAAAACGGATGCATCGCATGGTTCTTGCCCAACCATTCTTCCATTCCTGGACTCTCCCATTACTCTGTCAATCATTATACTTGTACGAGAAAATTAAATTAAAAAGAAAAATACACACGCCTTCATTCGTGCAATGGGCAAGTGATATGTTTATTTTGTTTATTATTAATTTACTTTAAAATTCAATTTGCAATACTTTAATTTTTACTTCTATATTATGCATAGGATTCAAGAGCCGATCTGGATTAAACTGTGTTTTTTAGATTAAATAAAGGAAATGAGAGACCCAAAGCAAAACATTGCACATGTACACACAGTAGCCTACACTCGGCCTTGAAATCTGCAGTGCAACTATCAACAGAGAGGCGTGGCTTAGAGAGTGTCAGTCCGACAAATCCCGCCTTATATAATATGATTGGCTTGTAACAGTGTCGTACGTAACTATCGTCCAATCACGCGACTTCTACAATGCAGCGTCATGTCACTGATTAAACCAAGAGGCGTGGCTTGTTGAAACAGGGGAAAAGAACAACACAGTCGGGACAGAGAGGCATTGTAGCAACTGTAATTTTATAGAAACAGAAGGCAGGACCCTTCAAAAAAGGTAAACCTTAATTCATATCCTATCCACTATAGTTTCATATCGTACCTTGAAATAGGAGTTATTTCGTATGGTGCTTGATCAGTTTTAGGCCCATTTGCTATTACATAATCTAAAGTAAACCATCCATGTTCGTCGCGTGCGTGCATCGCACTTATTGCATTATTTTGTTTCAGTTAATGCATGTTATTGTTACACAGCATCAGTATCAAGAACACGACAACGTCGGCCGTAGAGTACATTGTGTTCTCATATCAGCTGTGTGTTATCATTTGCATATCATCACACATTAAGCATGTGTATCAGATGTTTGTCAGGAACTGAAAATATATTGTTTAGTTGAGGAAAGCCAGAATATTTTGATTGCATGATGAGATATTAACATAATGTATATCTTATAGGCCTATCGAATTTCGTTATAAAACAGCCTGGAGCTGCATACTTTAAGTCAAGTGGAAAATAGGTGCATAAATTCACCAAAACATGAAGATCTATACTTGCATGATCGTTCATGACTTGCATTGTAATGCAGTAAATATCACAGATGATTTCTTTTCTCTTTTTTTAAGGCAAGCCCAACCATGGGGAAGTCTCTATTTTCCTTGCCAAAGCAAAAAGAGGACCAGGAGAACCTGACTGAAGACTCAAAGTCGCACACCGAGGACGATAAAGACGATGTGTCACAGTTTCCATATGTTGAATTCACAGGCAGAGACAGTGTTACCTGTCCTACTTGTCAAGGGACAGGGAGAATACCAAGAGGTAAGAACAGATCCGTCTGTCATCCACCTTTTCATCCATCCATCCATCCATCCATCCATCCATCCTTCTACACAGTACTTTGTATCCCAAAAATGTAATATCCAAATCTAAATGTTTAACATTATTAAACTGTTCTCTAACGAAGAGGGATCAATAAATTGTATAAATCATTATTGTAATCATTTGTTCTTCCTATCCTGGATATTCTCACAGACCAAGAAAACCAGCTAGTTGCTTTGATACCATACAGCGACCAGAGGCTGAAGCCAAGACGAACGTAAGTTTGTTTAAATATCTATTTCACATAAACATTGGGGTCACAGTTTAGGGTCCAATTCTCACTATTGACTAACTATTACCTACGACTTTTGCCTCAATAAATTCCTAATTACTGCTTATTAATAGTTAGTTAGGTAGTTGTTCGGTTTAGGTATTGGGTAGGATTAAGGGATTTAGAATATGGTCATGAAGAATAAGGCATTAATATGTGTTTTATAAGCACAAATAAACAGCCAATATCCTAGTAATTTGCATGTTAATAAGCACCTAGTTAATAGTGAGAATTGGACCCTAAACCCAACATTGTGTATGTGTATAATATAAATAATGACCGACTGTGTGTTCTTGCACTGTTCCAGGACATTGTACGTGTTTGTATCCGTCTTTCTGTGTCTGCTGCTTTCTGGTCTGGCTGTGTTCTTCCTGTTCCCTCGGACTATTGACGTCTCTTATGTTGGGGTGAAGTCAGCCTATGTCACTTATGACCGAGACCAGCGGATAATATACCTAAATATCACGGTAATATCTATAGCACGCCCTTTTTAATTTGTATTTCAGGATTGTTAACCAAATATTACCTGTTTAATTTATGATTCTATTCTTTCTGTAATGGAGGGATTGGACTTGATAATGAGATTGATCTGGACTTTTGCCAGGGTATTTTCGAATTTTTGTTGTCATGTGTAATTTTAAATAACAGTATTTTGTTTTTCTCAGAATACCCTTAACATCACGAACAATAATTACTTCCCAATACACGTCGCCAACATCACAGCCCAGGTGCAATTCTACAAGACTGTCATTGGAAAGTCTGTCGTCAGTAATGTCACCACCATCATCCCCCTGGATATGCGACAGGTGCGTGCTAATTTATTTAGATCAGTGGTATAAAACAACCTTTTTAGGTTTGTTATATTGTGTATGTGTGTTTGTGTGTATGTTGATATATGAAAATATATTAATTATTTAACCATTTATTAATATAAAATTGTTATACTTCAGCAAACATTACTTGACTAATAATTCATATTTAAATAATAAATATTTTTCATATATTAACACACATAAACTGCTGTTCAAATGTTTGGGATCGATACGATTTTTTAATGCTCACACAGGCTGCATTTATTTGATTAAATTTGATTATACAGCCTAAATATGTATTCATAGTGAGGAAAATTACATGGGAGTAAAGCCAAACATTAAGATAATAGAAAGAAAATTACCTGTATCCTGCCAATAAAGCGGATTCATTTAGTCACATGACTTTGCAATCTTAGTTTCTCTCCATGTGTGTACTGTAATTACTTATAACACCTGCTATCAATGTCATTGTCTCATTTTTAGGTTGATTACACTGTTCCCACTATCATAGCCAATGAGATGAACTACATATTGTAAGTATTTGCCAGTCTCGCCTTACATCAATAAAACTTTCATAAAGACATTTTATCTTACTGTGTTCTAAAATGCGTATTGTGGTGATTGCGTATCTGTTTTTACAGTGACTACTGTACCATGCAGTCAATTAAAGTGCATAACATTGTTGTCATGATGCAGTAAGTATTATTTTAGTGAATCGGTGTGCTTAATAGATACATATTTAGTAAAATGTTACTGTATTGAGTTTTTTGTAGTTGTATTTAGTATTTTTGTGTTTATTTTAATTTCCAAGTTTAGTAAAGAATGGTAGATCTTTATTAGATAATATAATAATTTTAAACAGTAAGAGCAAAATATAATTCCTTAATGCCTATGTTCTTCACTTCAACTAACAAAGAAAATGTCTCTCCAGAACGACTGTAACCACTGTGTACTTTGGGCATGCTGAGCAGGTGTCTCAGGAAAAGTTCCTGTACGTGGACTGCGGCTCAAACACCACCTCTTCACGCGGACGCATGAGTGTGATACAGTGACGCCCCTACGTATGACCCACAATTCTTAATGTTCTCATGTGGTGAAAAAAAATGGCTTGTCCTGAGTGTTACGAATGTCTGAAAATGAAGCCTGTATACTGTAGGGTGGCAACATCAGGATTGATCAGCGAGTTCTAGTCAGAGAGCTGATATCCTTTCTACCACATCATTACTGATTCTTTAGCATTGCTCTGGAGGTTTTGCTTGGATAGACAGAAGCACTTTAGTATATTTTGGGAAAAGGAATGACCAGCAGAATATTCTACATAGATCTGCAAACACGTAAACCACTTCGACTTTACTCCATTATTCTTTTGGTGTGTTTATTTAGTCTTTTTAAACATTTTAAACATTGAGTCATGCTCGTATCATTCTGTTATTTAGCTCTTTGTTAAGCAGGTATTCTGTAATTTTTTTTTTTTTCAGGGTGTTATTAACATATATCAACAAAACCATTAACAGATGCTTTCCTTTTTGATGGGATGTTACTTCCCTAAAACCACACTCCGACTTCAGTTTATGGGTATTTTATATAACTCCATACTGTGGATTTTTCAACCTCTTACTACTTTTTTATTTTATTTCCAGAATTTATGTTCAAAGGGAATGTTTAGAACGAATGTCTAAACTACTTTTGAAATTAAGAAAATTGAAAAAAAAATGAAGTGGGCTATTCTGAGGCTATTACAACACTGACCATGAATCAGGCGTCAATAAAATATAATATAAATTTAACTCAGCAGGAAGCTGTGGAATATATTAGTTAAGAAAAAAGGGAATAGAAAAAAGGAAGGAAGGTAATTGATTCTGTATTAAGAAATGGACTTCTGTTAATTGATGCATTTTTGTTGTCACATTTGACTAAATTCAACCATCATTTTTTTTCTTGGTGTTGGTGTTTAGATGATTGATAATGTAGATGTTTCACATTCACTTTAACCTTTTTGCTAATTGTGTTTTGTTGGAATGGCACTTTTACATCAATATATTTGAATGATATTTATTGGATGGATTTATCAGTAAATAGAATTTCTTTGATGAAATTCGTGTCCATTTATATTTTGTCTTAAAATATTTTGTGGGCATTTCAGCACTCTCCCAAGTAAAATGTTATAATATAATGTTTTTTTCTATAGTGTTCATGTTATGGTGAATTAAATAAGTACGGACTGGGGTAGCCTGAAATAACACCTTAATAAATAACTGTTTTTTTATTAAACTGGGTCTCTTATGCTTTTAGTCAAAACCCATTAATAAAATTAATTTTGTGGAGAAAAGTGGTGTGACCTGTGACTGTCACAATACTCCACAAGATGGCGCTTACAAGATGCTGTAGACGCGAGTGAGGTAAAACACCATCAGATGTTTTGGGGGGTAAAATAATGGTTTATCATGTTTAGATAAAATAGCTTTTAGTTTGGTAACCACTACATTTGGGCGTGATAAATAACTGGCATGGAAGAAGTAATATTAATGACCACCACTAGCCTAATATTTGGGACGGTGTCTTGCCATAAAGCTGATATGTTCTGGCGCAAATGGCCGTATGCATTCGTGTTTTCAATGTGCTGTGCGTAGTAATATATGCCGCCCGTGTTTACACTTTCTTCTGAAGAAAGAAGGATTCTGCACATCTGTTGATGTCATTAAAGTTCCTGCTCACTTCCTCTCATGTCTCAGAACAGCAGATCCCTCTGGTCCCACTTTAATGGGCCTCTGAAACAAAGACCATGTAATGTTTCTGCATGCCTTTACCATGAATGAACCACCGATTTCAGACAGATTGAAATAGACTTACAATATAACTCCTTCGCTTACAGAACAATAACTATAAGTTTGACATCTATCACATGCTGGAGTCAGGCTTGCCAACAAAGCATTTCACAATGTCACATAAAAACTACAAAAAACCACTGAGCAAAAATCTACCTATTACCTATCTACCCATTTTAGTTCATACGTGCATGTCATTCAGATAGGGAAACACGTTAGCCGTGGTCTGAAATCTCAGTTGAAATTTCATTGAGGAGGAGGGACATTCTCAAGACATCTGCAGAATCCATTTCCTCACATTTCCTGGGATCAAAGAAGTGAATATATGAGACAAAAATCCTTTAAACGACAATAACATAGGCATAAACAAGACACAGTTTGGACTTCATAAAAGACTGCAGATACTCACAAGAGCTCTTAGAAATTCTGCTCTACTGCAACAGATTCAATTGTAATGTGTTGTCGTTTTCTTCTTAAGTCTTTCAGAGAGATTTTTTATTGTACTGGCCCCAAAACATATCTGGGCACACTTAAATAGTGTAGTCTATTTTATACATACGTTCCCATTCAAAAGTTTGGGTTTTTGTTTTTGAAAGAAATTAATTTTATTCAGCAAGGACACATCAATTGATTTATATTTTAAAAAGTATACATTTATATTTTGTTCCTTTTAATTTAAGCAGCACAACTGTTTTAACATTGATAATAATAAAATGTCTTTTTTGAGCATCAAATCATCATATTAGAATGATTTCTGAAGGATCATGTGACACTGAAGACTGATTGATGCTGAAAATACAGCTTTACCGTCACAGAAATAAATTACATATTAAAATAGAAAACAGTTATTTTGAATTGTAATAATATTTCATAATGCTACTGTTTTTACTGTAATAACAAATCAATTAATTTGTGGTGATCATAATAGACTTCTTTGGAAAACATAAAAAAAATCTGACTGACCCTTTTGGTATAATGTAATTAGGCTATATAACTATTGATCAGTGGCATATATGCAAACACATGCTGCTAGACTTTACTGTTTAATTTAAAATAATTCCTAACCAATTGATGTCAGTGTTATTTTAATGGATGTACGAAGTTCCATCACATTAACTATGAACATTTACCAATAACTGTTCAATATATCTACCATTTTAAAATTAAAACAATATGTTTTTGTGAAATATGTCACTTGAAGAGTGTGATTATTACACTATCTTTCTTTGAAATATGTGCCGCTTGGTCTCAAATTACCTTTCGGGACCACTTGTTGATGGACTTTCAGGTACAAACATTACAAAGGACTGCTATAAACCACAGACAACCACATACACTCCTCCAAACACACACTCTGAGCTAGTCTGTCTCTCAATCCTGACTCACACATTCCTCAGTTAGTACTTTTCCAGCTGTGGCTCCCTGCTGTACCATGTCTGTCCTGTAGGTGATTTACAGTGTAGTATTCTGTTCGAACAGACGTTCACCAGCACTCTCAGTCTTTCTGGTTCCTTGTAAGAGTGTGGATATGAAAATGGCAGTGCTTTGCTGTATGTCCACGCAGCTCTTGCTGGTGGCACTTGCCTCTCTGGCTGGCATCTGTCTGGGAGGGTCCGACGGGCCCCGTGGGGTGGCTCTTCCTTTTGTCTTTGACCCCAAAGCAACGTGCGACCCTACTTGCAAACATGCCGGGATTTGCATCCGAAACAACACCTGCTTCTGCTCAAGAGGATACGAGGGAGAAACCTGCCAATATGGTGATGTTTCAAGTTACTTGCTATGAAGTGGATTTTAGTGGAATGTGTTTGTGTGAGTGTCAAACTTGTGCTTTATATATTTAAGGGGCCTCTACTCACATGATTTGCATGTCGATTTCAGCAAACTGTTATCCAAAGTGTAAAAATGGTGGAGTGTGCCTTCGACCTGGAAAATGCAGATGCCCTTCAGGATTTGGAGGAAAATACTGTCACAAAGGTAACTGTGATTTAGCTGTTGTTTGCAAGTTGAATGCTAAAAAATGAACAAAGTCAAAAATGAAAAAGAACTTTTCAGTCCAACAGCACAGAAAATTCACAGTCGGTGTGTGTGTGTGTGTATTTGTCAGTGGTGTGTGAAAGTGGCTGCTGGAACGGTGGTGAATGTATTGCTGTGAATGGAGAAGCAAAATGCATCTGTCCCTCCAGCTGGACCGGCTCCAGATGCCAAGACGGTTTGTTGATCCCATATATTATATTAACATATTAATAACATTATATATGTATATAACTTTAATATATATGATGTGGCAAATTTTCATAAACAGAAGAATTATCATAAATATCAGTTGGTTCTTACATTGAAAAATGTGAAACACACCAAGATTAAAAACTCGCTAAATGTTAACAAAATGTCAAATGTTTTCATCTGTTTAACAGCATTAACTTACAATTGTCAAACACTAATTATTTTAGTCACTCGCGTCTTGTCTCCGCTAGATTACATATTGTCAACTACAATGCTTTTCCCTCGTGCTAATACCCCAGACAGCAACATACTGTCGGCCCAGATCCGGCCCACATCTGGTATATGTAGATTCCACGCATTCAAGATGTGGGCCGGATCTGGGCCGACACTATGTTGCTGTATAGGGACCTGGTAGGCTGATGGGCTCATAAATATTAATCTCATTGCCTGCATTCGGCTGAAATCATTTGGTGAATCAAAACGAAGGTGGGGACATTTGAGCGCTATAATCAATGAAATTAAAGATTTTGCGTTAGTTCCACCAATTGCCAAAGCAATTAGCGCTGGCAATTCTGCTTGGTCTGCTTGTAGTTATAGTAAGATTAGATGCCATACTGAGTTTTACACAGATGACAACGAGGCTGTGAGGGATAGACTTAGGCTGTGTCCGAAATCACACTCTAGAGTAGGTAATTATTTCGAATAAGGAATTACTTTGCGATTGCTATAAAAGGTATGTTCTATGAATGTGTGTAGTTTGAATGTAATCTGGACATACTACATTCGCCATGTTGTTATTATCATGTGACTTACCAGTGTCAGTTACATCACTTCACTTCCATTCATAAATCCTCTCTCATGGCCTCATTGGACAGTAAAGCGCTCATTATGCACACTGCAGAATCTCGCCGGAAGTAGTAGCTAGCCTAGGTCATCAGGGTACTTTTTGCCTGCTCTTTTATGAGTACTGTGAATTCGGAGATACTTATGTTACATACTGGTTTTTTGCCTTCTTTATAGTAAGCGATTTCGGATGAAGCCTTGAAGTCTTTACGGAGTGCTGCAACCCGAAAGACTACTTTGCCAGTGGTTCCCTCCAGATTTTCCTATGGATTTTCCTTTATAAATGGGTTTTTTCAGTTTATAAGTAAAATAAAGTCTGCGGTAAACATAACTTAACGATACTTGAATGTTTTGCTCTACAATGTAAATTACCCCAAACGTTCTTATCTAAACATAACAGCTTCAAAATTTGCGTTTTTAGTAGGCCTATGGGTGAGTGTGATTTACGCTGTATTGTAAAGTTATGTTTACAATACATAACTTACATAACAATACATAACACAGACCTTATTTTACACAAAACCCTATTATAAAAACCCAAAGGAAAATCTCGAGGGAATCACTGGCGAGTTAATCTTCGGGGTTCTGATGCCACGACTGCAGCACTGTATCAAGGTTCTGGATGACGCAACTTTTAAACTGTTTTATGGAGTCTACTGAAAGTTTTTTTTTTCTGGAAAGATGTTTCGTCAGCTGAACAATCGGTAGGGCCTATGTCGTTAAACAACCATACTAACCATTAAACGGATTGCAATTCTATCCCTCACACGTTTTCACAGTCCAGTCAAAAATAAATATGGCGCCACCCTGATCTATTGTTAAGTAAATGTCAAACTATTAAAAACTGTTTTTGTCAATCAAAATCTTTATATTTTAATTTATTTCAAATGGAAAACTTAAACGTAACAAATTCTTAATGTAACAAAATTTTTAAATGTTGTCTTGGGAACTAAAAATAGCTACAACTAAAACTGAAATAAAAATAAATGATAGCCTAGCTGAATAGAAATATTTAAAAAATCAAAAAGACAAAAGCATACAACAACATTACTAAGACTAAAAAATAAAAGGTAATTCAAAACTATTAAAAAATATTATAAAAGTATATAAATAATAATAAAATATCACTGTTTTATTCTAACTGATATATATTTTCCAGTTAATAGCAACCAGCAACCAGTTAATTTTAATGTTATTTAAATGATCTGTCTAAGGCTAAGCCACATTAAATACACTCGTAAACCCATATGTGTGTTTTGTTTAAAGTTATTTTTCGTGAATTAATCATCATTTACATGTGCATTCTCTTGGGTTGTTGTGCCTAGATGTGAGTGCAGTATCTGGGACACATGTTGATAATTGATCTGTTTCCGTAGCGATCTGTCCGCAGGGATGCAGGAATGGGGGCAGCTGTGTGGCTCCTGGAATCTGCAGCTGTCCAGACGGATGGATAGGCGGAGCCTGCCACACAGGTGGGTGACGACACAAAGAGCTACAAACTCTTATATGTATATGCAAGACTCTCTTCAACTGCTCTAGAATTAGGCTTTTGTCGTGCAGTTGCTATATGCTGTTGTATGTGTGTAAATCCATAAGTTTACTCAAAATTGACAAAATTAAGCCAGTGATATCTCCTCCGTCTGTCTGCAGCTGTGTGTAAAAAGCGGTGTATGAACGGGGGGAAGTGTGTGTCTCCGAACACCTGTCGCTGTCGAGCTCCGTTCTCAGGCCCGCAGTGTGAAGAGAGGAAGAAGCTCTACTGAAGTCAGTCTGACGTCCGACCCCATCGCTCCCTCAAATTGGTGCTAAAGTTACTTGTTTGTTTGTTGAAGCCAAACTGAACATATGTGAAGTGTGATGTTTTCATTACGTTAACATTGTACATTAATGACATTGAGACTTTTGTATTAAGTAGTGTGTTTACGATAACTGTTGAATTTCCTTTAGCGTACAGTGCAACTTATTAAATAAAGTTAAAATCTAAATTGTGTGTGTGCAACTTGTTTTAAGGTTTTAAAGATCAGAAGTATGATTCATTCCCGGTTTTGTTGTTGACGACTTGTTTTTATTGAGAAGTGACACTAAGATGTATTTGTATGATTTCAAATGTACAGTTTTTTTCTTTAAAAGGAATTTAGTTAAAAAAACATAACAGGAAAATAGTTAATCAATCAACACTATAAAATGTACACACATTGCAAAAATCTAATTAAAATAGTCATTGTCAGAGCTGTGTAAGAGATGTAAAACAACATCCACACAAACATATAACACTCCTGAAATACTATAGTAATCAGACAATAAAAGTCTAATAATTTTTTTTTTATATATATATATAAGTTTACCTCACTTTTAAGGCACTGATGCTTACAAACACCAACACACTCACACACACCAATTATTTTTTACAGAGCGATTGAAAGTTGTCGTCAATGTCACATCTTCATCACCTAGTCTGTGAATACAAAGTTTGCAATCAGTTAATCTTTTGGCCATAAATGACGTCAAACATGTTTTTACAAAGATCATTTTAAAGAGGAAATCAATGATGGTAATATGTTTGTGAAATGCTTACTTTAGTAGCACAGGAAGGTCCAATGTAACCTTGTCGACAGTGGCAGAAATGTGGGAAAACGCATCTCCCCCCATTGAGGCACGTTTGTTTACAGATCGCTGTTAGGGAAGAAATTAAATAAACAAAATTAAAATAAAAAGAAATATATATATATTTTAATTACTATATATACATGTTTTCATGCCTGAATGTTTACGCCTGAACATTATTTTTCACATATTTTACTAGGTTGCAGCACCTCTCTTCACAGTCTGTCAGTAAAGCTCTGTTAAGAAAAGCCCCTATTTCTGAAAAGCTCAATGTGCTCTGATTGGCTGCTCTGAATGGACCAGTGAGTTGTGATTGGTCAACCGCTTCAAGCGTGTTTTGGAAATGTCGCATAACTTCGCGTTTCAACACACTATTAACACAATTCAACCAGGCTTCACCCCTTTTATTTAGCGTATGCCTGGACTTTGCAGACCATTTTCATGCTCACACAGCAACATTACACACTAAAAATGTAAAAAAGCATAATAGGAGCCCTTTAGGAGCATTTAGGATTAATCAGGACTTACGTGTTTGGCACTGCAGACCCTCCCATCCAGCTGGACAGTGGCAGGTGTTCAGCCCCACACACTCACCACCATTTTTACATTTCTGTAAACATGCCGCTACACATACAGACAAGACTATATGTTATGTTGCATGTATTTGATATTTCAATACAATATATAAAGTTTGTTCAAAAGTTTGGGGACAGTAAGATTTTTTTTTAAAAGAAATTGATACTTTCATTCAGCAAGGATGCATTAAACTGATTAAAAGTGACAGCAAAGACATTTATAATGTTACAAAAGATTTCTATTTCAAATAAATGCTGTTCTTTTGATCTTTCATCCATCAAATAATCTTGAAAAAGTTCCACAAACTATTAAGCAGTTTTGAACACTGATAATAATAAATGTAATCAATGCATCAAATCATCATATTACAATGATTTATGAAGGATCACGTGACTGAAGACTGGAGTAATAATGCTGAAAATTTACCTTTGCCATCGATGAATACTTTTCATTTGAATATATTAAAATATTTCACAACATTACTGTTGTTTTTACTGTATTTTGATCAAATAAATGCAGCCTTGGTGACCAAGGATGTTGCAAATCTCTTACGGATGTTGCAAATCCCTCCTCTCCATCCAGATGGACAGGAACAGGTGTTTGGACCGACACACTTTCCGTTGTTCATGCACATGGGGTCACACACACCTAAACACAGAGCATATAGTCCAAACATATAATATGCTAGAACGCATACTGGATATAGAAACAAATCACAACAACAGAAATGAAACGATCTAGATTCTGGAGAAAATGACACCAACGAACACTCACTTTTCTGGCATCTCTTCCCAGAGTATCCTTCAGGACAGGAGCACACGTTGTTTCTCATGCACTGGCCTCTGTTTTTACATGGAGGATTGCACAGAGCTACAAAGAACGACACACAGCTTAATTAATTATCAATAACTCAGGCCATTTATTAATTGTGCAGAATTGATTACATGAAATAAGCATTCGCTATGAAACGGTTGTACCTATCTGGCACTGTGAACCATAGAAGCCACTGGGACAAGCACAGATGTTTGGTTTAATACAAGTCCCTCCATTTAAACACACAGGTTTACAGTCGGCTGAGAATGAAAACAGTTAGGAAATTTATTATAATTATATTTTATTATTTATTAAATAAATTTATGATCAATATTTAAAGTCACCATGAAATCAAAATGGACAATTCTTATTTTTTTATGGAGTATTGCAATATTATTATAAATTATTTATCTGTGGACATCATTATATATATATATTTTAAATTCACGTGTCCTCGTAATCTTCAAACAAAATAACTTTCCCTCCCTCTTGCAATGACAACTCTTCTCTTCTCTGATGATGTTTACTGTCGCGAGGGTAGGAGAACCTGTCACTCACATGAGATCGACCAATAGCAAACCACAAATCCAATTAATAACCAATGGACAATCAAGTCCCGCCCTACATTGTTTCTTGTTCAAGAAGCCATTCACTTGGATGTGTGTCACAATAGGGAAGAAAAGACTATAACAACTTCTGTTTCATGCTGACTTTAAGGATGAAACAGCGCACCTGAATTACACGTTGGTCCGTACCAGCCAGGTTTACACTTACAGACATCAGGCGACACACACTCTCCACCATTTTCACAATGTCTGTTACACACCACTGAAAAAAAAGGCAATGACTCACAATCATTATAAACAAATTTCTTCATATTTAGAAATCATTCGGAAATGTCTGCTCACTAGTTTCACATCTTGGTCCCACGTAGCCATATGGACAAGTGCAGTAATTTCTGGACAAACATCGGCCACCATGTTGACAAGGCGGATCACAGCTGGCTGAGAGGCAAGATAAAAACATGTACATTATATTTTTGCATAAAGTTACATAAAAATGAAAAAACCTTGCATAAAGTGCACACAATATATGTAAATATATTTTTAAAAATTACATAATGCATGAAACCCTCATATTATTTGCAGTCATATAGCAAAAAGGGACTTTTAGAATGAATTTGTAAAGAATGGAGTAAGACACTAAAGACAGAGTTTACCTTCCCCACAGGTGGGGCCGCTGTACCCTGCAGGACATTCACACACATTGGGCTTCACGCACTTCCCTTTGTTCTTGCAGTCTGGTCGGCAAATAGCTGACAGGACAAGATATATCAAGTGATAATCATAGACGTATCAGAATTAAAATGAGTAATTTTAATAATAAAAAAATGTCTTTCAAGCTAAAAGAATATTGTAGGCTGTGACTGACCAATGTGGCAGTTGTATCCAGTGTAACCCTCTTTACAGGTACAAGTGTTGGGCTGTGAGCACTCCATATTCTGACCACAGGGGTGACGACACAAAGCTGTACACACACACACAGGCAATGCTTAAATCATGTTAAAACAATCAGTTCGATAATCATTCTAAAAATATTTGAATGTAAACCTCACAAATAAATGTCTCGGCTAGACAGACATACAGACGATAGATAGATAGATAGATAGATAGATAGATAGATAGATAGATAGATAGATAGATAGATAGATAGATAGATAGATAGATAGATAGATAGATAGATAGATAGATAGATAGATAGATAGATAGATAGATTTGTTTGACTGACTGACTTGTAAGCATGCATCCTCTGTTGTACTGGATTTAATTTACCTTTTTTTTTCTTTTACACTTTATTATTGTTATTATTTTGGTGTGAAATATGACCCAGAAATGTCTTGCTTTTTTCACAAGCATCAAGCACTATAATGAGCAATGTTTTATTTTGCTATGCTTCATTTATCAGGATAAACTGCTCACGTTTGCAGGTAATTCCGTTTCCTCTATAGCCGTGTGGACAGCTTCCACATCTGAAGGAGCCAGAGGATGTGGCTTCACACGGTACTCCAGAAAAACAGGGGGAGTCCGCACAAGTTCGGTTGTCCTCAGCGCGTTCAGGGTTAAATTCTTCTTCATTCAGCTGCTCTCTGGTTGAACTGCCTTTTGCTTTCGTGTTGGTCCCGTCTAGGGTGCGTGTGGTGGTCTTCCTATCAACAGAGGAGGTCCACTTGGATCTTTCAGCTCCAATTGAAGGTTCAGCTGACTTCCTAGTGGAAGAAGTGACATCAGAGAGTTTCTCACCCTCCCTCAATAGTATCTGTCCTGCAAAATAGTAAGGGTTAGAAGGTCGAGCCCAAAGAAGAATCTAAAAAAACACAAAAGCTATTTATTCTGGCTTCTTTGTAATAATGCTTCTTGTAATGATAATGTTTGTATAAAGAAAAGCAACTGACTGTTTGCTGTCCTTGACGTGCATGTCTGTCCATTGCCGTTGAGCCCAGAGGGACACGGACCACATATGTAACCAGCAGACGTGTATGTGCTCTCAAAGCACTGGACTCCAGGGTAACAGGGCCGACTGGCACACGGGCTCTGCCCTTCAGAGGGTACGTACATATTTACAGTCAACGGATACATATTAGAGTGTAAAAAAACGGTGTAGTTATTTATTATTCCTACCTGGAACAAGCTTGGGTTTGAAGGAGCCGAGGTTAATCTCACTTTTTGAGGTCATTTTATGACTGCCTTCATCAGTTTTATCCACTGTCTTTTCTATAAACAAATTTAAAAAACAAAACACCAAAACAAAAACATTGAAATTATGAGATAAAGTTTTTTGTCAAAATTGATTTTTTTTTCCTTACTTGCGACTATATTTGTCATTATTTTGACTTATATCTTAATTATATTTTTTATCATAAGTTTGACTTTTTTGTCATAATTATCACTTTCTATCTCATATCACTCATATAATTTCTCCTTTTTTTATATAATTTCAACTTTTGTGACATAATTACGCTTTTTTATATACATTTTTACTTTTTGTAAAAAAAAAATGATAATTTTGATTATGACTATCTCATAATTTCTACTTTTTGTCAACTGACTTGCGTCAATTACGACACAATTGTCATAATTATGACATCTCAATTTCTACTTTTTGTCAATTGACTTGTAATTGTCATTATATCAAATCTTTGTCGACTTTATCCAAATTTCGACTTTTTATGTAAGAATTGTTTTATCATAATTTCGACTTTTGTCATAATTATATATTTTCACCTCACAATTTCTACTTTTTGTCATAACAGTTTTTTTTTGTCAATCTCAACTTCTCTCATAATTATGACTTAGTATCTAATAATGTTTTGTTTCATAATTATGACTTTCTCTGTCATAATTTACCAAACCACGACTTTTCTTTCTTATGCGGCAGAAATGGGCTTCCATAGTACCAATCCTTTTAAATCAGAAACCTCATGGATATAAACTCATCAAACTCAATTATTAAACTCACACAGTAATGTTTAAAATCTAATTTACATGGTTAAAATTACTAGACAGCCTCTAGATTAACATGCAAAGAATAACATTTCAATGTGAACACTGTTATTGTACACAAGAAATGTTAAAACAGGCATAAACAACTAGTCTTGGTGCAATATCAGGTTAACATTACTTTCAGCAGTTACAAAATGGATGGTGTTTGAGAAAGGGTTAAATTCAAGTAAAGTCAAAATTGACACAATTTACTTATATTGACCCTATTTACTTAAACACATTCATGGTTTGAATTCACGTTACTATTCATGCTATTCCAAAGAAAAAAAACAACTACTTTTGTAATATTTCCTCATAATGTAAAAATTCTCTGCCTGACTATTTGATCATAAACCTAAAAGTAAGTATGAGACATGGGAGTACGGTTGCAGGTCGTCCCATCTCCAGTGAGGTATTCAGGACAGGGTCCACACACAAACGAGCCCATCATGTTTCTGCAGGAAACGCCTGGGTAACATGGAGCTGATAAACATTCATCAATGTCCTCATCGCAGATTACACCTGTAGAACACAGCAGCAGAAGGCTCGACAAATAACAACTACACCAATATTATAACAGATCCACTTCTACATGGATAGGTTGTTTCTTCAATAAGTGAACTGACCTGTGAAGCCCACTGGACAGTGGCAGGTAAAGGAGTTTAGTCCATCCACACATGTACCCGACAGGCATGGGTTTGACCTGCAGTCATCGACATCGACTTCACACCTGTCCCCCTCCAGACCAGCAGGACAAACACACAGGTATTCACCAGATCCCGGGGGGAAGTTAATGTTAGTCACACAGGAAGCTCCATTCTGGCATTCACATGGGTGAACTGACACCTGGGAAATATAAAATGAAACCATATATTAAGTATATGTAACACACACACTACCGTTCTAAAGTTTGGGGTCGGCAAAATGTTTTAATGTTTTTGAAAGAAGTCTCTTATACTCATTAAAGGTCCTTGCATACTGAGTCTGAAATTTGCGCTAAAAAATAAAAAAAAACCACCTGGCGTTATGTCCATGACGCTTACACACTGCCTCCGAAAATTTAGTTCCATCATAAAAATGTTTTGACAATTCAGAGCCACCGAATGACGAATATGAAAAAACGCATGCGAAAATTTCTGACTCTGTGCAAGGACCTTATGGCTGCATTTATTTGATCAAAAATACAGTAAAAACAGAAATGCTGTGAAATATTATTACAATTTAAAATAACTGCTTTCGATTGGAATATCTTTCCAAATGTAATTTATTCCTGTGATCAAATCTAAATTTTCAACATCATTACTCCAGTCTTCAGTGTCACATGATCCTTCAGAAATCCTTCTAATATGATGATTTGCTTCTCAAGAGACATTTCTTATTATTATCAATGTTGAAAGCAGTTGTGCTGCTTAATATTTTTGTGGAAACTGTGATACATTTTTCAAGTTTAAAAGTTCAAAAGAACAGCATTTATTTGAAATAGAAAACCTTTGTGACATAAATGTCTTTACTGTCCGTTTTGATTAATGTATGCTTGCTGAATAATAGTATTAATTTCATAAATTGTCATGTGTATAATAATTATTATTTAATTATTTAATGGCAATATATATTATAAAACTGTTACACTGATCTAATGATCCAGAAATGTTTTTGGAAGCCATATGGCACCCCCCTGTGGACAACAATGGAGACACACGGTTGTACTTCAGCAGTCTACAACATTCAGAAAGATCTGTAAGACTTCAGGTCCACATTTTTGTTGACGCAACATTTTACCAGATGCTTTCTAGAGCTCACCTTCGCTGCGCCACGTGTCTCTGCATTACAGTCATCAGTTACAGCCAGTTCAAAGGTCACTGGTGTGGTGGACAGAGCTTTCCAGATGAGCAGGCCAGCTGGAGAGAGAACAGCGTCTCTGGGCCCTGACCTGAGCGTGAGGAGAACTGCAGAGCCCTCTGGATCAGTGGCTGAGAACTGATAGACCAAATTCTCTCCGTAGAATGTCTTCAGACTGAGCTGACCCGCGTGAAACACCGGTGGCTCATTTTCTATGAACACACACAGAACTTCAGAACGAGGACTGTGACACGAGAACATCAGTCAACATTATGTACATTGGAAAATACATATAAAACAATATATAACATATGACAAAACTGTTTTTCATAATTTATTGTGAAGTTCTATGCATACTGTGATATATAACTGTTGCAGGAGAGTGAAAAAATAACATATTAAACTATAAAACAAAACAGGTTCTAAGTTCTAAGCAAACATGCATTGCATCTTTATGGAAAAATATGACCGAACAAGTCTCGAAGTCATTACAATAGCAGAACTAGTAAGTTCTCCAGCTTTAGGAAATATAGGAAATAAAGACTGAAATGAACATACTCTCAGCAATGGACCAGCCGTATTTGGAGAGATCCGGTCTGCATGTCAGACACGGGCTGCTCAGGCTGTGATCGCCCTCCTCATAACACAGTCCATCAATGTTACATGTCCTGTCCTAGGGGATATTCGGGGAAAACTTTTAAAACTTTACATTACACAAACAAAACAACGCAATCTGTAATTATATCATTAGGTTTTTGTGGTTGTTTAAATAAACCTCTTGCATGCTGTAGCAAGCAGGGTGGGTCTGAGAGCAAAGCTGGTGATGCGAGTGTTAATGAGCCGGTCTCGAGTCCCACGGAGGAGCTCCGGAAGGATAACAGGAGGAGTGACGACAGTGAAAGACAAGAGAAGACCAGGCCTGGACTTTGTTGTTTTGCTTTAGTTTATGCGACAGTCGTCCGTGAGGGGCAGCCACTTTACTTTTGTTGTTTATTAGGGCCCGAGCACCGATGGTGTGAGGACCCTATTGGAATTACTCCGTTTATGTTTATATTATTATTAAAGTTATGTTGAACGTTCGTCTGTTCCCGCCACCTCCTTCCCTGAGACTTAAACATTGTTACACATGCTTATCACAAACATTTTTTTTTTATCCGTAGACTGTGAGCAGGGTTCCAGACTGCGACCATTTTTTGAGAATGTGCGAGTTAAAATGTTATGTGGTCGCATTTGTGCGAGTGGACGCTTGAGCAACAGAACGCCGTTGTATCAGCTGCTGCAGTCCGTAACTTATGTTCAAAATGAACGAGTAGGCTACATCATGAATCCATTTTCCAAACAGTGTTTTTGACTTATTCTGAATCACTACGGTACGCCTATAATAAGTGTTTATATTCGGACTGTTTTATCCCGGGGTCGTCTATGGAAGTAAAATAATCCCAAATGTTTTTGAAACAAAAAGCCTGTTGAATTGTACTACTTGAAAAAAATATGCATTGCATTAACCCTGCTTGTATTTTAATGCATTGTATTTTTAGGGCTTGCATTTTTATAGGCTGAAATTTAGCATGGTTAAATATATTTGCTGTGAATATTTCAAATCAAATCATTTCAAACACATTTTCATTAGTAAAATTTCAATAATCCATATTCACCTTTCATATTTCATTTCCCAAATATTCAAACTGATTAAAAATACAACCTATAATATTCAACAGGCGGTTTTCGGTCCATTTTATTTCGCTTTGCAAATTCGCTTCCACAAATTCAGTGGTTCAAATTCGACAGTAAATTCAACATTGACATCCAGGTGCTGCAGGAAAAGTAGTAGATTACCGAGCATAATCTCCATCTGCTGTTAGTCGACCACACCAGCAGGGGGTGCAAGCGCGTGTTGTTGACGAAGACCAGAGCAACAGTTAGCGCAAGCCATTCATTCATAAAAACTTATTTACAAAAATGTAAGTGTATTTGTGATTATTATGACGTCTGTTTTATGTGAAATTCAGTGTGTTCACGATTACTTTTCCTGTGTACCCTACAAGCATCTTTCTCTACCATGAACGATAATGTTATTCCCCCGATGCGGATGTACAGATCCAGTGTTACATTTGACATATTTCTCTTCGTTGTTTAGTTGCCTTAACCTTATATTGCAGCGATGTGCTGCATGCAGTACTAGGGTTTGGTTTCCCTCAATATGTCAGGATTCCCCTGCTGGACATATAAAACGCTTAACGTAGCTTAATGGACATAAAAGACCAAACTCGCAGGCTAGCAGATGGACTCAGAATATGAATTTAACGCGCAAAGTTTAATGCTGAGCGTTTCCCAGTGATATACTGGCATAAATTTGGTTTGACATTGGACATTCGCACATTTAGGGACCGTCTCTAAAGTTACATACGAAATTGGTATACACGTTTCTAACTTAAATACCATTTGAAAAGAACGACTTACAGTCATAAAACCAACTGTAAAGTGTTCGTGTAGGTGTCAGGCTCAGGCATAATGCGCAATTTATTCAAATAGATTGAAGTTTGCTATTGAAGTTAGAAACGTTTAGGCCTATAGGACTTGTTACTTTAGAGACGGTCCCTAAATGTGCGAATGTCAACCCAATTTTACATTTAGTCTTTTAGCTGGCACTTTTATCCAAAGCGACTAGTTAAACTAACAATATAGAACAACAATATGAAAGTGCTACTTCCCAGTTTAATCTAATGCAGTACATGTACAATACATACTTTCCAAATAAGGTGCGAGTTTGGTCTTTTATATCACTGTACTGTAGTCCATTAAGCTACGTTAAGCGCTTTGTCCTGACGGAAGGGGAATCCCTGAGTATGATGATGTATTGAGGGAAACAGATTATAATCCCGTTCACTGTAGAAAAGGCTGATAACATAAGGCTACACAGGGAAAGTAACAATGAATGAAACATAAAAACAGCTTTTGTGCCTTTATCATCTTTTCCGCATATATACTGACCCAGATAATCGTCACAAAAAACATAATGCATGCTGAGTTTTTATGAATGAATGGCTTGCACTAACTGTTGCTCTGGTCTTCGTCAACAACACGCGCTTGCACCCCCTGCTGGTGAGGTCGACTAACAGCAGATGGAGATTATGCTCGGTAATCTACTGCTTTTCCTGCAGCTCCTGGATGTCAACGTTGAATTTACTGTCGAATTTGAACCACTGAATTTGTGGAAGCGAATTTGCAAAGCGAAATAAAATGGACCGAAAACCGCCTGTTGAATATTATAGGTTGTATTTTTAATCAGTTTGAATATTTGGGAAATGAAATATGAAAGGTGAATATGGATTATTGAAATTTTACTAATGAAAATGTGTTTGAAATGTTTTGATTTGAAATATTCACAGCTTAAATATTCAACCATGCTAAATTTCAGCCTATAAAAATACAAGCCCTAAAAATACAATGCATTAAAATACAAGCAGGGTTAATGCAATGCATATTTTTTTCAAGTAGTACAATTCAACAGGCTTTTTGTTTCAAAAACATTTGGGATTATTTTACTTCCATAGTCGTCTCGGCTGCGGAGTAGGCCAGTGCCTGCGTGACTCGCCATAGACATTAACGGAGAGAAGTTCCGTCTACAATGTTCTTCCGCAAGACACGTGCAGTTTATTTATTGACGAACGTAGACGTCACGCGCATTGCACACTGATGGTGAAACGCGCCAATTACGAATTCACGAATTAGGGCATATAAAAATGATAAAAATGGTCTCACGAAACACCGAGCCCCTTCCTACGTCTTTTCAGCGGTTATATTTTCCTCTGTCGAGCGATTACTCTCATGATCGCTCGACAGAGGAAGAGGAAATTATTATAAAATGCAGAAGGTAAGGAGTGTGAGATTTCTGCTTTTTGTTACAACTATAAACTTTGATAACGAAAAATCTGTATCAGTTTATTATAATACTCTAATCTTTTAAAATGTAATGCATACATTTGAATGTTTAATGATTTTTAAAAGATAGAAAGATGATAATAGACAGATAGATAGATAGAATATGATTCAAATGTAAATAGATAGATTGTATTTAATTCAAATGTAAAATGCTTAAAATTACAGATTAAAATTACTGTCCAAAATCCATGAAAATCCTGAAATTTGGCAATGATAATTAATATATTACAGGTATTTCTGCTGCAACCCAGAAAGCCTTTGCTAGCCTTGGTCCATTAAAACCACTATTCATCAGCATGCATTGATTAATCCCATGGCATGTAGCAAAAAAAAAAGAAAAAAAAAGGTGCGACCAAATCATATGCTGGTGCGACCAACTGAGAAAGTTGGTAGCACCAGTGCAACCAGTGGAAAAGTTAGTCTGGAGCCCTGGTGAGAGAGACCCAGTTTTACAGAGCTGAACAGTGCTAGCTTTGTTTCGACTGATTTTGACCTGAAATTATTTGCTGTACATAATTACAAGGCTGAATGCGAAATTGTTTCCTGTATTTAAAAAGTCTAAGTACACGTAATGATAAATGATGAACAGTGTATGTAAACATTTCAAGATAAAACGTCCACTGAATCTGGGTCAACTGATCAGAAAAACGTTTAAAGAAACACCATTTAAACAAATTACAAACAGATCATGGAGCATGTTTTTCTTCCTCTTGTGAAATGGTTTACAGTGATGTACAGTGCCATTAAATATTTGAGGTTGGAAAGATATTTTAATGTTTTTGAAAGAAGTCTCATGCTCACCCAGGGTACATTTATTTGATTAAGAAAAGTAAATAAAAAAAACCTGTAATATTATGAAATATTATTGAAGTTTAAAATAACTGTTTTCAGTTTTAATATACGTTAAAATGTAATATATTCCTGTGATGGCAAAGCTGAACTTTCATAATTTCAACTGCAGCTTTATTTGAGAATTTGGTATGAGAATGGATAGCACAGACCTTTAGGACGCAGATAACCGAGGTGCTGACTGTACAAATCTGACATGTGCCGTCAAAAAGAGTCAGTATCTTTGCATTGCTGAAGCTATGTCCATCATTAGACACCTAGAAGACAGACAAACAAATACATACATTTAATTTTCAATACGTTTAAATACACTTTACATAATAGTTTATAGCTCAATACACAGCAATGAGTGACAAACTGACTTTGATTTGCCAGCGCAAGACTGGCTGGTGTGCAGTGGTGGAGGATTGTGGGTCGTCCAACGGGAGCTGGCACTCTAATGAGGATGAACTCTGGAAGGAGGCGGGCACCAATTGAGCATCATCCAAAGACCAGTCACCATTTACTATCTATGTAGACAGTCACAGAACAATATGTATTCAGGTTAATATTCATTTACCTTCATGCCCAATTGAATGCTTGACTGGCAAATGTGCTGTCACCTTTTCCTTCACAACTTCACACTTGAGCTTGTAGGACTTTTTAAAGCCTTGACCAAGAACCCTAACAGAGGAACAGACGCCATAATGGACATCACACAGTCCTCCGTTCTCCAGTTCTGTGATCTCTGGAGCCTCATCTGCATCAGGAAAACAGATTAACTGGCTAAAAACAAATTAAATGCGCATCAAAGTCTTCTAGATCAACCTACATTTTCATTTACTCATATACAAATACTTAGCAATGATTTTATAAAAGAACTATTTGTAAAATCCCATTCTAGGCCACGTAGAGATAATAATTTAGAATGCTTTTGTTTATTATCTCCACTTGAGACCACTTTTACTCTTTAGAATGAGTAATTGATGCATAACAAGAACAACAGTCTATAAATAATACTAAAACAAAAAGTACAAATGTTTCATGCAGCCTCTTAATTAATGAGTTCATAAACCCTGCATTCATAATACTTATTGAAACAAAAAGCTGTGTAAACTAATTTTCGATAGAGTATAGCATGTCCCAATGCAGAACATGTGAACTTATATTTCAATTATATAAAGTACCCATCTACAGACACACCCACCAGACACCTGGCTGCAATCATAAGAGCCAAATCCAGGGAAGCACGAGCAGCCCCACTCTGTGCACTGTCCATTCCCGCTACACAGGCTCGGGCACCTGAGGGAAGCCAGAACATCCTGGTTCTCCTTCCTCCTGCCAACGTCCTCTACCACCATCCTCTCACACTCATTCTCTAGAAGGGGCACGGTTGCTCCTTTCCAGGCCTGATCGTCCTTTAGTAGTTGGTCTATCACACACATTTCCAATGCATGCTCCAGCATCTCGCCCAGGAGACGCCCACAACCCAACCCCACCGTGGAGTTCCTCAGGGTTCCCTCGCAGAGCCGCCGGACCTCGGATTCCGTCAGGCCTGACTCAGTAGGCCAGGACGGTACCAGCGGTTCAGGGGAGTTCGATGAAGAATGGTCCTCTGGGAAATTATACGCTGACTCCTCCAGGTCTGACTGGTGTGGAGACGATCTGGAGTTGTAATATCCACCTTGACGTCTGCTTCGGCTTGTGACACGTCTCTGAGTTTGGGATCTCTGTGGGTTTAGGACACGTCTTTGACTCTGGGATCTTTGGGGATTCATAACGCGTCTCTGAATTTGGGATCTCTGAGCATTTGTTCTGCTCCCCTGAGCTGGACGGTGTTGTGTGGGCCTGCCGGGAGGGGTGGACGTCTCTCTATGAAGTGGGAAAGACCTGATGTACTCAACTGTTACATCCAAAGTAGGGATGATGGAGGGAGATTGGACGCGGGTAGAGGAAGAGCACCTGGAGGAAATGGTAGACTGGGGCGATGCTCCGCTGGTTGACTGGTGTTTCTCTTGTTGACAATGGCAGTACTCATGGAGACTGGAGTTGCTGTCATAGATGGGGATCTTGTCAAAAAAGCTGTTTCTGGGTGCCAACCTGGTTTTAAGGGAGCATAATAATCCCTATTAAGGAGGGATGCACAACAAATCAGCACCATATCAGTTATTTTTTTATTTATCGATAGATACTGGATATACACTACTGTTCAAAGGTATGGGGTCAGTCACCATAAACTTTTATTTAGCAAGGACGCATTAAATTGATCAAAAGTGAGCGAAGACTCAAAAGATTTCGATTTTAAATAAATGTCATTTTTAAAGGAAATGTGACACTAAAGACTGAAGAAATGGCCTCTAAAAATTCAGCTTCACCATCACAGGAATACATTACATTTTACAATATATTAACAAAGAAAACAGTTATTTGGAATTGTAATAATATTTCCAAATAAATGCAGCCTGGGTGAGCATGAAAGCCTTCTTTCCAAAACATTCAAAAATATTTGTATCATTTGTATCATATCTATCATTATTTTGATAGATATTGTATATTTAATTGTCTACCCAAATTTCCTAAATTTTTACATTTACATGATCTTTTCTGATATTCAACTCTCTTAGTGGTCATCTTTTTTTTTTACTTACAATTTAATAAAGAAATAATATTGTGAGGCCTAAATTCACTTGTAGCATTTAAAACTATTGATTTTATTTTTAACTGCACAAAATAACAGACTTTTCAGCTTATCAGCTATTTATTGAATGTCAGCCATAACATCACATTTACTGTTATCGCCCATAATTTTCATATTGGTGCATCCATAAAAAAAACCTAAGGCAAGCATCAATAAAACTACTGCTCATGCTTACAGTTATGTATTTGAATAAACCCCAAACCCTAAGTATTACACTTTGAATATTGATCTAATTCAACAGGGCGAGTCTCACCTCCACGCATTGATAAAAGAGCTGCTGTCCTCCACAGTCTCTCCACCCTCTCTGTGGTAGTCATTCATTGGCTGTCCATCAAAGGTCCCACACAGGCCTTCAGTGTGGCCTTGATCAGAGCCCGGGGCCCTTACAGTCAGACTCATTCCCCAGTCAGCCACATCCGCACGCACAAATGCCCCAGACAAGAACATCATCTGGATAAAAAAAAAGCTTATTTATCACTTTATATGGACTAAACTGTAGGTATAATCATTTAAAAGAAATAAACAAAGATGCATACTAATATACACCCAATATCACTCACAGTGACTTTACGGCCCTGGTAGGACTCAGTAACACGAATGCCACTCTTTACCAGATCTCCGTTCTTCACAGAGAGACGTGGCTTTGTCTCTCCCGCCAGCCCGTTACACATGTCATAAGTGACCACGTTACTACCATCCCTGGCTGCAAAGCCACAGACACACGAGGTGGGATGGGCGGTCGTGCCGGGACATTCCCACTGTCGCACATGTACCTCAAACAGCCGAGCAGTGCTTCTGTACAGTACAAAGGTGCCTATCTGGTAGTTATCATACCTCCTGTAAACAAACAAGCAATGTTAAATTAAATTTGCATTTATAAATTCATTCGGTGATTCCACATCAAAAAGTGTTTTTAAAAGAGGATCTATTGTGCCCTTTTACAAAGTCTTGATTTTGTTTTTTACTTTCATGCTTGAAAGTTTAAAAAAATATTATTTTTCACATATTTTACAGGGTTGCAGCACCTCTCTTCACAGTCTGTCAGTAACACTGTTTATAAAAGCCCCTCCATCTGAAATGCTCAATGTGCTCTGATTGGCCGCTCTGACTGGACCAGTGTGTTGTGATTGGTCAACCGCTTCGAGCGTGTTTTGTAAATGTCACATCCCTTACCATAACTTCGAGTTTCAACACACTACGAACACAATTCAACCAGGCTTCGCCCCTTTTATGTTGTGTATGCCTTGGGCGGGAATTATTTAAATGAGGTTGTTTTGAGGTTATTTAAATGTTTTGTGACAAACGTTTCCGGAAGAATACTCAAGATTACAATCGAGGCATTTCAGGCAGACTGCGCACTGATATATAGAGAACAACTCCCTTTGTAGTGGACTTTGTGCTTTGTACCTTTGCACTACAGAAAGTTAAAAATGTACAAACATATAATAGATCCTCTAGATTACATCAACTTTTATTATTGGACTATAGTTTCAGTGTAGAGTTTTTTTTACCTGCCATCAAATGTGATGATATGAGGGTCCGTAAAAGTGTAACAGTGAGCAGATGGAATGTCCTTCACAAGAATCTGAGAGGAACATACATATACATGTATACATATAAATACATACACAAATTGTATTCATACATATATATATATATATATATCTATATATAATATTACATAGTATTATTTATTCATAAATATGTTTAGTTTTCTAAAGATGCATTTACACATTTTCTTGGCAGATGGTTTTTGGCATAAACAACAAGGCATTTGATTATATGCATACTAAATATGGATATGCTTACATAGTGTCAGGACAATTACATGTATATATATTCCTAAACTATTTATAATATATAATATACTGCATATATAATCAAATAAGGCCCACCTGCACACTTTGGGGAGCATACCCATTCCACAGGAAGTTGGTGCTGATTATGGGTTTGATGTGTATTTCTGTGCTTCTGTCTCCATCCTTCCATATATCAGTCACTGCGCTGTAGTGCACAGATGCTTGGCTACAGTATCCATTATGACAAGGGGTTTGAATCAGCTCGACCTCACAGGAGGACAGGACTAAATCAACACCCAGGTCCTTCTCACCTGCCACTGGAGACAAGTACAATTTTCAGTTATAGGTGACATGGTGCAGCTGTTTCTTACAGTTAAGAGAGACATATTTTCTGGTATAAAAACATAATTTGAAGAATTTCAGAGCATAATAATAATAATAACTTTTATTTATATAGCACCTTTTCCAGAGCTCAAGGACGCATGAGGGAAAATTCGGACACAATAATATTTAGGGTAAAATATTACAGGTTTGAGTTAAAGGGTGAATCACATAAAATGTCTCCCCCAAAAACGTATATTCACATTATTGTATTAAAGCAAACAAAAAGAATAATGAAATTATTTTTTATTCAAATGAATATATATTTAAAGCAGTAAACAAATACTATTGTAGTATATAAATAATATTTATTTGCATATACAGTAATGAGAATAGGATTCTGGGTGACACAATGCAAAAAATACTTAATACAACATATGACTTATAACTTAAGACTGCAAATTTTGACTCCATCTTGGCTACTAGTTGTAAGATGCAAAGGCAAAGTGCATCTCTCTGAGGAACATGGTAAAGGTACAGTGCTCTCCACTGTTAGTTTATACTCTCTCCCATCTTCTGAAATAGACACAGCTTGTGGTTTCATCTGGAAAATAATATGCATAAAAATATAATAAGTCTCGCAGAACTTTACTAATACCTGCCCAACAAACTGTATGTCACTGGACGAGAATTGAGACATACTTGGATCCCTGCATAAAACTCTTCACTCTCCACAGGAAGGCTTTGTATATTGGGAGACTCCAGAAAAAAACGAGTGCAACTGCAATGGATCTGAAACATAGATATATAGGTTAAGATTGATATGAATTTGAATTCATGTGAATACTGAATATAAAGTGGCTACCCTGTCTCCCAGTCGCAGGTTGATCCCATCCAGCTCGATGAGAGCAAAAGTCTCTATTGTAGTGTCTTTCCTGAGCTCTTCTCTGTTGCCCTCGGGCAATAGTCGCCACCATGTCACTACATATCCCAGAGAGCTGTTCCCACTACTGTCATCAAACGTACACTTTAGGTACACGCTGCTGTCGGAGAGCTCAGCTACTATCAGTGGTACTGCAGAAGAGGGAGGCTGGAGTTCTGAGGGATAAATGACAAATACTGCATTTATACATATACAAATAATATATGCTTCAAACCATATACTTAGAATATTTAAATATATATTTGTTTTTCATAAATATTTGAAGAACATTAAAGTCATTAAAGCTAGAGGGTAACAGATAATTTGTAATATCTCTGACACAGATGACGGACACTTCTAAAGTAAGTGTGTTGAAGGATTCCACTAGAAATAAAAGTAAGTAAGATCCTCTGTTGGGATGTTTAAGACCAAGAGAAGGATCACTTCTGATCAGCTGCCAAGGCAACGCTCCATGCCACAGTCGAAACACAAAAACAACACAAATACATGAACTTCTGCTGCATTCATCTGGGGAACCTTTCAGATAATTTGCAGCAGTTCATTTTACTGTATTACACAAGCTCTGGAAAAACATTTGGTGAAAAAAAAAGAGTACTTAAAAAATGAATGGGTTTAATTTATTTTGTTTAGATAATTTCGTTTTGAAGATGCAGTTTTATAATATTGGTGGACTATGTATGGACTACTCACCACTGCAGGTTCCATCACTATTCCTTTGTGTCCCGTCACAGCTGGTTTGATTGGATTCTGACATCTCTGCGAATTTAAAATGTAGTGATGAGGACTGAAAAGGACAGTCTTATTCTTATTTGACAATATGTCTCTTATTTTTCACAGCCTTTGGGATGCATGATGGATAATCATACTAAAATTTCAAATAGGCCTACTAGTCTGTGAGGTTCATTGACTTGCCTTCAGCGCAATATCCCATGCATCCTTGCGTTGGTTGGAGCAAGTAAACATAAAAGTCCCCACAATTGCGTACGGTGACAGGCAGGCGAAAAAGACAGCAGTCTTTACTGTCGCTTCCGAGGAACTGCCAGGTAGCGCAGGCCGTCATCTGCTTCACCTCTAGAGGCCATGGGAGAGTCTCTCCATCTGCCAGGGAGAGCCACACTGGGGCTTGTGTTCCACACTGATTCACCTGTAGGGGTTACCGTCATATAGAAACATAACATAAAGGAGCCATTGTTCAGTAGGCTGGACTGATTACAGAGATGCACTGTACTGTACCTCCACACATTTGGTGGGCATACGGGCCGGCTTATCGAAGATCTGGAACTGATACCATCCGGGAGAGAGTGAATGATCACAAACGAGCTCCTGCAGGGCAGACTGGAGCAGCTGCTGTGAGCTGAACCTGGTGCTTCGGTACGGGCTCTGAAGAACCGTGTAACCCCCACGACTGCATTCAGGGGGCTCCACTGTAATAATACACACAAACACACACTTAGTTTTACTCAAAAACATACAGTATACACAAGTTTGAAATTAAATGACTATTTCGTTGATAGTAGTGGTAGAAACTGCAGTGCAAGTCACGTCAGGTCATGTCAACATGTCAATGCGACCTGCTTCATATCAGCTAACAGCTTTTTCTATTGTCTTCATCTAGTGGGAATTTACATCTTTTTATCGCTGTTTCTCAAAATTGCTGTTAACTTCATTAAGAGTAAAACTTTAATTAGCAAGAAAAAAAGGCCGAGGGCATCCTTTAAGTGTGATGATCATACATAATACGAGGTAATTCATAAATTGATATTAATTTTATACAACTATTAATAATGAATTTAATAACTGCGAAAATAAATAAATAAATAAATAAATAAAGCAACCAAAACTGTTGCCCAAACGTGCTCTTACGTAAGAATTAAATATAGCATTTAGTCCAAGAATGTTTATCGATTTACTTACCTTTTTGACAACTGACAGTGTTGTTTAAAATAATAAATAGAATAGCAAGGCAATACTCCACACAGACGTTTAAATGCATTTCAGTCTCTAATGCTCTTTAGCATTACATTTAAGAGCGTCTCCAAACCAATAACACAATCCAGGATAATATCCCGACCGATAAGTCCCGAAATGAAAGCTGGCAAAGAAATATCTGTTGTGTCTTTGAGGAGAACAGCGAGTGTTTCATGGGCTGCTGTCCAGACCACACACACCTCCTGCCGCTGGAGCATCTCGAGCTGACTGTCCCATTCTCCAGTGCAGCTCGTTTACACACATCCTCTACATATTTTAACCCCATCTTTTCAGTTAAATCTACTAATACAAAGGACATGTTAACGATTGTGCATTGAAATTACCATGATGAATGTCTTTATTCACATTTGTAACAACGTAACAGTGGTGGCGTCATTTCCACCAACGACGATTTTTTTCCCGGTCAAAAGTTAGTGTTCTTTTACCAAGGAAGTGTACTTGTCAGTAGAGGAGTATGCTTGAAATGAAATTAGATATGTGAGGAAAATAAAGAAAAATCAATGAAAGTATTACTAGCCTACTTGATATTTATTCACATACTTTCTTCATTTTCAATCAAGCAGTCATTTTATAAAAATCGGAACATATAAATTAAAAGTAGACTCATGAGTAGCATGACAAATGAGTTTGAGCCGTTTATAAAAATGTTTCAAATAGTCTAGCAGTACATCTCGGAGACGTCTATGCATTTACATCTGCAAGATGTCTTTTTTTGGAGTGTTTGCTCGTCATCTGCAATACGTCTCCAGGACGTTTCCTGTTAGATGTCATATAGACATTAGTTTAAGATTTAGAATGTATGTAAAACTGCTTTTTCTAAGACGTTTATCAGATGTTTTTACACAGCATGCTTTCCAGATTAACATCTTTAGCAGACATCTTACAGACGTACATGTGCTATCTGGGATCATTCTCACCACAAAATGCTAAACATAATGCTAGACATAGTGCAAATGTCTGTGACGTTTGTTTGTTGTTAGAAAACTAGTTAGTGTGAAAATTGTGTTTTCAAAATGTCCACAGGTTCAGAAGTGCCCACAGATGAAGAATCCAATAATAGGCTAATTCATTTTATTGTCCCGTGATATGCAGTATAATAATCTGTAGCCAACATCTTTTCAAGAAATATGGTTGTTTTTGCTCTTCTTTGTGCAATTCATCTCTTATCAACATGTGGTGTAAACGAGAATGTCCATCATGCACCTACAGTAGCGATATTAAGTAATGTTTGCCCTCAAAATTTAAGTCATGAAATATCTGTTGTTGGATTAATTAGACTCCACAATAAATGGCTTTGCTAATGAGCAACATCTTTCTAATTTAACACTGACCTTACTGAGCATTAACAAAAATTATTCTTCTCTGACTGTCCTGTATCAACATGACGATAATCAGCCAAAGTTCTGCTCTGAGAAAGTTAAACACAGTCTGTTGTGGGATGCCTGCGAGACTGTGTGAAGGGATCGCATAACCAGAGGCCATCTGGTAAACTGTTTTTATCAAGGGCGTGCCACTCCTCCTCAAAGAGGATGTGAATAACATTCGCGGGATGAAGATTGAGCACTGGTATAACACCATCTGTTTCTCTACCAGGGGTGTTGACACTCTGTATGAAATAATAAAATTCTTCCTCCACACTGTATATTTTTAATGAATGATGATACTCATTAGGCAGAACAAAACCACAACATATTCCCAGTGTTTTTACTTTGATTCAGATAAAAGGGGTTAATGCAGCGTAACAGCTGTCACACCTAATGAGAAAAGCAGATTGTTAAACAATCAAAAGACTTTTCCATGACCCAAAGGTGTGATTAGCAATCAAAATAACACAAAGTCTAAAAGCTGCAAATGTATCAAACTGAACTAAAGTGTTGGTAACATGAAAGTAGATGCTTTAAAGGGATAGTTCACACCAAAAATTAGAATTATGACATTATTTTACTCACTTTCAAGTTATTCTGAACCATGCTGCTATTTTTTATTCTGGAAAATAAAAGGAGAATCTTTGAAGAACCTTTACACAATCCTTTAAATGTAATGATCATACTCCAAAATTGTAAAATGTAAAGATTCTTTTGTAAGTTTTCCTTTTTGAGTGAACTATTCCTTGAAGAAAAAAATGAATAGTCCATCTGATCACCTGTCAAATGATGATTTGTACTTCTTTGTATGTGACAGAACTAAAAGGAGTGTGAATGATAGATTTGTCTGAACTTTTACAAACGTTCTGAGGTCATGCCCCACATGCTCTTAAGATGCTCATTTCCATTGTTCAACAGGTTCTTGCTACATCTCAAGACGAGGCAGCTGTTTATAAAGGGTTGACCAACCTAGCTGTCCTACCAGCTGGACATCTGACTTGTTCTATGTGCAATAGACAGTTTGTGTTAGGAGCTTCTGCTCTTAAAAAAAACATAACCCCTGTAAAACCCAGCTGTGCCCTTTGACCCACTGATTCAACTCTTGAGTTTGGCTCTGTTACCTTTTTTGTTCTGGCCTGAAACGTGTAAAGTTCATGGAGTAGAAATTATAGTCAAGGTCAAGTCAATACCCTTCCACTCTAATGGCACGCTTTACTGAAGGCTTGTAAGCACTTAATCTTTTAGAATCCTTTTTGTTGTGGTTTGTCTGTTAATAAAATTTTATATGCTCTTATTGTATTTACAATATCTTAGCGTCCTCTGTTTTCTTCATCTATTCCCCATCCCGACCTCTATCTTTAAATGGGTCGATTGCTACCCTCTGCTGGTTTTGATTTGAAAGTACAATTTACTGCAAAACACAAAAGCAACGTCCAAAACATTTAACACCAATGAAATCGCAATAGTAATTTAAAGGTCTATTACGTAATTTAATTTAGGTCAAAAAGCCCAAATGAAAATGAAAGAGATAAAATATGAACATTAGCTATTTATTGCAATTGCTAAAAACTTGAAAAAGAATAAATATAAACCATATACACATTATTATTGTTAGGATTATTTATTTATTTATTTATTAATTAATTCATAACTGAAGATATAACTCATAGGTATTCCTTGCAAAAATATGTTTCACAAAGTCTTTCATACTCAAAGTGGCTTTAATTAATAGTTTGATGGTTGCTAAGGCGTCTCTTTGTTTCCTCAACAATGTCCCCTCTGTGCTCTGTCCACATGCAGTCTCTGAATGAGAACTTGAAACTCTTGCTGCCTGGCAACCTCTTTTTGTTGTATCCAATGCTCCATGCTGAGCTGGCTTAATTTTTTGATCAAGCACAGCAATTCGAACTCTACACTGTCTACTTAGTCATGGCTGAATGACAGCCACTCTGCTGTAAGTTGACCTTGATTTTAAGAAATCTTTCCTATAAAATGTCAGGCTGATAGAAATAATTCTTGCTCCTAGATATGTCCTATGTATGTATATGTATTTATCTGTCTGTCTGTCTGTCTGTCTGTCTGTCTGTCTGTCTGTCTGTCTGTCTGTCTGTCTATCTATCTATCTATCTATCTATCTATCTATCTATCTATCTATCTATCTATCTATCTATCTATCTATCTATCTATCTATCTGTCTGTCTGTCTGTCTGTCTGTCTGTCTGTCTGTCTGTCTGTCTGTCTGTCTGTCTATCTGTCTGTCTGTCTGTCTGTCTGTCTGTCTGTCTGTCTGTCTGTCTGTCTGTCTATCTATCTATCTATCTATCTATCTATCTATCTATCTATCTATCTGTCTGTCTGTCTGTCTGTCTGTCTGTCTGTCTGTCTGTCTGTCTATCTATCTATCTATCTTTTCTATCTATCTATCTATCTATCTATCTATCTATCTATCTATCTATCTATCTATCTATCTATCTATCTATCTATCTATCTATCTATCTATCTATCTATCTATCTATCTATCTCACTGTAAAAAAACTTAACTCATTATTTTGTGTTATCTTTTTGCATGTTTTTTTTTTAGTTTACAGTAACTAACTTATTTCGTTAAGTTGAGGACAAGAAAACTTAAAATTTCTTGTTGTCTGGACAATCTAGTTATCTCTACATAAAAAAATAAGTTGAAATAACTAAATTGCTAAAATATTTTTTACAGTGTATCTATCTATCCACAAATGTATTTATTTACTTTTGCATTTATTTCTGCATTTATTTAGTTAAGCTTATTTTTGTTTTTACATTATTTACAGTAATGTCTTATTATAACCATTATTATTATTATACAGTAACAAAGATTGTAGCTTTTTTTATACATATAATTACATTTCTATCACCCAAGTCATCATCTTGCTCCTGGTTTTGCATATACTGGCATTTATCAGATAAGATTCAATGAAATTCATGAAATTGTTGGTGCACTGAAAAGAGTAACCGTTTATAAAGTACATGTTTGGTCTCAGATCATTGCTCTGAATGTGGCCGATTCACAATGAATCTTCCTGAGTCTTTGGAGACTACAACGTCTGTTGACCTCAGAAGAAAGCTTCTCTTTTCTGTGAGTCAAAACTTGATCTCAAGCCGGAGTTGTGGACTCGTCCCGCCACACCAAGTTCCCCTTGATCCATGGAACATGAAAGCTCCTGACTTCACCCCGAAACTCTACAGATCTGTGGGCTTGCCACGGATCAAGTGCAAAAACATTAACCTGGTTAAATCAAATGATAGTGTGGAACAAAAATCTTTTGTTTTGGAAAAGATTAAGGATGGTACTTCGATATTATCTCAACACAAACAACAATCATTTATCACATTCTACAAACCACCAGACTCACTAGAGACAAAACTGCTGTTTGTGAGAGCAGGGACGAATCCTGTCGGGCCTTACAAAGATCCAAAACCTCACAACTTCAGACCTGTAAGTTTTTACAGTAAAAAGATTATTGCCAACATTATCTGCACTGCACTGTATCAACACTAGATGACAGTCTATAATACATTTAAACACTCCTTATCCGATTGCAGTGTGCTGAGGGAATGCCAGACATGGTGACTTCTATAGAAAAGGATCCAGACTGCTCGTTCTTAAAGTCTCAATGCCTAAAAGCAGGTGTATTATTTTCATAAGACATCATGATTGAAAACGTTTTTTTTTTCCAACACTGAACTTTGGGTTGGTATAAATTGTGTTACATATTATTGCCCTTGTGTTTGTACAAGCAATCTTGTACTTATCTAATAAAAAACATTGTATAGCACAAAGGTCTTTGAAACCACCCAGTGACCCAGCATGTTACTGATAAGTGTTGCATTTTATTTCAATGTCTCAACAGTCACTGACAGCCATCCTGACCTGAACCCTTCTCACAGAGACAAAATGGACACTTTCAAACCGGCAGAGCTTAAATGGGACCCAAGGCTCATACTACCAAAGATGCCATGGCCTCCAAAATCTGCATCTTATACAGTGAGCATGTAGAAAACACCCATATCTTCTAATTAACAGATTTATGAACTGTTTTGAAAACATTTTACTCTCTGTGTTACAGAGATATCGACGCAGAAGAGGTGTGTATAGTGCCTTAATGGACCGAATTGAGGAAAAGTTGACCAACTCCTGGAGGAAATGAATCTGTTTCAAGATAAAAGAAAGGAGGTTGCTGTTTTGTCTGTTTATTCACTCATGTTATTGATGTTTATTACACACTCTCTGTTTCTTTTCTTTTTTTGATAAACTGTACAAACAAGCAAACAGCCAAAGATGTTTTTTATATTGCACAAACTAAATAAATGTAAGCACTGCATTAATATAAATAAAGATAAAATGTTACAAACGAGATGTTACTGTAATTAAATTTTGTTTATAATATTATAAATGTTATTAAATATTGTAATATTATTAATTGTCTTAATATAAGTTTTAATAGTATTAGAAATTTAAACAATAAACACTTAATAGTTTTCTCTCTTTGTATTCATTATGGGCGCATTACCGCCGTTTGCGTTGACCAATCATTTTAAAGGTAAACAAATGAGCTGCTGCGTGTGCTCGTGAGTGCAGGCGCGCGTTGCGTCAGTCAGTCAGCAGCACGCAGAGCAGAGCTACTACTAGTAGCTACTAGGGCGTTAGTGAATGAAGTATGAAGTCTGAACGGTAAGTTGAATGGGCGACTGTGAGTTTAGTTTTAAAACGGTTAGCTAAAGATAATGGGTACAGACTCATCTTTATTTTCTATAAAAGCTCATTTTGTCAGCGCGTCATGATTAATTCATTATACTGGCCCCAGGCGCGAGCTGCGGTTCATGCGCTTTAAACATCCACACATTTTCTCCAGAGCTGCTGTCACTTCGATTAAGGTAATATTTGTAGAATATACGGATGTAGTCACTGTTTAGGATGGATATATACGACGTCTGCGTGGACTTAAGTTGCATTGAGAAAAGTTTCGATTCGACAGGTGGATTGACTTCCAAAGAAACTAAGTTACGTGCTCAGCAGAACTCTCTTATCGCGCTTGCTTTCATTGTTGGACCACCCTATTTATCAGTTTCTAGGAAACAATATTGCGTCATGAGTTAATTACATTGCGTACTGAGATCTTGTGGGTTTACAACACACCCATGTTCATATTAATATAATGTTTACATTAATGAAATGCTCCTTCTCGAAATTTGTAACGTTAGTTACGTAAACTACTGTATGACGAAGTAGGCTATTATGTTTGAAATGTGCGTATTGATATGTACTTTTATATAGACTTTGAGTTTATGATACTATACTCTCCTAAATGTACTGTAAATATATAAATATATCATTTAATGTAATTTTAATGAAAATATTTAGGCACTGCTTTTAACCTTTTCTGTCAGATAAAGTGGGACAGAAGTCAATGAAAAGTGGTAAACATTCGAATTGCATTTCTACGAAAAGCCATGTCATATTAGCCTAAAGGAATAGTTCACCCAAAAATTAAAATTCACTTAATACTTACCCTCAAGTTGTTCCAAACCTGTATGAGTTTCTTTCTTCTGTTGAACAAAAAAGAAGATATTTTGAAGAATGTTGGTAACCAGACAGTTGACGGCAGCCATTGACTTCATAGTATTTTTTTTTCCTACTATGGAAGTCAATGGCTACCATCAACTGTCTGGTTACCAACATTCTTCAAAATATCTCCTTTTTTGAAGAAAGAAATTCATATAGGTTTGGAACTATTTGAGGGTAAGTAATAAAAAAAAAAAAACATTTTTGGGTGAACTATCCCTTTAAGGTGGTCACGTTGGTGTTTGGAACAAAACTGGTTATTTAGTTGCGTAAAGCTGTTTTGCAGCACTAACCAGCTTGAGCAAGGTCTACCATGTTAGTTTAACCCTTACCAGCTGGTAGTCCAGTCTTAATTTAGATCTGTTTGGACCAACTACGTTGAAACCATTGTTTGATATGGTCTATCAAGGCAACAGTATAATGATTTAGGATCATTCGTCAGATTTTTTTTTTTTAAAGTAACCCACTTTACCTGAAAGTCTCATTTTGTTTGACATGTAAAGATAAAGTGGGACAGTATTTAAAACAGATCCACACAAAAATAATTAATTGTCATTATCCAAATTGTATTCGATCATTCAATCACCATTTAAAAACCACCATGTGCCTATGACCTTTTAGGCACGCATTGGATGTGCAACTGGGATTTTGGACCTATGGAACATCATCCTAAACTCCTGTTGTTCTCACACTCCTGAGGGAAATGGGGAACGTAATATCAGAGCAACCCAACTTTCTTTCCAGTCTTCCGTTCTGTAATTCTCTTCATATCTCTATTCTGGGTCTGGACTCAGCTGGCAAAACAACAGTGCTGTACCGTCTGCAGTTCAATGAGTTTGTCAACACCGTCCCCACCAAAGGTTTCAATGCAGAGAAACTCCGATTAGCTGTCGGGGACTCCCGGACAGTGACGTTTCACTTTTGGGACGTCGGCGGCCATGAGAAACTGCGCCCTCTCTGGAAGTCCTACACACGATGCGCGGATGGCATCATGTTTGTTGTGGACTCTCTGGACTCGGAGAGGATGGAAGAGGCTAAGACGGAGCTTTACAAAATCGCCCGCTCCTCTGAAAATCAAGGAGTGCCTGTGCTGATTATTGCAAACAAGCAGGACTTGAGACAGGCTCTGTCACTGTCCCAGATAGAGACCATGCTGGCGCTCAAAGAACTGGGACCCTCTACGCCATGGCACCTGCAGCCCACCTGCGCCATCATTGGTGATGGTCTCAAAGAAGGACTCGATAAACTTCATGACATGATCCTAAAACGAAGAAAGATGCTCAAACAGCAAAAACAGAAAAATAGACCATGAATGTATTATATAAATGGGTGGGAAAAGAACAATAGTTGTGAACACTGTCATTTTTATGTGCCCAGAGTTGGTAAAAAACAACAACAACATGCACTTTAGTTGTTTACTTTCTTGTTGTTTACTTCTGGTTGTTTACTATCACTTAGAAATATATAAACTTAATATAACGTTTTTTTTAATTATCACACTGAAGGATGATTCATGTTGTTGGTTTTATATTTAGAATGTGTATTTGCAATAAAAGGGCTTTCTATGTTTATTCTAACTGGTCACATGTTGTAATAATTGCACATTTTTAATTCATTTTAGGTTCAGGTAATCTTTCCTTATACTATAATGGTAGAGGAATAGCTTGCCTAACAATGAAAAATCTGTCATTTACTCATGATCATGTTGTTTTTTACTGAATAATGACTTTTCAGTCTGTTCCTCACACAAAGCTATTGTATGTGGGAATGCACAATATACAGTATCTGTACCATATAAGTTAACCGCCGAGACAGTTATTTGTGCATGCTATTTTCCTTTATTCCTTTTAAATTATATTACCATTATATTATGCACACTTAAAGTTAATCTTTATAAACACTAATAATTTAATAACACCGTTAAATATAATCTAAATTTCATACGGCTCCGTTATAATGTGATGTCTAAATTGATTTGATTCTTTATTTATATAATGGTAAAGAATTTCAATATTGGTTTTGGCCCCAGAATTTTAATATTGGTGCATTACTTATTGTATGACTTTTCTTTGTAATGAACAGCAGTTATATGGAGAGCTTTTTTGATACTTTCATGGTGCTTTTGTGTCACTTTTAAAGCACGAAAACTTCTGTCCCTGTTTATAATTGCATGGTCTCTCAGAATTTCTCCTTTTGTGTTTCATGGCAGAAAGAAAGTCATACAGGTTTGGAACGACATGATGGTGAGTAAATGACAGAATTGGTATTTTAAAGTGAATTATCCCTTTAACTCATCCCTTTAAAAAGCATGAGTACTTGGAGCCTTGCACCACCACATTCTTCTTTGGTTCAGTAACACTAAGGTGAGAGTGGAATGCATCGTAGATTACAAGACTTTGGGCCCCTCTATCTGTTATCAGATTAGAAATGACCCTTTATCTGTGATGCATCCCCCATTTGCAGGCATCAGAAACACAGAAATAGCCCAACTGGATGGGGATTTATAGGATCTGCCTGCTGTGTGTCACATGCGTCCCTAAATTCCAGTCCTGCCTCATAAATCCAGAGCGACTGGGACTCTTCCCCCCATTCCATTGATGTCAGTAATGCTGAGCTGGGATGGTGACAGACTGGAAAAAAATCTGCAGTGCAGTTTTCTTTCCCATACTTTCGCTAGACTGATACTGAACTGCAGGTCGGTATCACACACTGTAAAAAATGATCGTAATTTTAACGGTAAAAGACTGTAAAAATGCTACAGTGCAAAACTGTTAATTGGTTAACAGAAAGTTTCCTTACTATATACGGTAAATAACTGTGATAGATCTAACGGTACATTTAATGTAATTTTACTGTAAAATACCATTAAATTTACAGTTTTTGAAAGTGAAAAGAACAACTCGTATAATTTACAGTGAAAAACCGTAAATTGACATTCCCACAATTCCCTGCATGACACTTCACATTTGATTTATTTTTGTTGAAATAACTGTTTCTTCTTAGTTTTCTTAGTTATTTTCTAATAAGTTATGTACATTAGGGTTTTATGTTACATTTAATGTTGTTAAATTAATGTTTATTGCATTTTTAAAATTTCATGTGTGTTACCATGATGGTGTTTAATGTTTGTGTGAATAACACTGTACAGCTTCAATATAATAGTATTAACTTTCTTGTGGAAGATTGCTTGTGATGAGCTTTGATTTATCATGTGACTCATCACTGTTGTGATGGTTGTTGGTTGTCAGTGTATTGCAATGGTACAAAGCAGATATTAAAACTTCAATAAGTTGGTAAATTATCATTATATCAGATAATGAATTATGGTTTATTACTGTAAATTTGAAGTTAAGTCTGTAAAATCAAAAACGTAGATACCGTATTTTTGACGGTATAGTTCTGGTAACCACAGCTGCCAGTTTTTTCCGTAAAAACAACGGGATTTTTTTTACAGTGCACTGTTAATGGCCCCAAAACACTTTTGTACACTTCAAACAAACTTATGAATCTTATTGCGTGAGATAAAATAGCAAACTAAATGACATCTGCACATAGATGTTTACAGGCTCTCGGAACCAACTATATTTTTTTTGTATAGTTCGGTAAGGTATTGTACTAACGTTTGACAACCACAAAGTGTCCAAACACTTAAACACATGTTGAACAGTATAATTTAAAATTTAAAACCTAACAAACTTTAATATTTTGCTTGTGTTTGTTAGCTCAGAAATGCCAATGGATTTATTTTGTATCTAATGCAATGACATTGATACATTTTTATCTAGCCCTTAGTACATTGTGCAGATATATTTCTGTAGACGGGGGTAAAAAAAAAGAAGAAGAATAGATTACCA
Organism: Rhinichthys klamathensis goyatoka; assembly: GCF_029890125.1. Lineage (NCBI taxonomy): Eukaryota > Metazoa > Chordata > Actinopteri > Cypriniformes > Leuciscidae > Rhinichthys > Rhinichthys klamathensis. The sequence goes on from NW_026606826.1 coordinate 270,018, forward strand.
TGTGACTGCTTGTAAACGAATAGGGTGTAACAGAGAAAGAGGGAGTCTTTTTTGTTATAATGGTGCTTTTCTATAAATACAAAATGCTTGTTGTTGCTTTTAAACAATTGTAGGGGACTTTCACTTGTCAAAGCAGTTTTAGACATTGTTTCAAGGAAAACTGTGAGCTTGTGTTCAGTTATCTCAGAAACCCTGCAGTGCAGTCTATGAGATTTTGTGGGAAAGAGAGAGGTGTAGCGACCTGGCTCTCCACGCAGGCCCCCCTCCACTCCCCCTGCGTCTGTATCTGATGACAGTGTGTTGGCAGGCTGCTTTTGTTCAGCTCTGCTCTCATCTCATTCCAGCTTGAAGGATGAGCTCGGGGTAGATGGGGGGTCTATAGCTGTTTTCCCTTTCCTTTTGTCTGAAAAATAATTCTCAGTGGGTTCAAAAGGGTGCTGCGCTCATATTAGAACAAGTGTTCATTCTGACAAACATCATGAGATTAAAAGACTTTATGGGCTAAATAAGTTATGTTTTGGTCTTTTAGAACTAAGTAAACATCATGTTCTGTAGTCGCAAGTGTCTGGTTTATATCAGTGTGCTGTCACAGATAATGTGATCACCACAAAGATCGTAATCTTGTTTAGCGTGGTAAATACTGATTGCATTTAATCCTTATGGCTTTAGTTGTCATAAGGTTTGTATTCATCCTGATGCTTGTTAGTCCAGCCATGTTTGATCCAGTCTCAGCAATAAATTACTGAGTTGAGAACTAGCTGGTGCTTGTCTTAAAGAAACATTGGTATCTGCGTTCCCACGGTCATGGAAACCTGGATATTTTTATTTAAAATAGCGATTTTTCAGACCTGTGAAAATTGGTCAAATCTGAATAAACATCTTGTTAATTTTAACTGTAAATATAGGTTTTTAAAGCTACTGTATATTATTGCTTTTTTAACAATTCAAAAGTTTGGGGGTTGTAATATAAAAAAAAAAATGTTTTTAAAAGAAGCTTATGCTCACCCAGACTGCATTCATTTGATCAAAATACAGTAAAATATTACAATTTAAAATAACCCTTTCTTATTTAACATATTTTAAAATGTAATTTATTCCTGTAATGGTAAAGCATCATTACTCCAGTCTTCAGTGCCACATGATCCTTCAGAAATTCTGATTTGCTGCTCAAGAGACATTTTCTTATTATAAATGTTGAAGCATTTATTTGAAATAAGTTTTTTTTTGTAACAGTGTAAAAGTCACTTTCAATCATTTGATCCTTGCTGAATAACATTATTATTTTTTTATTAATCCTACTGACCCCAAACTTTTTGCTTATCCAGAGTTCATAAATTAATTCAGTGTTATTCAGTAAATAATACCTTTATCTATCATATGGCTTCAGAAGAGAACAGAACTTATAACAACTTATGAAAAAGATAAACATTTCAAGGACCAATCTCTTCATGTCCATCTTGCTCAGTAAGTGTATTGATAATATTTCCTGTGATTTACAGTATTTCCATTCCAATGGAAGCTTTTTCTGAGTGCTGCATTTGTCTTTGTGCAGAAACTGTTTCTAAATAATAATAATAGATGATTCTTGTGAGTTATTTAATCTGTTATGCCGCGTAATTGCTGAAAAGAATTGAACTGATTAATTAAAGCTGTAATATGAGGAAAGTGTTACACTATAGTGCATGTCAGGGAAAGAGCTAAGCAAAAAAAGAACCTCATGTGAGTAAAAGAACAGCTCAGTCAAGTCAGACTAGTTTTGTTCTTCAGAGGAATGTGCTTTTTCTGTAGTGTGAGTTCCCCCACCCTATTCCTCCTTGCTGTTTATGTAGTATGCTTTGCTAAAGTTAGTTTAGCCGATATGTGACAGTCTCTTAAAATGGAATTTTTGAACCTTTAGATCAGGGGAAGTCAGGAAGTTTAGTTTAAAAAAAGCGAGTTATCAGATAAATGACTTCAGGACTTTTGGCATGGAAAACAGATGTGCATATAGCATTTTTTCCCAACGATTTGGCAATTTCAAAAACACAATTGAACTAAGATGTGGATGTTTTTTCTGTTGACTGTTAACGGCTCAATAGACAGGTCTCTGCAGATCTCAGCAATACCAAGTATTTAACAGTATGGCAATAGAAATTCACTTTAAGAGTGAGTCAGCATGCATGTAGAAACATGCTGAAACATACACAATCAGCTTTTTAGACGACAAAATAATTTTTCACACAACGGGGTGTTAAAAAGGTCTACAGGTACAGTATGCATTGCATCAAAGGGTTTTGGATGCCTGTATATTTTTTTTCCATCTGAGATCACAATCAAAGGAATGTCATGAATGAGATTATATCCCATGTTTACTCCTTTTCTTTGTGGGACACCAGGTGAATTCAAAATTAGAATAATGATATATACATTTAAAAGTTTGTGATAAGTAAAATATTTTTATGTTTTTGAAAGAAGTCTTATGTTAATAAAAAAAAACAGTAATACTGTTAAATATTATTAATAAGAACTGTTTTCAGTTTTAATATGTTAAAGTGTAATTTATTCCTGCGATCAAAGCTGTATTTTCAGCATTACTCCAGTCTTCAATGTCACATGATTCTTCAGAAATCATTCTAATATGATGATTTGCTGCTCAAGAAACATTTATTATTGTTATCTATGTTTAAAATAGCCTGCTGCTTAATATTGTTGTGTAAACCATGATACATTTTTTTTCAGGATTCTTTAATGAATAGAGGTCTAGAAATATAAATGTTTTGTAACATACATTTCTTTACTGTCACTTTTGGAGCTTCATAGTCCCCTTTCACTTCCATTTTATGGAAATGAAGATTTTCATTCAGAAATTCATCTTTTGTGTTTAACGGAAGAGAGACATGAATTTTCTTTGAGTAAATAATGTAGCTTTATCATACAATTTTAGAGTTTGCTTAGAGTTACCCATGTCTTCATTAGCTATACAGGAACTCCTATAATCAACGTGTAGGCTAATGTATCTTTGTTTGTTATACTATTGTTAAATGTGTCATGTTTACCTTCTAACTAGACCACTCTGTTGGAGAACACTAATGTTTTCTCTGTCACTTTCTGAACCGCAGCTGTTTGCAGGTCTTTTCCAGACGGCTGTTCTCGCCTCTGGAGCTGTGAGTTACTTGAGCTCGTTCGCCTGTGCAAGCAAAATCCAAGAGTCCTTTGGGGGACGCATGACGTGGGCACTGTTGTGATTTTCTGTGTGCTGTTGCAAAACTTTTTTTCCACAGGGTACAGGTGCTTCCTTCTGAGGAAATCAGAGGTGTCCCGAACAACACTGTGTTATCAGCAACTCTCTCAGTGAAGAATAAACAGCGATCACATGGAAAACAGGAATCTTGCTATGTCGGATACACAGTTCCCCTAAATGCCGTTCTAAGGTCAGTTTACCTTACCTGGATTCAAAGCTTCAATATCACATCAGAATATTAAATTGGATCAGCACTTTGGTTATCTAAACTAGTCACAGGGAGGAAATCCTGTTCTTTGCGATTTGGTCACATGGGCTGTGTAAATAAAGACTCCATGCACATCACTTCTTGCAAATGATCTATCTTCTTGTAAAATAATCATTATGACTGCATGACTTCCAGTTCTCATTCTCATCTGGTCTCTTGATTTCACTAAAGGAAGTACATTTCTTTGGCTTCATGTGTCTCATGAGAACTGTTTTGCTTATCAAGGGCCTATATATATGTGACTAAGAATATTAGATTTAGGCAGTAATTTGTTGTGGAGTCTTTTAAAAAAGTCTTTAAATTTGTTGTGGAGCTCCTAAATGTAATAATTGACACACACATACCCATAAACATATATAGTTCAGTGTAACCCCTAATATATATATATATATATATTTACAGAGTAGTAATAATACTACTTATAAATTTAAATATTAAATTAATTTGAGTAATGAAAGAAATTGCTTATATAATCAGGTTTTCTCTTTAGTTTTCTTTAATTAGGAGAGTTTCTCACTACACAATATTTTAATTGTCATGTCTTGTGTGTTTGTACACTCTTAGAATAAAAGATTCTATATATGTTCCCATCATTGAATCATTTTATGGATATAGTTTTAATTCATTTTTAATTTAAATTTAATATTATGAATTAAACAGCTTGTAAACACTTAATTACTAGATTTTTATTTATTTTTAAAAACCTATTAAAAATGAAAGTGAAAGTTTTGGGCATAAAGGGTTCTTTAAAATTGTGTCAAGAACCCGGGTTCTAGAACCCCATTGAAGCTTTTTTTTCCTAAGAGTAAGTTGCTTTGGATAAAATCATTTGCTAAATGAATGAATGTATATATACATAAAGTTTTAATATAAACTTTTTAAAATCTATATTGATAGTTTGCACCCCATGTAGGTACAAATGCATATTTTCTAGTCTATAACACTCTCACGGTATGCAGTGTGAGACACGTGGACATCAAAATAACAGTGACCACAAACATCTGTAGTCATAACACAATTTTTAAAGCTATTTTCTAAATGACAAACAAAAAGGGGGGAAACATCCCTATCAGTCAAGTTTTGCGTAATGGCTCCGATCCTCCGTTTCTGCAACATCCTGCCATGTTAACAGGTCTTCATTACCAGTGACTCATTTCCTTTGAGGATGTTACACGTGGTGAACATGACTTGATTAGCGCCGCACACATGCACACACTCGCACACTCTGATACAATTAAGGGAAAGAGACTTCTGACATGATGTTCTGTCAGATGCCCCACAGTGCCTGCAGTTTACTTTCCCCTTACTGGAGAGGATGCAGCTGCAAATGTAAAAAAGAAAAGGGAAATAATAATAAACAAATTTTATAGCATTGGTTAATGTTTATTTATGAATATACCATTGCTCAGTGTTAGTACATGTTTATAATGCATTTAATATTCATCTATACAGCTTTAAGTGTTAAAAATGCATTAGATTATGTAAAAAAAATAACATTAACCAATAATACACTTTTAGTTCATGGCTGTTTATTAGTACTTATAAAGCACATATTAATGCCATTCTGCATATTCTAAATCCCTTAATCCTACCCAATACCTAAATTTAACAACTACCTTACTAACTATTATTAAGCAGTAATTAGGAGTTTATTGAGGCAGAAGTAATAGTTAATAGTTAGTTAATAGTGAAAATTGTAGGTTACTAAGTGTGATCAAAAATCATTTTCTTCCTCAGTATTTTTGTCTTGTTTTCCAAAACAAAAATCTAAACATTCTTAAATCAAGATACATTTAGTTGATAAGCTAAATTATTTTTTTTTATGTATTCAAATGAAGTGATTTGAATGCCACATCATCTATAAAATAAAGCTATAGCTACATGTCAGTACTATGCAGCTAGTGACATGAATAACAAACATTCACTGCATTCTGTGGGAAAGTTTAAGGAGAAGAGAATTCCACTTATTCTTACGGTCACAAAGTTATGCCATATGATACGCTGCTTAGGAGTTATGTGCCTACTGATATGAGAGAAACAGACCTAATCGTTGTCACATGAAAATATATTTTCAGTGTGTATATATTCACAGTGTGTGTATATATATATATATGTGTTAACATTTGTTGATGCATTATTGTTTCATACACTGTGTATATATATGTATAAAAAGTACAGAAAAATATATTTTCATGTGACAACGATTAGGTCTGTAAATACGTTCTTTTTCCTGCAGAATGACTACAGTGTAAAGCCTGATTGTCGAGCACCTTACCAGCAGGAGCCAGACATAACCAACCACATTTCCTCAGCTCTGATAAAGACCCCCTGGAGACCCGAGTCTCCTGTTTACAGTGAGCAGTTTTGGTGTAATAAATGTTGATTTTCTTCAGGACGTAATTAGTGCTGTGGGCTTTGAAACCATGAGCGTGGGCAAACATGTTCACCAGTCTCAACAGTGCGGTGATGTCCTCCAGGGATTCAAGTTACTGCAGAGTCCCTATAGCACAGTAATTATGCTATATGCTAATAATAATTACATCTCTCTGCTTCTTTTGCCTCTTAATTTGGCTGATTAGACTGTCAGCGTCATTGCTGCATTACAGCTAAACCCACAGCCTCCTCACAGAGAAGAGGATTTTGTCTTTTAACTTTTGTTTTTCAAAAGACTCTCTATTCTATAAAACACACTACTCTTGAGATAGTGTTTTTGTCGGTCATTAGTCTTGCTTTCAGGACCATTCCAGATTGCACATTTAATTGTTATTCTCGTGTCAATAAGATTAAGAGAACTAATACCAAAGACTATAGGTATCCACACCCGTTGTGATAAAAGATAAAAGTGACCCTTGCTTATTTTTAGGATGCAGCTGCTAAATGATATATATATATATATATCTTCACAAGGGCCACATCATTCCAGTTTGACACTAATTTGTAATCTCAAAATATTCAATTGATGTATATATCGATGTATGAATGTAGTTTAGTCTTGTTTTAAAAGTGTTAACAAAATTTGCTTTTTATGTAAGACCTTATATAATGTTTCAGCTTTTAATTGTTTTATTGTTTGACTTAACGGTACAATATGTACGAATTTTGTATCAAAATATCCAAAAACCACTTACAGTGTTAAATATTTTTTTCAATTGTGTACTTCTATTATCCTAAATGTTTCCAAGAATTTGTAAATTCAGAGAAATGCACAATTTTAAAAAGTGCCTGTCCCTGTTCACTTGTCGCCTGTCAATGACGTAATATCCGCGTTATCCCTGGTTTCCGCTTGTACTGCCATAATAACCATGGCGACAGATGTGGACTGGACAACTGTAACGTCTAGCGGCACGCTGTTGTTGTTTCGTTCAAACATTATGGACCATGGCAAGCAGACTTTGGGACAAAAGGAGAACTAAAACGAGGATCGATATCAGCGTGGCGTTTTCGAGATGCCGAGAGCTCCGCGTCCGCGACTTATTTCCACTTGACAGAGACGCGACGCCGCTCTTGCATGTACTTTATTAGAGCTAATGTACATAAAACTAATCAATGTTATATAGCTCAACATGATGAAATGTTAGAATATATTATCAGTATGTTATTCTAATGTTGAGCTTAAAGCTGCTTTCCGTAATTTTTTTGGGTTAAAAATTATCCAAAATAATAATAATAAAAAAAAACATAACCAGCCAGTGTTCAAAAATATCTGCTTGCTTTTGCCCGATTCAAAACGGTTAGCTTGTAATAATGATTTTAATTCCAGTGGTACTGGTGGATTTCCGCGGGAAATTCGAGCATGTCTTTGCGTCATTACGTCACATCTGTACACATAAAGAAGGCGTCCCGGCTAGTCGGCTATATTGCGTGAGGATGTTGGAGGTGGACATTTTTAGCCTTTTCTCACAGCATTAAATAATTAAACTTATGGCGGATCCAGAAAGGTTCAAACGACAATCACCAGTGACAACTGGACATTCACCACTTGTAAAACCCCAAATAATTCGGACTTCGGAGTGGGTAACGTTAGAGAAAAAAGAGACTGCAACTGGCCCACGCGAAAACAAGGATAAACATCGGTTCAAAACGGACGCAGAGACGGCTTTTTTTCTTTTAGGACAGGTAAGACATTTCAATAGTTCAATCGTGTAACAGTAGCACACTTGTTCGCTTAATTCACACAGTTACGGAGTTTCCTGTCTTTATTCGTTTAGCTATTATGGTAAATATTTTGTGCTAGCTATGAGAGGGAGCAATTCACCTCTACTCCAAGCAAACCAAACCGGCCTCCTCCGAAATTATATATAGTTTTAAATATGCATCGGATTACAGATACGTGTTTTTTTTTCTTTTCTTTTTTCTCAAAGAAAACCAGTAAAGAAACATTAATTTATTGGTATGACAATTAGAAATTAGACTGCACTGCACAGAAATAGAAACTGAACTACAGGGTAATCATAATACACATTAAATGTAGTCACAATGCTGATGTTGATAATTTGAGAACAAAGTATAATTTGAAAGGTTTGACGCGATCGTTATATTTAATCAGCATGTGGAGTAAATTGATGTTGATGTTACTTAGTTGTTCAGATGACATTTTCCGATGAAAATTCGTATGTTGTCATGTTCATACTGTAGGCCTACTTCCAAAAGTAGAATGTGTGATTCTGAATGCCAGTTTCCACATCGGCGCGGTGACTGACAGACTCGCAGTCTCAAAACATTGTGTTCATCCGCGCTGTTTCATGCCGATGTGCAACTCACGCAAAGTTAATAATTCCGCGAATAACTGCAATTACAGATTTCAAACAGAGATGGCGACAAAGAGGAAAAATGCCGGACTGCAGCTTTAACAAACTAACACATAGAATAACATAACTTTCAACACTCAAATGCTGTTTGTTTAGTATGTTAGTGTAAGGTTAGACCAAATGAAACAGCGCTGCGTTACCTCACAAGTTTCATTCGTCAAATAAACTGACCTGTGTGAGTAGGCTAGTAATTCAGCACTTGCGGGTAGTTCGGTAGAATAAATGTCCTTATTCCTTTATATCCGCAGGACTCTCGTGTAGCGTTGATATCTGTCTCTTATTAGCCAAGGGGGTAATCCATCGACCGGAAGTTGAAGTCGGCCGGGTGCCGCCATCTTGTAGCAGAACTTCACTTGCGTTAGCATTTCCATTGACTCCCATTCATTTTGGCGTCACTTTGACAGCGAATAACTTTACATCTGAGGCGTTTAAAGACTCCATTTGTCCATTATTTATTTCTAAAGAAACACGACAATGTATAAAGGGCTCCATTACCTTCTATGTTACGTTATGGCCCCGTAGAAACAGATTTAGTAAAAATAGGCTAATGATTGCGTCATAACCACTCGACTCTCTGTCGCGCTGTACAGAAATTACCGTATAGACAGAAGTAGAAACTCGCGCGCAATCGGGGGGACGTCGAGGCATAAAGTCAAGGGAGAAGCCCATAGAGAGTTGTAAAGCTGCTCCTGCTGCGAGCTCATGGACAGCTAATACTCACGATCTCCGGCTCTGCAAGTTTCGAAAGGGAATGATTCAGATTCCTCTTGGCACAGCTACTAGAAGATTAACGCCTGTCAGACAGGTTGCTCACGTCATCAAGCTTAGTTTGAGTCGGTTTGAGTCTGCGCGTCAGGAACGGAAGTGCTCAAAAATCGCTAAAAATGGGCTTCAACTGTCTCAACTGAGTTCCAATGAGATGGCTCTGTCCATTTCTTTTACTGTCTATGTTATTAGCTATCGCGACCTGCTTCATACCCAAGGGGGTAATCCATCGACCGGAAGTTGAAGTCGGCCGGGTGCCGCCATCTTGTAGCAGAACTTCACTTGCGTTAGCATTTCCATTGACTCCCATTCATTTTGGCGTCACTTTGACAGCGAATAACTTTACATCTGAGGCGTTTAAAGACTCCATTTGTCCATTATTTATTTATAAAGAAACACGACAATGTATAAAAGGCTCCATTACCTTCTATGTTACGTTATGGCCCCGTAGAAACAGATTTAGTAAAAATAGGCTAACGATTGCGTCATAACCACTCGACTCTCTGTCGCGCTGTACAGAAATTACCGTATAGACAGAAGTAGAAACTCGCGCGCAATCGGGGGGACGTCGAGGCATAAAGTCAAGGGAGAAGCCCATAGAGAGTTGTAAAGCTGCTCCTGCTGCGAGCTCATGGACAGCTAATACTCACGATCTCCGGCTCTGCAAGTTTCGAAAGGGAATGATTCAGATTCCTCTTGGCACCGCTACTAGAAGATTAACGTCTGTCAGACAGGTTGCTCATGTCATCAAGCTTAGTTTGAGTCGGTTTGAGTCTGCGCGTCAGGAACGGAAGTGCTCAAAAATCGTTAAAAATGGGCTTCAACTGGCTCAACTGAGTTCCAATGAGATGGCTCTGTCCATTTCTTTTACTGTCTATGTTCATACCACAGTCATGTTAAAAACATGAATGTTTACACTCATCCTTAACTCACATTATTAGATCCATCAGCATGACAGCAAGTCCCATCATTCCGTCATCAACCTACGCCTTTGTTATTGTAAGAGGTTAAAAATTACATATTGTAGCTTTAAAGTATAACCTGGTTGCCTTGAAATTTTAAGTTAATTAAAATGTTAAAAATGTAGTTAATACAATGGAGATTGGCTTAATCAACAGAAACTGAAAATATGATGTTATCTGAACCAAATAAATTATCTGAGTTGATAATTGGACAAAAGAAAAATTGTGATAACAAATCAGTATATTTTACAGTACTTGCAGTGCACAATGGCAAGTTTCACGTGTTAGCTATAGTACACAAATGAGTACTTTTTTAAGTAGGAGTTTCAACAGGGAATGCCTTTATTTATACCAACCACACTTTTTGTTTTATTAAAATAAATCTGTTCATCTTGTCTCCATTGAGAATGAGATTTTTTATCTGCCATTGGTCTTGCATTCGTGGGACTATTCCCAATTTATTTAATTGTTATTCTCCTGTAACATGTTATGAATAAGAGAATTGAATCTAATAATCACATATATGTGATATTAGATATAATAATATACACAACACAAATATATGTTGCTGTAGAAAGCTGCATTGCCCTCTAATGGTGATAAGTTGTCATTGCTTTCTTCAAATTGCTGTAAACTTAATTATTAAGCAGATGAAAACTGCAGGTGGAAGGAAAAATACATACTACTATTTGTTTTTTTTTAATTATCCTCCTGAAAATCCACATGCAGCAGCACTATGTTTAACAACATGGATGGTGTTACCTTGGTGTTGTGCTATAATTAGTTTGTGCCAATACAATTGCTTTCAATCCAATGAGCTCAACTTTAGTTTCATGAAACCACAGTTTTCTTCCAAATGGTTTCACTTTTGCCACATGGCTTCAGCGGCTTTCTTGTAGCTCTCCAAAGAAGCCTGTATGTTGTTTCTTCTCCCCCACAGCCTCTCCAACTTTCTCTTTCTAACAACCGCTGTTTTAGTTATGAGACTGTGATATTACCTGTGCAGTCATACATTGAGCATTGCTGATTTGAAATGAACACCCAGTGTACCTTGTTAGCATCTTTAGTGTGACTTCCCATGATAATTGATTTCCTCACCCAATTTAGGTTGCCAGAATACAGCGGGATGAATATTTGTCAATTAAGCCACTTTTATTTATAAGACCATAACATTTTTCCCTTTTTTTCTCCAATTTAAATGTGGTTTGATTTGTTTGCATCACTGGAGGCTGATTTAATAGTGCATTGTCATCATAAACTGTGACCAGCTTATAACTTTTTAAATAATCTTTTTGTGACTCTAGAGGGGGGAAAACTATAGTCCTCATCAGGGTGGGAAATTAACTTTTTTGCCCACCAGGCACAGTGGCTGGTGGATGCCCAATTTTACCTGCCACTTATATTTTTTACCAGCCACCTTTTCAGTTTGTACATTCATAGCTACTGCTGACTCTGCGGCGGGCCTCTTAACACCGGGTATATGTCGCCAAATTTTTTTTATTTTCCTTTCGTCTGTACCTCAGCTCAGCTATATGTGTCACGGTCCGTTCAGCGCCGTGTTCGTGATGTACAGCGCTGAAAACCAATCAAATTAGTTACTCGACAAAAGTGCATTATTGTTACTTGGGTCAATGACAAATAAGATTTTCAAGATGAAAAAATATATATTTTAAGCAAAACAGTATTAAAATGCATTTTTATGTCCAAAAAAATGTATGGTGTTGATTCATATTGGAATTTTAAAGCATTTTAGGCAGCGTTAATTCATTATTAAACAAGATTTCTGATTTTACCACCCAGAAAATGTCAGGTGGTGCGACCATATATTCATTTAAAATAATATACATTTAATGTACTTAGCACAACTGAGACTTGTAAATATGAATCGTTGTAGTGTCTAAAATGCATGTCACATGGTAAATTTCCTTTCCATTTCTTTATTTATTGCCCTTTTATTCCAAATCATATAAACGGCTGCTTTTCTGTGTTCAAACACCCATTTTTCCATAAGAAATTTTTATGTTTTATTTTTAACTGTAACAATTTTTTGTATACATTATATAAAGGTTTAGAGTTATATTGCTTGCTTCATTTTGCAATTGCAGTGGGAATTGAAACATTTAAATGTAAATTTGCTGGTTGCACCACCTGACCACGACCGGTCGCACCACCTGACGTTGTGATCAATAATGATTGATATTCACAAAATAAAAAGAAAGATATGTCAATTAATTTAATTTGGGTTTCATTTGGCTTTTTTATTTTAATCCTCTGACCAATTTATAGTGTATCTCCATCATATAATTAAATTTCATTAACAAGAAAGTGCAAAACAATACAGCATGTTATGAAAACATTTGATCATCTCATCAAGTGAGATTTGTTATAATTTTGATGATTATGGCGTACAGCTTATGAAAACCCCAACAAAGGCTTGAAATATCTCACTTTGCATGTAATGAGTCTATATTAGTTTCACCTTTTAAGTTGAATTAGTGAAATAAATGCGAAATAAACTTTTGCACGATATAATTTTTTTTTGGAGTTTCACCTGTACTATATCATTTGTAAAATAAATTATTTTAGTTTAAATATTGAATAGAATGGGTAGTGGTTTGTTAATTATGTAACGGTCTCTTCTGTAATTCTGTATGACACTGCTATAAAGTATGTATTATTAACAAGTAATAACTGTAATTAATTACCACACAAAAAATAACAGAACACCATATTAACTTAAGTTGTAATTTATCTAGATATTTTTACAATGTACTCTGCCCTTGCAACTGGATCACTTTTTAAACAAGCTCTGTGTCGTGCTGTTTTATCCTTGCTTGATAATGACATACACAGTATACAAAAACAAATTAAAATAGATTAATTTAAAGATGCAATTGTGTTAGTATCAATGTTGGTTATACAGTCCTATATTCTTGAAGAATAGGACTTTAAGATGGATAAATGTGCTCTTTTAATTGTCACCCATACCATAATAAAATAAAAATATATATATATGCATATGTAGATCCCACCTTTAAACAAATTAAAAGCTTTATATATTTATTAAAATGTATTTAATATATTCAAAAATGTGAATTAACATGACTTTTTTTAGTTGGTTTAACTGTAACTCTGGTCGCGACACCTGACATATTGGTCACACCACCTGACATTTCAAACTCAATTCAAATCTAACAGGCATTAACTTGGACACCTATACAAATGTTTGACCATGTGCTCAAGGTTATACATACATTTTCTAAATCCAATACACATTTTTATAATAACAACACATTTTCAAAGTTTTCCAGGGGTCATACCACCTGACATGATCATTTGAATCAACCTCATTATTACTCCAAAATGTCAAATTATCTAATATTTATGGGAGGGTGATTAACCTTGTTACTGCATCAAAGGGGTCCTTTGGGGTCTTCTGTGTGATGTCATATGCTGTCACATGGTTTTATTAAAGGAACATTGCATAAAATTGCATTTTTATGTCGGTCGCCCTCCCTGACATTGGTAGAAGTAAATTTTTCGGACAAAAGTTGTTTAAGTAATAGAATAGTTTTGAAATAGGACCGATACACTATTTCCCCTCATTTATAAGGAATTTAACATAAAATCATGCCAAACTATTTGTTTAAGAATTTTATTGAGAAAATTAACCTTTTTATTGCAGTTTTTTTCTTTTGCTTGTACGTTCGGACGGTCGCACCACCTGACATTTTTGGTCTTTCAAACACCAAAACTCAAAAAATCTATTGAATTTCAATAAAATGAAGAGGGTTTCTTATGAAGGAGATATTGTAGATCCATTTGATATATGACATGTATTTATTCAAATTCTTATTCAAAAAAATACATGTCATGTCATTGACCCACTTAGCAACAGCATTCTTTGACAAAAGCTGTCCAATCCGTTACAAGGAATGTTTTTAGTAACCAATAAAAATGTTTTACAATCTACCCGCCACTGTGGCTGGTATACAAGGCAAAGTCACCTGCCACTTTGAAAAAGTACCAGCCATTGGCTGGTGGCTGGTGCTAATTTCCCACCCTGGTCCTCATCATTTTTGATATTGCGTTATTTAAGAAAATGTAGAAATTAAATTTGTTTTTTTTTAATTCCCGCTGCAGATCTATTGCATACAAAGAGCTAAAATACATTTGAAAGCTGCAAGTATCAATCTTTCAACACAAAACTTCCTTAAATCAGATAAGGGTATTCATAACAATAAAGGGGTTTGTTGCAACCGTGCGCTGAACCTTATTTATTATAGGACTCGTTCTTTTTTTTCTTATATCTTTTTTTTAATATCAAACAGAGAAATAATGCCAAAAATAATATGATAATAATATTTAAGTATAGATGCATGTACCAGGAAGGGAATAATATTTATGGTTGTATAAACATGGGGTCCAGTACGTCTGCACGATTTCATTCTCTAGATGGCGCCATTGCGTCTCGTATATAAAGGAAGCAACTGACAAGAAATGATAGGCAAAAGTGTAGTCCATCATATTATAATCCATACTCGAGCAAAAAGTAGAGTGTGTATCTATATATATAGCTAAGAGCATGCTTGATTTTATGCATTTATTGAAAGAAAATGCGTATTGATATAATTTGTTCATTCGTTATTGGCCTATACCAAATCTGAATAGTGACCAAAAACTTTTTAAATAATTACAGGACCACATGTCATGAGATATCTTTGCAAATAATCTCAGCCTGCAATTTGTTTTCCTCTCTCACACTCACTCTCTGTCTGGCTCTACACAAATAACACTTCGCAGCTTGCAGCGCGCGCACTCTCACGCTCCGCACAAACAACAACACTTGTTCGGGCGCGCGGCGCGGCAGCCTGCTTGATATGCACGCTCACAGCCGCACGCTAGGCCATCGCTTTCTGCCAGCCTTGTGATTAATTAACATCCAGTTCGTAACCCCCCAAATTAGCGCCGGAGCACACGGGCTAATGAGCTCACTGTGATCCTGTAGGTTACAATAACTCCATCAGACCCAGCACAGGCACTGGAGCTCATCATGCTAGTTGTACGCAAAAGTTGGTAGGCTACTTGATAATTAAATAGGCCAGAGTCAGACCAAGGCTACTTGTCACACTTTTGCTCCGGTTTCTATTTGAAGTCAATTACTGTAAACTCTAAACGGCTATTGAACATTTCCATCATTGTTGGCCAGGAAAAAAAGATTAATTAAAGGGATGGTTCACCAAAAAATAAAAAATGTCATCAAACATTTTTGTTCCAAACCTGTATGAGTTTCTATCTTCTGTTGAACACAGAAGAAGATATTTTGAAGAATGTTGGTAACCAGTCAGTTGATGGCACCCATCGACTTCTATAGTAGGCTCACTAGGCTGTTTTTGTTGGTAACACTTTATTTTACAGTGTCCTTGTTACACATGTTACATTTACTTACCATAGTAATAACAGTAAATTATGCATAATTACATTAAACTAACCCTCAACCAAATCCTAATCCTACTCAATCCCTTTAGTAAGTACATGTAGTTAATGAATATTACACAGTACTTAAATATATAATTACACTGTAACAATGACACCTTAAAATAAAGTGTAACCTTTTTTCCCTACTATGGAAGTCAATGGGTGCCGTCAACTGTTTGATTACCAACATTCTTTAAAATATCTTCTTTTGAGAAGAGAGAAACTCATGCATGTTTGGAACAATTTGAGGGTGAGAAAATGATGACAGAATTTTAATTTTTGGGTGAACTATCCCTTTAAAAACAATAACCTGTCAACAATAGTGGGGCATGTTGTCACACTGTATGGGGTAGGTTATTAAATTGTAGGCTATATGAAATGGATTTTAGACCTTTATTCTATGATTTTTTATAAATATTTTCTTAAACTTAAAGCAAAAAAATGTGTAAAAAAGTGTAGCACAAAAATATCAAGCTATTGTTTCTGTGCAAACTCTAATGAATTGTCATTTCTTTTGAACATGCGCTCACGTGTCCATATTATCCCCTGGGACGCCATTAATCTGCCCTACGTCCGTCGGCCTTTTTCATTGGGTAAGGGGCGGGGGTGGGGATTCAAGTTTTTAGTTCACTCTTTAAAACGTGAAATGCCATATTTATAAGCCCGTATTTATAAACACATTTGCATAGATCAAGATGAAAAAGTTGTTTGAATTGGGGGGCCATTTGCATTTGGCGAAGCATATGGCAGAGCTGCGGAAGCCACGGGCCATGCCTTCATTAAGCCAGCTCCATTTCATCAGAGCGGAGTGCTCCCCACCACGCTCCCCCGCCGAGCCGCCTTCTGTCCCCGAAGGTTCCACTGACAGGGGACAATATGTCCCCAAGGTGAAACGCACCCCGGTCCCAATGATTATTTAATCTGACTCACGCACCGCTCCTTAAGGGGAAGGGACAGAGAGGGACAAAGTGGCGTTTTTTTTTTTTTTTTTTTTTACTTGTCGGATGGAAGTGCTGATCTACAGGTGAGGCGACTGACACGTGTTGGCTGAGGATAACAGGGTGTTTAGTTTGGCTACGAGTGCGTGCCGAAGGAGTCGTGTGAGTAGGCAAGAGCACGTTTATGGCACGGGCCTCCTTTGCTCTTGCTGTGGCTCAGAGATAGACAAAAGTACACAAGCACATTGTTCACAAGCATGGCACATTGGATTACAAACAAATTCACTGAATTCTGTTCTTTACATACTGTAATTTTAGGCCTGAAGGGCAAATAAGTTCTTTATTGGCATGTATGGTTCCTTGAAGAACCTTTAACATCCTTTGAACCTTTCCTGCACAGAAAGTTCTTTAAAGTTCAAATGGTTCTTTATGTTATTAAAATGTTCTTTACTCTAAAAAAAAAGAGGTTCTTTTAAGAACGCATCACTGACAGTTTCTTTGGGGGAAGAAAAATGGTTCTTCTATGGCATCACTGAAAACTCCCTGGACAGAGCTTTCCATTAGCATTCCCATGTTTTGCCTTGTGGTCTTAATCATAAAAATGTTAAGTGTCTTTTAAATGCAGGCATTATTTGCTAATGTCACATAATTACCAAAGCAAAAATGGTCAAATTAAACATTTCCTGCTGTGTTTTTAGTTAGCCTTCGGTAAGTGTAACGGGGTGCGATGAAGCTAAAAAGAGGCTGGATCCAAATGCAGTGTGGCTTTATTAAACAGGTGACGAACTCAGACAGGAACAGGATACAAGGACTCAGAAACAGGAATAACTAACGTTAACTTCAAACATTCAACAACTCACAAGGACAGGGCAAAAACACAGGGCTTAAATAATCCGGGACAAACGAGCCAGACAGGATAACAAGGGGGCGTGGTTAACAAGAAACACCTGGGATAACTAATGGACAAGACAGGGTACCACTAAACATGACAAGACACAAACCCACATCGTGACAGTAAGAAAGCTAACAGATTAGCATTTTGGCTTCGCAATGCTATCTGGTTAAGATTAGTTGGAATGATATCGCAGTAGGCCTAATAATAGTTTTTAGGCAGGAAGGATCTTTTTTCCTGCTCTAAAACCACAGGAAAATGCTGATTGGACGATGGCACAGTAACCTGTGAAACGAAATCCCGTTTTGACCCGTGTACAAACAGTTTGTTTGAATGCTGATCTCTAATAAAGGAGCCTCTTCAACAGGTAGGTTAAGGTAAAAACGATATGTTAAATCTTAACACATTTTTCGAGTGACTACCGGTATTTTTTAACATGTTTTCTGTCATCTTGTATTAAATGTGTTTAAAAAACGAACAAAACGCAACAGTGTCCAACCGACTCCCAACACTTTGCTGCTTGCGTCACTCTTGAGCCGTTATTCTTCTCAGGAACAACTTGCAAGTTCCTTCGCGCTTCAACTTTTTATCATCATCATTGGATATCTTTGATGCGTGGAGGTAAGAAACATGTCTGTATTTGGCAATAGAGGCTTTCAAAATGCCTTTTGTGATCATTTGTAGACAGTCGAGTGGCATTTTATATATAAACTCGGTAAGTTAGCAGGTTATGCCGCGTTCCAGGCAACCTGTAACCAGTGTTTTTCCAACCTTATACCCGTGAAAGTGCACTGGAACTGCAGTCAAACCCGTGACTTCCCACCCGTGAACTCGTACTAGATCGATGTACTCCCAGTTACGAGCTCTGACGTCACATAGCCCGCGAAACCATACAAAACAACAGTGGTTTGTTTACATCTAGCTACCACAATTCCTTGCGCTCAGGTAGTTTGGCATGACTGGCCTGGAACGCTACAAAGTCGTGAGTCGTGGTTTGAAGTCGTGATGTACGTGCTCAAAAACCTGCCTGGAACGCAGCATTAAGCCCCGTTCACACTACAAGCGACTTTGTCGCTGCATGTCGCCAGTGGCTGGCGATGAGGTCGCTAGTGGGAGTTCCCACTACTGGTTGCCTTTATGAATGACATCCAATGATGTGGAGAAGGATCATACGCGCTCCGCTCCTATTGGTTGTCGCTCCCGAAAGTCGCTCCTCATTTGCATAAAGTTAAACAGATCTCAACTTTGTCGCGTCGGCAGACACGCCCCATCCGGTCGCCAACGGTCGCTGTCGCGCGTGTCGCCGGAAATCGCCAGCTCCCCATTGAAATGAATGGTATCGCGTCGCTTGGTCGCGTGTAGTGTGAACGGGGCTTTAGTCTCGAATGGCGGTGCCGGGCTCGTCCGCTTGTGCCAAACCACGTCATACGATTTCGGTCGGTGGTGGGAACTTAGTTTAACGAGCTTCATGGTTTCATTTGTTCGATTTATTGTTAGTGGAAAAGGCTTCTAATTAATCAATGACACGTTATAAGTTAGAGCTCACGGTTGCCATGTATTGTGTAAAATGCCCTTACGTTAGAAGTTAACATTATCTCTGACGCTTACGTTTTTATTGGCGAAACGTTGGCTTGCTGTATTCGTTGTGTATAAATAACAAATGTGTCTTTATTTGCCCTATTGCAGCTTCTAATGGAAGGAAAATACGCGAGAGGCTTATCTCACCGACCCTCAACACCATCACTTGTTTGCTGAACTCGAGCAAATCTGTAACAATTATTAGTTGCTTGCAACGCACTAATACAATACACGATGTAGCCTACTTATGCACTGTGTACTCAACTGTGTAGTTTATGAATTTTATAGTGTTATTTTGGCTGCGTCCGAATTTCTCCACGAAAGCTTAAAAATGCTGTCTTCGGAGGATGCATTACAAGGTAGAAAGAAAGGCATCAAGGCACGTCCGAATCCAATGTTAGCTTCACTTCCTGTCTCCTCCTGAGATACCTTCATCTGATTGATTTTTAAAGACAGCATAGATGTATCCTTCACTGCCTTTGATATCCCACAATCCTGTGCTTTCCATTCTGTGAGAGTTGAGCTAAAAAAAAGAAAGATGGTCTCTGAAAGTTGTGGTTGGTGGTCAGTTTGAGTGAAAATGTTTTCGATTTCGACCAACATTTTCCACTTCTGATGTCAGTTAAAGTGAGAAATTACTATTATAGTAATTAAAATTTCACTATCGCTCTATTTTTGTGTGGATCATTAAACCGTTACTCTGCTTCAGAAGTCTGTCCGTAATCAGTTTCGTGAGGTTCCTTTGTGGGCAAATGCTGCCTGCAAACTCATTGCCTATAAGGCAGTGAGGCAACAAGTCACCTGCCTAAGTTTTCGGACCATTCGGACGCACGTATTTAAGGTGCTGTCAAATACCCCTTTTTTAAATTTAAAGTACAAACTTGATTAACCATTAACTCTTCAGGAACTTTTCACTCAAGCCACAATGGTTACTATATTTTATGTGACATTTTTTTGAATGTTGACTATTTTTGAATGTTGACTATTTTTGAATGTTGACTATTTTTGAATGTTGACTATTTTTGAATGTTGACTATTTTTGAATGTTGACTATTTTTGAATGTTGACTATTTTTGAATGTTGACTATTTTTTATGTAAATGTAGCCGTTTTAATTCTATATTAACTACATGTGAGTTTGTGTTTTTTTTTGTGCCTACAAGTTTTGCTCGATTGGATAAAAAATAACATGACACAAATTGTGTAACTATAACACATTAGTCTGTAAAAGATTACAACACACTGTGTTAAGAGGAATAACACATTGGTTGAGTTAAAAGTAACACAAAATGTGTTGTCCTTATCTAGACACAAAGGTGTGTTAAGAAACAACACAGGTTGTGTTGTTTTCAACACATCATTTTTAAGAGTGTAGCCTTGTATAGCCATGTGTTATTCTCATTGCTAAAACTCACAAGAAGAGCCATAAATAGACTTTTCTCTCTCCAGGTTTTGATGCCGACAGATTTCTTGGTTTGCAGAACTAATTGCATTTTCAGTGTTTCTAAATTTAGGCCCAGGTGTCTGTTATAGCATACGGTCCAGATATATCGACATATGACCACCTGTGGGTTTAAAAAAAATTAAAACAGACGCAAAATGTTGTTAATACGGTTTCCATTTGGACAAGACCACCTATCACCCGTTTTTATCATGAGAGAGATAATTCAATTAGGAGAGAAGTGTGTGAAAAGTGTTTTGGCCTTGTAAAGTTGATATTTTTTCCTGCATGATTGAAGCCAATTAGTGTATATGATAGTAAGAAGTTGAGCTATGATAAATGGATAGATAGATAGATATTAGTATTTTGTATATTTCATCATATTTAATAAAAATTATTTTTGCAGACAAAAAAAAAGAACAATGTATTTCCCAGAATCAATTACCTGTGTTTATTTTTTTTACTACTTCTGTAAATTGCTCTTCCTGTCATTCCAATTCAATTTCCTGTGAGGTGTGGCTAATTCAATTCAAATTCACACTCATTCATTTTAAGAACTGAATTGCTACTCTCATATGTTAGGAAGTCTGATTCATTTTAGAGAAAAAATTTTTTGTGAACATTTCATGTGAATTTAATTCAATAATTGATTGTCTGATTAATTTAAGTCCATCTGATTTGACTGTTTTATTTGTCGTATTTGGAAAATTAGGCTGACAGCATCACACAAATATGAATTTATTCTTGCAAAACCCTCTTGTACCAGTCTGAATAAATAGCTTCAATAGTTAACTTTAGTTAACCTCTAGCCTTAACTACTCACAAGGGTAACTTGACTTAGCTAAATTACTTGAGCTTGTTGTAGTTAGTTTAAAAGTAGTCCAACAATTTTCAGAAATGATGTTTTAAAAATAAGACCTGTCAAATGTCGACTGAAACTTGGAGAGTTTTCCTTCTGATGGCATGATAAATGAATGAATACACATGAGAGGGCGTCAGCAGCCCCCGTTGTCGCCAGAGCCCTGGAGAAACAGACTTTATAAACACTGGGCTTCTCTGTTAAATACACATCCAATTCAAAATACTGGTTTAATTAATCTGCCACTATGATAATGAATCCAGTTGAACCAATAACTAGACTTTTGCTCGTTATTCAGGGCGGCAGTGGCGGCGAGTAACCTAATATTTTCTTGTCGCTTAACTGAAGTTTAGATCCGAGGGCTTGCGGTATAGCTGCTTTATTAAGCCACGATTCTACATATTTCAGCTGGGAAAAAGCATCCAGTCCCTTTAATAAGTAATGATCGCCGAAGATCAGAGGAACCGTACAGTAGAGCAAAACAAGTTAAGCGCGAGTTTTGATAATGATGCTTAATAATTCAAAGTGTGTAATTATCCCTTTATGGGGAAGCACAACAGCGGCGGGATGCTGAAGGCACATTGGCAATTAGTGCACGATCGAGGTCAACCGATCAGACCCGGACGTTAAGGGTGAGGGGGTGACCATTTAAGAACACATGTTGAATCTTGTCCGCTAAAATGTACAGTTAATGTTTTTTCTTCTTTTTAGCCACAAAATGTGTTCATTCTCTCAACCAACTATGAAGTGCACCTTGGGATGCTATTTAAATTGTATGGAAGAATGCTGGATTTGGGTTGGCCTTTATTTTATTTATTGCTGCTCAAATCTTCCAACGAATTGCTGTTAAAGATTACTTTTTTTTAAGAATTACACATTTTATTAATTTCTAAGAGTATGAGATTTAAAATTAGTGGAGATGTTACCTCTTAATGGAGAGAGAGAGTACTGTTACCCAATTATTTTGTCTGACCTTGAGCTCAAGGTTATTTTCTTGTTTGTTTGTTTGTTTGGTCTTAAGCTGAATTAGCCCAGCCCCAGGCCTCCTGTTTTCACATTTTTTCTTCTTTTGTTTATTAATTTGTCAGGTTTAAAATTGTTGCGTCTTCGTGGCGTGACAGTACGGTTACCTACTTTTGGCTGTGAGAAATCATTTGAAATCTCTTTTGTAATGGAATGTGTTGGTAAAGTAATTCTAGGTTTCGCCTCAAGCTCAGGGTCCTCTTCTTTCCTGTTTTTTTTTTTTTGTTTTTTTGTTTTTGTGCCACTCTTGACTTTGTCCAGACCTCTTGTTTCCCACATTTTGGTGTTGCCATTGCCAAAGGTCTTGAATTTGCAACTCAAATAATTGGGATTAATCGTCTCGCTAATCACTGTATTTGTTCTCCCTCCATTTGTGTTTCACAATACGTGGGGAGGAGAAAGAGGAAAAAAAACAGCTGAAAAGAATCAGTTCTCCTATTAAATCACTATCTTTCAACAAGCAGCTCTCTCTATTCACGCGAGAGGGCATTCAACGAGGGCTGCTTGGCACTCATTGTTTGGTTAAATGAGTAATCATAACATCAATGAGCCGCTGAAATGCGACGCAGAGCGCATTGACAACCTTTGTGCCCCCGTGAGGAGGGGGAGCTAATTTGATCACCGCGATCTGGGCTTCTTTCAGCCACGCGCCACCACAGCCAACAGCTGGAGGGGGTCCGTGCCCCGAACGCAGCCAAAAAGATGCTACAGAAGAACCATGATCAAACCTCTATTGAAAGAATGAGAGATGCGCCTCAATAGCCCCAGCTTTTACAGGACGCCGATTTCAAAAGCCGTTTGTGGGCTTCAGGCCAGTATCAAGCACCGTTTCTTGCTAGTGTCATGAAGAATTGTCTCACAATCGGTTGTTCAGCCCTGTGAGCCCTAATTGCCAGATGGTGGATATTTATCTCCCCCTTCTTCTCTTGAAAGTTGCATTAATTGCAGGGCTGCCCGGGGGCTGAGTCGCACTGATCAGAGTGATAGGAGACGCCATGACCCTGATTAAACCCCTCCACCCGCATCCAAACACCCCCTCCTTGCCCCGGTGCAAGGCCTTCCCTGCAAAGGTGGCGGTGACGTTCTGAGGGGGTTGGTGTGACCGCCTCACCCAGTCATTTGCCTATCAAGCCACCTGGGCATTGACACTTCGGAGGGGGTTGGGAGCGCGCGGTTGCGAAATACGGGCGAGCATCGGGGTGAATGACTCCGGTTGATCGGCTCGGGAGGGTTTTAGCCCCCAAACGGCTGCACCCTCTTTCCGAGCCTAGGCTCGTTTACATATCTCCCAGAGATGTAATTGAATTAAATGAAGCTTCTGGAGGGCAGCTGTGGCAGCTGCTGTTTGTGGCATGTCAAAAGGCCCGGCACTTTAAGAGCACTTACATATGCTCCAAATTAGCAGGTCAGATAGGCGCACGCTCTCGATGACAGGGGCAATGCTGCCAGCGCAACAAGGGGCCCTGCAGCTGTGGGCAATTCAGCCTGATGGGTCTTTATCACGGGTGCATTATCAGTGTGTGTGTGTGTGTGTGTGTGTGTGTGTTAAAGGGTGAACCGCATGCGAGTGTGCTGCAGGTCACTGATAGTACCGAGCACTAACTGTCCCACTGGAGGTTAATTATTTGTGTGGATCCTGGGTCAGCAAGTGATTTGAATTTGATTTGACAACATTTATTAGGTGCTAACTGCTGTTTGGATAACTGAAACTGTGCGTTGTTATTTTTTCGTAATTCACCTTAGTGGCTCCATAGATACGTAAGCTTGTTTCCGCCACAGAATAAAAAAATTAAACAGGTAATTGGGACTTTTTATCTCACAATTCTGACTTTTTCCCCCTCAGAATTGCGAGATATAAACTTGCAATTCTGACTGTATAACACAATTGCGAGTCGCAATTGTGAGTTTTTGTTGAGTTGCGGGTGTTTTTTCCCCCTCTGAATTGGACTTTATAACTTGCAATTGTCTGAGAAAAGATGTCAGACTCAGAATTGCGAAATATTAACTGTACTGTAAAATGTAAAGACAATTGTGGAAAGCAAAATCCTTAAAGGACACCAACAGCAACAAAAGTTTGGACACACTTACTCATGCTTTATTTTTACTGAGATTCTTTATTACTTATTCTTTATTATTACTAATATTATTCTCATCAAAACAAGTGGAAGTATGGAAATTATGTAGTGACACTTATTTTTTGTGTCGCTTAACTTGTGACACTTAAGTTTTTTAAATGCTGCCATCTTTGTTTATAGATTTCACCTTGTGTTTTCATGTTTATTTATTGGATTTTAAGGATTTCAAATGTATGCTGGAACTTTTTGTTATTATTAATTATTTTAAAATATATATTTCTTAATGTCTTTAAACAGTAGTGTTGCAGGTCATCTGATGTTGGATTCTGGTTGCCTGCTTTTCTTTGACTCTTATTTAATTTGATACATTTTATATTTGTTTTCAAAACAAATTTTTAAGTAGCCTATTTAAGCATAGGCATAACGGTTTTAAGTTCATGAGAAACAAAAAACTGCTCAAGTGTGTCCAAACTTTTGACTGGTTGTGTACATACTCCACATTAACAAGGAAAGTTCATTTCAGGACTTAACAGTTTAAGTTCACGATTCAGTCATCTTTCACTGATATTTGCAGAATCTGTACTTAAACCCCTGTAATCCACAGGGAAAATATTTACACATTGTGTAATTTGTGGAAAAAGTGTTAAATCATTTCCATACTTGTGTCAATACTTCATGTAATGAATCTAATCGTATATTTGTCACACAAAGGTATCACTTTGCATGCCGACAAGAACTTGCTTTGCTTTGGTTTCCTGGGAGATGCTGTGATATTTGAATAATACTTGTCATAGACTAATCAGCTGTCGTGAACAATTACCTAATGACTTGTCAATCAAAAGCTGTCAGTCAGTCAAGCTTGCAATTATGCTATTTTTATTCTGAACTGGCTGATGTTTATGAGAAATGCAGTCTTATGTAATTGCCGTGAGAGTTACCTGAGAGGAGTTCTGTCTAATTAGCCACCAGTGTGATTGAGAACCGACTGACTCCTGAACTCCCAGGATAATTGAAATAACAGGATAAATGAATACCATATTTATACTGTATAGGACACCACTTTTAATAATACCTTGATATTATAATTTAGTTCTGTACACTGGAAAGCAAAGTGTTACCAAAACAGGTATGCCTTTGTGACTCAGCAGTCTAGTATCTATTTGTGAGATTAATTATAAAATCTTTGAATGAATAGTTTAATCAAAAACAACAATTGTCGTCATTTATGTAATTGCAAACCTATGGAAGCTTGTTTCCACCACAGAATAAAAAAATATATAAAATAGGAATTGTGAGTTTATATCTAGCAATTCTGTATTTTTTCCTCAAAATTGCAAGTTTACATCTCACAATTCTGACTTTATTTCCCGCATTTCTGGGTTTAAAAATCACAATTCTGACTTCATATCTAAACTCGGAGTTGCGAGGAAATAGGTTTATCGTAATTTTGACGTATTTTGAGATAAGCTCCCAATTCCAAGAAAAAAAACAGTCCCAGTTATCTTTTTTATTTTTTTTATCACGTGGCAGAAATTAGCTTCCATACAAACATTACTTAGCAAATAAGATGTTTAGCAAAGTGTTTGAGCTGCACTTTTCCATGCAATGAAAGTGAAGAGCACCAGGACTGTCAAGCTCCAAAAAAAGTTTTTCCGCAGCCATTTGAAATGAAAGCTTTGTGTTAAGTATTTGAGAAATTCAAGTCATTATTCACTGAAAATCCTTAAATCCATTCATTGTTCAGTAGGGAAAAGAGCAGCTTGGACTTTCTGCTATAGACACGAGGGTGAGTAAATGATGAATTAAAATTTTTGGCCAAACTATACCTTCAACGTCACGTCATTGGTAAATATTCTTATTGTTGTGGTAATTTTCCCTGGTCTCGATCGACCATGGTTATATGCGCTGGTCGTCATAGTTTAAGTGTGGAGAGGCCCGGCGTCTTTATCGAGGCTCTCGGTTCCAATTAGATGTTGCGCAAAGCATAAAGTCTGTGACTCAGCTGTTTGTGCGGCGCGTTATAAAAGAATGGCAGCAGAGCGGCAGCAAACAGCGCCGTTAAAAATGCATGAGGTGCTACCCAGCGCTGCTCTCGCTGCGTCGAATAGAGCTATCACGGCTGCCTGTTATCTCCAGAACCCCCAGGTAGAAATGGTAATGATACTACTTAACACCGCTGCACATATGGAGGGAAAATGGAAATGCCAACAGCACCTCAACTATAAAGAAAATCAAATTGAAATATTAATCCGCTGATTAATATAACATTATGAGAGCCCATTCTCTTTGTTGTTTAACAACAAAGGATTGCAAAATAAGCAACTGCCTGAGAGGTAAGGGGTTTAAAAGAGTCCCACTGAGGTGTTAGGATCCCTTTCAAACATCATTACCACACATAATGTATTCACTTCCACAGTGCTGAGGTTTTGATATTGATGTTTACTCATTTATTTTTTAATTAATGTTCTTTGTTAATGAATTCTTTGATGAGAGGCATTTTGTAAATCATTATCCTAAGAAGACGACGAAGAGAAAAAAACGTTCTCGATTTTGCCCATTAAATTTGAAAACGCAAGGTGTAAGGGGAAAAAGTTGAGCGTTGAGTTGTGGGTCATTATTAAGTTTTTCTTTTTAGGGACATAAATTATTGTCTATTGTGAGTGTATCTTCATGTTACCCTGGGAGTTCAGTTGAGACATTATACAGCCCATTGCAAACAATGTGCTTAATTAGACAAACTCTGAACTTGAGCGCTGAACCTTCGGCGAAGTTTGAGGGTTCCTCTCATCGACGTGGATCATTTTAGGGCACTTCATAGAATGTACTGTCAAAATGGAAGATGATAATGTGAAGTCCCACAAACACTTGATTGACATACATCTCTATCACACCTTAAGAAAACCTTAAAAAACGAAAAGCCTCAACAAAGACTATGGGTGAATCTGAAATCGCCCCCTATACCCTCAAATAGGGCATTATTTGAAGGGACATCCATTTGTAGTGGTGTCCGAAACCATAGTGGACGTTATCAAGTGCACTCATTCTATCCTTCATTGCATTGCAATGTACAACAGCTGTCTGAATCCACTCACTCGTTTTCATTCACTCCTTCAAGTGAAGTGTATTAGTGGACTAACGTAGTGATTGAGAGTTTGGGGGCAATTTCGGATTCAGCCTATGTTCTGTTGGCATAGTTGGGCCAGTAGGTCAGTCTTGCTCTGCTGATTGTTTTTTTTTTTTTTTTTTTTTTTTTTATAAAAATAAAATAAAAAATGGTCTATTTTTTCCACATTTTGCCTATCTAGAACCAGACACGACCAGAGAACCAAACCGCTGGTAACCCCGGGCGAGAGACTTAGGTTTTGGCGGGCTCGGGTCGGCCCCTCAGAGCCTAAGTCGATTTTGGGTGACCAGTGGAGCAGGCACCCAAAATTATATAGGCCTATTTTAATTAAATGTAAAATTTGTTCTAAAATTCTTGTAATAATGGTTTCAAGACTGTCATGAGTCATATTTTTATAATTCATATTTCATTAAAACCTTATCAATGCAGGCTAGATACCATTATCTTGACCAGTCAAGAGAATTTGCTGATTTTCACCAACAATGTAGAATACATCACAGAAAGCTAAACATTTACGGTTGCAAGGCAAAAAAAAAAAAAAAAGAATGTACAAACTGTTAAATGCATTAGTTTTTTAATTAAATTTTAACGTGTTCACTGTTCAATATTTAACAGGAATCTGTATCAGATTGAAAAAAATGAGAACGTTTACTGGTAAATGTTTTTTTTACAATAAAAACTTGAAGAAAAGTCCATTTGAATGGCATTTTCCATAGGCTGAGTGCATTTTGACACAGTATTGCGTACTTTAGCTTGATATAAACACTTTTTAAAAAGCATGAAAACCATTCCAATTGACTATCAGTTAATTTACATATATGTTCAAAATCATTAGATGATTGCTACTTAAATGCTGCATAAAAAAAAAAAAATCTGCAGTCTGAATAATGACTGTGGCCTTTAAATTCATTCAGAGATGAGATTCATCCAGAATAGTTTTCAGCTTCAAAACCCACAAAAGTTCTGTAGGCAGCACTCAAGATTCATAGTCAAAATGTGGCCTTTTGCCATCCCCTATTCAGCGTTGGCTTTGGGAGAAAACATGCATTTTAGTCTTTGAGACAAAGGAATGTTTTTTTTTTTTTTTTTGCTTTACCCCACGAATGACTGATTGTGTTTGCAGTACCCCACATACACCACAGTGCTATTTTTCTTTCTATCTTTCAAGCCAGTCTAAATGAAGCCAAACTATACAGCCTTAAAGGCACATTCATCACAGTGCGCCTGCGAGCTCAGTGCAGATGTAATGCAAGTAACTGATTGCTCTCTTTTTCTCATAGGCAAAAAAAAAAAAAAAAAAAAAAAAAAATCTCGACTAGAATTAGGGCTTTTCATCGGCAAATATATTTCACTTGTGATTAATTGCAACACTCAAATCCCGATCATTTTTACACAAGAGAGAGCATTTCGGCTTTGTAAAATTGATATAAAGAAAATGCAAATCGTTGGTGTTCTTGGCACCAAACATATGCTGCCACGATGCCAACAAGCCTGCCCCTGACGATCCCAGCTGGAAGCTTGCAAGACGTGCTTTTGGCAAAAGACTTTTTTCCACCCCGTTTTGCAAATGATCGGCAATTAATATGCCAAGCATCCAGAGCTTATTCTGCACCTGTTTACATGCAAGTTTCAACTTTGTGAAATGCATTACACCATATACTGAACTAGGTTCAAATGCCTTAGATTTCTATCGTCTTGTCCAAGTTGGGATTTCTATAGCCTAGACGTGCAACAAAACATAATATAATTTTTTTTTAATGTATATATATCATCTTGCATGCCTAGTGGCATCTTGGGAACTTTTTTAATCGGGACCAGTACAGATCCAAGCACGAGCACCTGTGAGCGAGCTTCGAAAAATATTTACATATTTCCAGTCAGCCATTTTAGGAAGTTAAAACTGTGGTCAATGCAAATTAAAATTTGAGGGTTAAAGAAAATATTCAAATGACACGCTTGCATTTTTACAACTGGAAATCGGCCAAATGCGTTGAGCATTCCCAGCTCACGGTTCAAAATCCAGCATTATTTCTCTCTGTCACCGTAACATGAGTGCTTTCTTTACATTTGAAATATGTACTTGTATAAACGTGAAATCTTCCGGTCACACTTATGAAGATGTTATGCTGTAAGATGCTATAAGATGTGCAGGCTGAAAGCTCAGTCTAGACGAGGGACGAGTGGGCTGTGTTAATCTTCCTCTCTCTCTCTCTCTTCTCTCACAGATCTTCCTCACTGCACAACTTATGATGGATAGGAGGCCTTAATGAGCTTCTTACAAGCAATTAAATAATCAGGGAGCCCTGCTGTTTGCCGATGAGGCTTTAGAGAGCGCTGACAAACGGTGGGCCATCAGCGCTCCAATCAACAGGACACGGCGCTCAGTGCTGTCACCAATGCTATTTTAAACAATGACTCTCTGCACTGCCGAGAAGACGCTCATAGGAATTATGTTTGCAGGAGTGGGAAAGTTTTGCCTTTGTATCTTTCTTTGCCATACAGATGCACTGTAACAGTTTGGTATGTCTGGCAGATGAATATGAAATGAATAGTTCACCCCAAAATGAAAATCGCCATTATTTACTCACACTCATGTCTTTCCATACCTGTATGCTCTTTTATTCATGGACACACAATAATGGAATTTTTAAATAATCTTTCCGCAGATCATTTCAGCAACCGTTGGTGACCATGAGATTTGAGAAAGGAAGAGTGTCTGTGTTTAACAACCTACATTTCAGCCTGTTTCTAACAAAGCTTTGAAGCATATATAGCTTCAAAAGAGTGGAAATGCACGGCATGATTTCTATTTGGAACTTTTATAATTGTTATTTAAAAAAAAAAAATTTGGAACTTCACAGCAAAGTTGCGACAAACTTTTTTCACTCACACAAAAAAAATCTCCTTTTGATTTCCATGACAAAAATAAATTTAGACACATAAATTTATGATTAAATAATGACAGAATTCATCTTTATTTTTAAAAGAAATGGATGCATTAAATTGATCAAAAGTGACTGTAAAGACACTTATAATGTTGCAAATTTACAACATCTAATATTTACTTGAACTTTCTATTAAAGAACCCTGAATTAAAGAATGTATTACGGTTTCCACAAAAATATTAAGCAGCACAACTGCTTCCAAAATTGATAATAATAAGAAATGTTTTTTGAGCAGCAAATCTGCATGTTAGAATTGTTTCTGAAGGATCACGTGACACGGAGACTGGAGTAATGATATTGCATGATATTATTGTTTTTCCTTTATTTTTATTTAAATAGATGCAGCCTTCGTGAGTGAGACTTTTTTCAAAAACAAAAAAAAACGTACTGACCCTATATGAAGTTTTCCAGATCTGTAACTCCATTTTTAACTGCTATTCTGAAAAGGGCCAGATGTCTTCAACCTTTCATTCTCCCATCAACTTTTTAAAAAAATGAACATTCTGTAATTAGTTTAAAACTTTAGTTTGTTTTTGTCGCCCCAAATTTAGTATTGAAACCAGTTACCTCTAGCTTTCCCAGTTTACAAATCATACAGCTGACACATGCACAGACAGTCTTGGTGATAAAGTACACTTCCAGCTTCCAAGATGGGTTATCACCTTGTTATGCCTCATAAAGTGCTGTAACATCTTCTTTATAATTAGCTATATTTGGTGAAGTTGCAATAGTATAAATCCTGCTGTGACAGGAAGAAAAAACAAAACAGCAAGTGCATTTAATTACAAGAAGTGGCATGTTCAAAACAGGGGTGCTTATGGCTATGATGACATGCCAGTATGTGTATGGAGTTCTCAGTTTCTTATTTCTCACCCATAGGAGATGGAGACAGGGTCGGGCTCGCCTGGGTGCCACAACACCTCTGCCACAGCGGTGACTTCCTCTTGTACAAGTGCACTTGTTCACTCTCTTCGAAGGGTAAGATACTGGAGAATGCCACAGCGAGCACATGCCGCAAAAAGTAAATATGTTGCCTATTAATAGGTTGGTGGACGGGTAGAACCTGGAGCAGAACCGCGAGGCACTGGGGGAGAGTGCCAGGAGTGCGACTCGCTGGTGTGTGTGTGTGTGTGTGTGTGTGTGAGTGGAGAGTAAACCGCTGAGGGAGCAGATTCTTAGCGCAGCGCTGGCACAGGACACACTCACATATGCGCACACTAGTTTGCATACACGCATGCATTGAGACATTGCAATCAAAAAGATCAGTTACATTACCCACTTAAAAATGCATACATTTATATTATATTATATAACAAAAATATCAAACCAAGTGGCATTCATTTCTGAAAAAATATTGTTATATTATATTGTTATAGGTATAGTATTTCATTTTTGTTTCATTTTCATGTTCACATTATTTACGTTAGTTTTAGTTCCGTTAAAATGTTCCTGTATAGGCCTACTCAGTTTTTATTTTAGTTTTAGTGTTCTAAATGAGACTGCATTTTTATATAAAAAAAATACTTTATGAATCATAAAGCAGATTTGTAATCTTTGTTAGGGAAAAGTAATAATCATTAACCTGTTTTATCCAAATATTGGAATACCACATTTAAAAAAGAAAAGCTGGTTAAAATACACATAAAAAAGTTTCCAAAATATATACACTTCCTTGAGGTGAATAATTTTTTAGGTCATGAAAATGCATTTTAGTTTATTTTCTTAGTTAGTTTTCTTGGCAATAAAATATATATATATATATATATATATATATATATATATATATATATATATATATATATATATATTGTTTTTTTAATCCAAATTGGTATTTCCATAGACTAGACAGGGAAACAGAATCTGGTCCTCTTCTTTCTGTTTGTATATATATTGTAAATATAAATTAAAATAATATTTGATCTTTTTTTAGTTCTGCTTAAAAATACCCATAACATTTCAAAAGTGTGCATTAAAAATTGTATGCTTCCTTGAGGTGAATTATTCTCATAAAATCATAACTTTTATTTTATTTTAGTTTTTTAGTTTGCGTTTTCGGATCTTATATTTTGTTTTTTAATGTAGTTTTTTCTCTAGTCATTTTAGTTTTAGTTAACTAAACATCCCTGTGTGTCTGAATGGATACCAGTAGCATGCATATGCATTAATAATGAAATCTCAGGGCCGCACAGAAACATTTTGGCACAAATATCACTCCCATGAACTAACACACGAGCAAAGAGAAACAGATCAGTTGGGGACACAACCATGAAATTTGTTCCTAAATAAAATAATTAGCTAGAATAAAAGCACTTATCATGTAGAAAATCACTGTTAATCAGAGCGTTAGTGTAAACTTTGATGTTTGCTTGGCCATATTGTCATAACAAAGTGCTGGCCAGTTCATTTCAGCATGCTTCCATATGGCCGGCTGCCACTTGGAGAGCTACATGCGCTCACCCAGAGATACACACGCGCGCGCAAACACGCTTAATCAGCGTTTTAGCATTTCTCAACCATCTAGTTCAACATAGACTACAACCACAACTATAGCTTTTCTGGGCCATACGTTTTTTTTTTAACAGATTATGATTTATGAGCACATTTTACTACAGAGCCCTGGAGAAATATTGGGACACAACAGCCTGGCTACATGCTTCTCTGGTTCCATGCAAATTGCACAAGCTAATTATGATCTAATAACTGGCAGACTGTCCAGCATTATTACAGGAAGAGGAGGTTAAATTAATAGCTTATCATCTGCCCTAAGAATCAGTCATTTGTTTTTAACGATCATAATTCTGACATTAAATCTTCATTACCTGTCAAGATCTTAAGGGAGGTCTGTCAATTTGCTGCTTCAATGAGAATTAAAGCAAGTATTGCTCAAGCTAGTGTCTGTTTTTCAAACAAGACTAACTTCGTTACTCGGGGCCACATCATGGAGGCTGCGCCCGAGACATGTGAATTCTTCAGTCTAGAGAGGACACGTACCTGGTCCCCTTGAAATGAGTGTGCAATTTGGGAATTAAATGCTTTCAGGATGTAGTTTTATATCTACTGGGCTGGCTACATAGAAGAAATGCTAAGTGTGTTTGTTACGTCCTCATGAATATTAGCATACAACATTTGTGTTTAGCATATTCAAGTGGACTTTAATTTCCTCGGAGAGTGCTGTGAGACCTATCTAGTGGCCCAAAGCGGAGTTGTCTGTTTTTTTGTTTTGTTTTTTACTGGTGGGTTATTGCCCCAAAAAAGGTTGGAGGGCTTTTGATAGACTATTTTCTGCTATTGCCATTTCTATTGCTAAATGCTAATAATATATATCATTGCAGTTGCTGCCAGGCAAAAACGCAAATCTTTTTAATTGTTGATGTCAAAAGCTGTGCGTCTATGCTATTTTGACACAAAGTTACTTTTAACTTGCTAATGTGACTAACACTGCTACACTATTTAGCCCAGTGTTTGATCTATGTGTGAAGGAAGGCCTATATACGGTCGAATTTACAGTTGTATGGAGAGGTTTCGCAGGCAAAACATTTCAATAGGAATTCAGGATTTTGCAAAGCTGGTCAGATGAATTTGCCATGTCGATGAACCAACAGAAAGCTGCTTGGTTTGAAGAACGTGACTTTTTGCGAGCTTTGCGTCATACCTCGCTTTGTTTGAAATGAACTTTTTCATTCATCAGCCAATTTGGCTACTGCATTTTTAAGTTACCGGCCATTCAGAACGTCTACTAGCCGAAACAAAATAATCAGAAATAAACCGAGTATCAATGTCACAGCTTAGATTTAAATCTGATTCTGAATCATTGTATTGCTTTCAGCTTTACGACAGTCAATCACTTTTTGCAAATACCATTCACATGCGTATGTTCATGGAAAACAAAGTGTTCAAAGAGGTGGCGCTGCACGGCGTTTCTCTCAGTGTGAGACCCTCTTTACACTTTGTTTTGCTAATGTTTGAGGCTCTTTTTAAGGGAAGGGCTTTGATAGCGATGTCATGCAAAGTGATTGAACATAATTTATGAATCATAACATGGCAAATTGGCTAGTGTGTTGATAGGCGTTATCCACCACGGTGTATTTACAATTCAAATCCCGTCGCTTCACTATTTACAATAGACATACTTTTTTTGCGTGCAAAATTTGGCCTAATGTGGCCACACCTATAGGCTATAAATCACACTTTTCTTGTTTACGCGTTTGCATTATTGTCCATTTAGCTTTTTTAGTCTGTATCATGTTCAGGGCCATGGTCATTATAATAAAAATAATAATAATTTAAAGACTTTTTTGTTTACTTTTGTATGATTAACCGTTTTGGTACTGTGTTTGTACTATAAAAACCTTATTTGGTAAGATGGCATTTTGCAATTACGTTCGACGCATCCCGGAAGAATTGCAATCAAAAACAAACTTCTTTTTTTTTCCTGAGAAAAATCTGGACTGTAAATGTGAAACAGCAAACAGCATCTTCTCAGGCTGAAATGTGGAGGATTTGGCTTGAGCTCCAGAACTGATGAAACCACAGGAGACACAACAGCTTTAAGGAAGTGAGGCAGATCTTTCTGTGCTGCATTCTGTTTGTTGTGGGTTGAGTTTTCGCAAACAGCTTCAGGCTAAAGATCGCTTAAGGACAAGAACGCTAGGTGTAGAGAGAGAAACAGATAAAGAGTCTCAGCTCAGCGCCTGTCATTTAGAAAACAATATCGTGGCCTAACACCACGTTTACTGGCGGCTGAGGGACAGCGTGACTGAGGAAAAATGGTCAAATAAATCTAAATCAATCAAATGTCCCGTATAAATACGAGCAGTGCCAAGAGGTGACGTCCCAGAGGCTGGGACAGAGCAAAGCGGGGTGATCCATGTGAAAGGACTGACTGTGTGCTGGAGAGAAATATACGCTCCCCGTCAGCCACCACAGTCAGATCATTATGAGATTAATGATACTCTCTGTTAGAGCAGATACGGCATTATACTGTAATTGAGCGCTTTCTGGGAAGTGCAGTATGGTTGTTGCCATACAGCAGATATGGCTTTATAATGTAAGAGAGTGTTTTCCTGGAAGTGCCGTATGGATTTGGCCATCTACCCATGAGCCTGTTTACTGCTGTTTCTTCTGTGATTTTCAGATGGAGATGGTGATGGGTTTTTGATGTTATTTAGACAACCTCTTGAACTTTTTGAGTCTAGCTGGCGCTTACAGCACTGCCGCTTTTTAACAAAGTTAAGATGGCGATATCAAAAGGTGTCGACCTACGACAATCAAAAACTAAGAAAGCTCTCTTCATTTCATTTATTTACTATTTTTGTTTTATTTCACATTCTGTGAACTTTCATTTAAAATGTCTTCATTAAAATGATTTAAAATAATAATAAATATAATAATACAAATATAATAAAATAATAATTATTTATATATAAAATAGTAGGGGTGTAACAATATATCATGTCACAAAATACCACAATATAAAAATGCAACAGTATGTATCGTGGATAGTGACAATATATATTGTGTATAGTTCACCCAAAATAAAAATTACCGTGTGAGAAAAAAAATCAAGTTTACAGAGTTTCAGTGTTGATTATAATGTATAATAATGCAATTGGGGAATATTTGTGGGTCCTGATGATGCCAAATGTCTGATGTTACCAGTAAAAAGTGGCCTACATTATTTTAAAATATATGTAGTCAGTGACAGAGTGCAAGAATATTCGTCTAAAATAATTCAGTATTTTCAGCTTCAGAATCATGAATATTTGTATTCTGGTGTCACTATTGTCCTAAGCCTATTAATTTACACCCACAATGTAATATCAAATTTAGCATTTTAATCAACAGTAAATTTTTTGTCATTCTTTTACAATATGTCTTGGAGTATCACAATAATATCGTATCGTGATATGTATCGAATCGTGACATGAGTGTATCGTTACACCCCTATAAAATAGTTATTATATTGTTTTAAATATATCAATTATATATATATATTGATTTATTTAACAGGTTTGTTCTGGCTAGTTTATTTAGTCATGAATAATAATGTTTATCTCATGCATAATTTTTTTTTTTAAACTTGTGGCTTTAAAAAGAAAGAAAATGAATCAATGGCAACCTGAGGGCAAAGAGTCAAACACAACAACAATACAGGCCAACAAAATGTATTCATGTCAACACAACTAAAACTGATTAGGTAACCTTCTGTTTTACAAACTTCATTTAACGGCATGCAAAATTACACAAAATTAATTTGTGACAGAACTTTTTCTAGAATTGTGTGGCCTTAACTCTAATAAAAAAACGACCAAGCAGCAAAAATCCATTTATCTGAGAGTGTAACCACTGTGCAGAAGTTGTTATACTCAAATTGTATACAAATCATTTCAGAGAGAGAAATTGAACAGTTTCGGCTGAAAGTGTGCAAAATTGGCCAATTCCATTCCGAGTTCATCCAGCTACCCAATGACTCCAGAAACAATGAAAAGGAAAAAGCCAAGATCTATCAGCCATTAGAAATGGCCAAATAGTCTTCTCTCTCCCGATCTCTTCCTCCAACTCCTCTCTTCATCTCTCTACCTCCTCCCTCTTCTCTTTTCTTTTCCTAACCACCTGCCATATAAATAACCCCTTAAAAATGGACACCTCAAATTGAGCTCTGGCTAAAACAACCAAGTCATTTCACCTCCCGACAACAATTGATCAATTGTAATTACCGACCTGCGGATTGGACCTGGAGTCTGCCTGGTGCCCCGGGGGGACCCTACAGAGAAAGCAAACAGCAGTAACAGGTAGACTCCATAGGACAGAGCAAGAAAGGGAGGCTTTTAATTGCTTTGTGCAGTGCGTAATTGAAGGTTCAAGTGTGTTGCCATGAAGAGTGTGACTTCACTTGGCCTTGTCTAATTAATCCCGTCACACGATCCTTCTGCCTTCAATTTTCACATTTGGCTTTCATTGCTAGGTGCGAATAAAGCTGGAAATATAGGATGGTAACTGTATGCTGCTTGCTGAGCCAGATGCACACAAATAAAACCATATGGAGGGATCCCATTGTTTTGAATCCGAGATAAATGATATCAAATCTCGTGCGCAGAGCAGCGGAAAATTGAAAACATAATGCTGTTGTTAGCATTGTTTACATATGTCTAAAAGATGAAGATGGCACAAAGGGTATGGCTATTTTGCATCATGACAAAAATAATGCTTTTTTTTTTATGGTTTCCTCCCAGCATCTAACATAAGTGATTTTATATTGAGGATATCATGAGGTTATTTGCTGTTCTAGTGGTGGAAAGAAACATAAAATGCAACAGGTCGTATCCGTGTCTACTACTACACTACTGTTCAAAAGGTCAGTCAGATTTCTTGAGCATCACATCATCATATTAGAATGATTTCTGAAGGATCATGTGACACTGAAGACTGGAGTAATGATGCTGAAATTTCATCTTCGACGTCACAAGAATAAATTACATTTTAAAATATATTACAATAGAAAACAGTTGTTTTAAATAATAATATTTCACAATATTACAGTTTTACTGTATTTTTTATCAAATAAATGGAGCGCAAGAGACTTCTTTCAAAAACATCTTTTTAACTTTTGAAAGGTTGTGTGTGTGTATATCCTTCATTTATTGCAGTTATTGCTTGAGGGTATTGGGGGAAGGACATTCCTATTCAAGAGCGCTTTATTAGACACAAATTTGCACATGCCCCTGAGTGCAATACTTTTGTCTGTTTTCCTGTAAGAGAAAAACTAGGACTAAGCCCTACACTGTAAAAAGTGATCAGTTGCCTTAACCTAATTATTTTAAGGCAACGCGTTTCCTCACTTTTTTTAAGTAAATAAACCATGCGTAATTAACCCTTTAAGTGCCACCCCCCTTTTTTTGAATATACATGAAAAAATGCACATTTCAAACTTAAATGGTTGTAATTCAAGAATGCTTTGGAATATAGACGTAAGATTGGTCTCGTTTTAAAGAAGACATTTGGCAGATTTTTGTAGAAGTGAAATAAATTAAGAAAGTGGAACAGAAAAAAAGTTATAGAAGTTTGAGTTTATAAAAATGTACAATGTAAAAAATGTAATTATTCATATTTTATAGAAAATATATATTTTCAAAACCTGGGCGACTCTAAAACTGCAAAAAAAAAAATCAAAGTCAAAAATCTGAACTAGTTGTGTTTCAAATTTTAGGTTGATATCTCAAAAAATGAGCTTTCAGTAAGATTTTGTTTGGGCGCAGTACCAAACTTTTTCACTAGGGGACAACCAGACTCCATTACTGCCCATATAAGGGCGCCTCCATTTCCAAATGTGTTTTGAGTGATATGAACCATTATTTCCACACAATTTATGAAGTAGACATCCTATTCAGAAGTAATATGAGAAGTTTGGCAGATTTTGATATGACTTCAACCTCTAAGAAACACAAAAAGAACAAGTATGTGCGTTATAGCTTCCTGCCACATCACAAATGGTGAATCTATAATTTTTTTCTTTATATTTAAAAAAAAAATTCAGACCTTTTTTCTAAAATAATTGAATGGATGCTATCTTTTGAACTCTTGGCATGAAAACAAACTGAGGTTTCTACCCTTCTTTCATGATTTTTCATGTTCATCACTATTTCAAAATAAAGGTCTGAGCACGCCTTAGGAGTATGAAAATATTCTTGTTGCAAATTGATAAATTATGGCTCCTCTGTAATTCATTTTGAAAATCAATCACCAAATATGGAAACTAGAGATTATAAGCTTTCAAATGATATATAGTGTGTCAAGATTAGTTTAGGTTTAGTATAGGATATTACTGTTTTAAAAATGTAATGGATTTGGGCCCACCGGTGGGCCGGTGACACTTAAACCTGACAATTCCACATAACTCTTTTTTTTTTCAACTATGCATCAAGTTTATTTACTTAATTTTAAGGCAACAGGTTTCCTCATTTTTTCCTCATCACTTTTTGCAGTGTAGTAAAATCTGACTCTAAAATTACCACATTGTTACACATCTTGAATTATTAGCCTAATAAACCACAGAGAGGCACAACTGGTCTGGAGCGCACAATAAATAAACACCCTATGTTCTTCCCAGCAGGACTTAACGACGAGCTCTTTGGCTGACTTTCGCTACAAGGCGCCGACAACACCAGCTTTTCTTCCAACGCAGTGTTTACACAGTTACATATGTCTGGACTCACAATAGCGCTGGAGGGTTGTTGCCCATGGTGGCCCGTGCTGCATCGCTAAGACACGAGGAGCACGGCGCAACAGTACGTACCACTTCCTTCTGTTCTGTTCACAGCACATCTGAAGTAGGCAAACTGCACTTCTACTAACACCCCTCCCCGATACCCGTGTTGCCGTTGGACGGCAGCCACCAATCACGAGCCAACCGAGTTAACACAACTTCCGTTCAGCACAAGGAACCATCTGTTTTAAAGGCAGAAAAGAAATAAATAAATGCATGCACCCCAACACACACACACATCCCTCATGCATAAATGCACAACAGAAAATGTGTTTTCACAAAGGTTTTTATTCATCCTTGACCACATGCACTCTCTGTCTTTTTGCGTGGTTCAAGACGTTTAGCACGGAGACAGATTTTTCGAACCCCAAGCTGGCCATTGACAGTAAAACATTGTGAACTGTGAATTTGTTTGTCGCGTATCGGGGTGTTTTGCCATATGATTACGAGATGTGGCGAGGACTGAATGTATGGTGCTTTTATTCTCGCTACCTCTATTTCGAGGTGTTTTCGAATTCCGAAAGCTGTATGTACTTAAGGACAATGACTCTGTCCTGCAGGATAACGGTTACAGCCTGTATGGTGGCGGTACATCCATTATCGTCTTTAAAGAGCTGAGGTATATTTTAATAAATGCATTATTTAGCAGTTTTGACACGGGGGCCATACGTTAACGTTGAGATCCAATTTCTGTATAAAAACTAAGCAAAGCAGAGAAAGAGACGTCATTATTCAGAGGGCCTATTTCTAGGTTTCTTTTTTAAAGGCTATTTCAGGAGCCAAGAGGAGTTATAGATGTGTCTGCCTAAATTTACCTCAGTAACATTAGTCTTGACTCCACCTCTACTAGTATATTTTCCAGGCAGTGCGATGACAAGACTTCATCTGCCGAGATGACATGACTGCTGTGCGGGTTCTCGTTTTGAACAGGAGATTATGGGAAGCTTTTTTTTCCCTCTTTTGTTCTTCGCTGTCACGATCGTGAGGCACGAAAACTGAAACACAACCAGTCATTTGACTTTCTAAAGCTTCCGTACACTCTTTTCTGTACAGTTTGAGAGTGTTTTTCTTTTAAAAGAAGTCTCACCAAGGCTGCATTTATTGGAATAAAAAATACATTAAAGACAGTAATATTGTGAAATATTATTACAATCTAAAATAACAGTTTTCTATTTCATTCCTGTGATGTCAAAGCTGAATTTACTCCAGTCTTCAGTGTCACATGATCCTTCATAAATCATTTTAATATGCTGATTTGCGCCTTAAGAAACATTTCTTATTATTATCAATGCTGAAAACAGCTGTCCTGCTTCAGTTTTTTGGGGGGAACCATGATACATTTTTTCAGGGTTCTTTGATGAATAGAAAAAGAACAGCATTTATTTGAAATATTAAATCTCTTGCAACATTATACATTGCTTTACTGTCACTTTTAATGAATTGAATGCGTTCTTGCTGAATAAAAGTATGTTTCTTAAAAAAAATGCGCGTTCCCCCCGTTCTGTATATTAGCAGAGCTGTGCGTACATTCTTATTGGTAGCTAAAATCATAATCAAATTAGCTAAAATATTTATTAGATAAACACACAAGGGGCAAGGGTAATGTTATATAATGTTATACTATTACTTTTTTTGAATAATTATCAACATGTTGAATGAGGCATTTCTATTTTTCTATGGACACAGGGCTTCGTCATCTTGTCTGTTTTTTGAGCTATTAAAAGGACCTTGAGGGTTAAGCGTTCCATGCATAGACGTATGTACAAAATATTTACTTTTTTGAATAGTTATCAACATTTAGAATGCCTACATTCATTTTTAGACATGTCTGTTGCAAAAGGCTCCATCAAAACCGCACACAAGAAACTCTAGGGGAATCATATTTTTGGACCTCTCATTGATTTCTCCCTGCTTAACCCCTTCCTTTTGTCTCTGTCTGTTCTCTCTCTCTCGTAACAGATGGGTTGGCCCACCTCTCTGAGGACAGGGTAATGTGGACCTGTCTGTGCCTGACAGGACGGCAGAGATCAAACGACATTGTGGAAGGTGAAGAGCCTTTCCTTTCGCCAGCTTCACTGTGTGACACGTGGCAGAAGAGGCCAGTTGCAGCCTGACTGACCAGGGTGTCAAACTGCTTACTAACCTGTTTTGTATACAAAACGATAGCACTGAATGCTGGCAGAGTGGAAGTGACCGCTAAAATACTGTCGGCATCAACATCTGTCCACCGTCATCATGCCTTGACCATCTCTTATCTCTTAATATTAAGGGAGACTAGGGACAATTGTAAGATTTCTTTTTAAATTTGCCTTTATTTATAGACTATTACACTGTAATCAATGTTCCATATTTAGATATGACATTTATATGTATAAGAGACATTTATAAGTTCCAAAAGTAATAGTACTATTGCAATATTTGCATACAGAAATTACCTTTATATGGTTCTACTTTTTTTTTCTTTTTCTTTTTTTTTTAGCTATCATGAATAATTTGTGTTTAAAGCAAAAGTCTAAGTGGTACCTACTCTATTATTATGCTAAATGGGTTAAATCCTTTTAACTAAAGTATATTTATCAGCTAATAAGACAAGGACAGTCTCCAACTAGATATTTTAATGAAATAATGTTCATTTTAAATTATAAAGGTTCATTCTTTGCAGTCATACAATTTTAATTTCATAACTTGTATTACAGTAGCTGTGATAAAATCCTGGATGATAGGTACCGGCAAGCGATGTTAGCATCTGTAATTCATATAACTTTTAACTAATAACCTATACAAAGATAGATATATGGATGGATGGAACGTTAGACATAGATATATATATATATATATAGTTAGATAAATAAATAGATATAACGTTTTATATATATAGATAGACAGATAGATTGTTAGATATAGATTGATAGAAAATTATATATATATATATATTGATAGATAGATAGATAGATAGATAGATAGATAGAATGTTATATTTAGATATGTATTTAGATAGATAGAGCGTTAGATGGATAGATAGTTAGACACAGATAGATAGAACATTATATATATATATACACTCACCGGCCACTTTATTAGGTACACCTGTCCAACTGCTCGTTAACACTTAATTTCTAAGCAGCCAATCACATGGCGGCAACTCAGTGCATTTAGGCATGTAGACATGGTCAAGACAATCTCCTGCAGTTCAAACCGAGCATCAGTATGGGGAAGAAAGTTGATTTGAGTGACTTTGAACGTGGCATGATTGTTGGTGCCAGAAGGGCTGGTCTGAGTATTTCAGAAACTGCTAATCTACTGGGATTTTCACGCACAACCATCTCTAGGGTTTACAGAGAATGGTCCGAAAAAGAAAAAACATCCAGTGAGCGGCAGTTCTGTGGGCGGAAATGCCTTGTTGATGCCAGAGGTCAGAGGAGAATGGCCAGACTGGTTCGAGCTGATAGAAGGGCAACAGTGACTGAAATAACCACTCGTTACAACCGAGGTATGCAGCAAAGCATTTGTGAAGCCACAACACGCACAACCTTGAGGCGGATG
Source organism: Rhinichthys klamathensis goyatoka (assembly GCF_029890125.1). NCBI lineage: Eukaryota > Metazoa > Chordata > Actinopteri > Cypriniformes > Leuciscidae > Rhinichthys > Rhinichthys klamathensis. The sequence continues at coordinate 313,198 of NW_026606826.1, forward strand.
GGCTACAACAGCAGAAGACTCCACCGGGTACCACTCATCTCCACTACAAATAGGAAAAAGAGGCTACAATTTGCAAGAGCTCACCAAAATTGAACAGTTGAAGACTGGAAAAATGTTGCCTGGTCTGATGAGTCTCGATTTCTGTTGAGACATTCAGATGTTAGAGTCAGAATTTGGCGTAAACAGAATGAGAACATGGAACCATCATGCCTTGTTACCACTGTGCAGGCTGGTGGTGGTGGTGTAATGGTGTGGGGGATGTTTTCCTGGCACACTTTAGGCCCCTTAGTGCCAATTGGGCATCGTTTAAATGCCACGGCCTACCTGAGCATTGTTTCTGACCATGTCCATCCCTTTATGGCCACCATGTACCCATCCTCTGATGGCTACTTCCACCATGTCACAAAGCTCTAATCATTTCAAATTGGTTTCTTGAACATGACAATGAGTTCACTGTACTAAAATGGCCTCCACAGTCACCAGATCTCAACCCAATAGAGCATCTTTGGGATGTGGTGGAACGGGAGATTCGCATCATGGATGTGCAGCCGACAAATCTGCGGCAACTGTGTGATGCCATCATGTCAATATGGACCAAACTCCCTGAGGAATGCTTCCAGCACCTTGTTGAATCTATGCCACGAAGAATTGAGGCAGTTCTGAAGGCAAAAGGGGGTCCAACCCGTTACTAGCATGGGGTACCTAATAAAGTGGCCGGTGAGTGTATATAGATAGATAGATAGAATGTTAGATATAAATAGATAGATAGTTCCACCTTTCTAATGATTACATTTTGTGTGTTATAATTGTCCCAGGTCTTCCCTATAATCATTTGCAATATGCTACAAAATAACTTCTTGTACAATTATAATACACACAAAAAAAATCATTCTTCATTTATTGTTTCACTATAAAAAAAAAACAAAGAAACGTAAAAAAAAAAAAAGTTTAGACATTTCTTTTGACGTGAACTTTGATCAAGACAGAATCCCGTTCCAGATTAACTTCAGACTCCCACCGTCTGCCAGCATCTGATTATAACCAGCACGCATGCATGTGACCCAAAGCTATAGCACGGCACCACAACCCAATTTCACTGCTTTCTGAGCACACATCAAGAGCGATTCATCACTGTCGTACTCGCAGACATCTCTCCCAAAAGCCCGACCCCTTTTGTGTTTTTATCTGCCGTGAACCTGCAAAGTGAGCAGCGCCGAACAATGTAATGGGTGTCAACCGGTGGCAATGCCTGAGTTCAGCCTCTGCTCAGCATCAATTATTGTTCCAACACCGTGATCCTTTCCAGAGTCAGCAGCAACAACCCCCATCTTTGATCATCTCGCTACATACCATTATCAAAGGTGTGTAAATCTGCTCTATGTTCAGAGTGTGTTTCTGTACATGCGATAGGTGCAATGGAAAAAGTGCCACAACATATTGTCTTTTTTTTAAAACTGGAATCTGTAACCATTTCAAAATGATTTAAAAATACTTTTTTTTTTTTTTACAATTTCACCAGTTATAAATGGGCCCCACTTCATATTACCTTTAACCACTTTTTACAAAAAATGTAATTTTATGTACATTCATGTACTTATATTTTTAAAAATACCAGTTACACTTTATTTAGTTGCATGTAGTATGCATAATTTACTATTATTACTGGTAAGTATATGTAACAAGGACACTGTAAAAGGAAGTGTTACCTGCATATTATTATATCTGTAATTAATTTACAGATTTAAGGTCTCTAACCTTACCCGTACACAACCTAAATAGCAGCAAAAGTGTTTTGTAATACATTAGTTTTGTTTTACGCAAGTAAATAGTAAATAAAGACACCTAATACAATTTTTTTTCTTCAGTTTTGCACTTATAATGGGTTGCGAATGAGATATCAGAAACACAAAATACATTCGCCATCTTAAATATTTGTTCAAGCGTTAATACTTTTCAAATTACTGTTTATTTTACGTGACTGTAAACAGTTTAAATGGTCATCGTTTTATCAGTCCACCTTTCCAATGCAGTTGTTCCCCTGAATTACCTCGTGAATGATTTATGTTCACCACTACGGCTTTTGATGGCTAAAGGCTGAGGGCCAATAAAGGATTTTTTTCATAGGTAAACACGTCACATTAAAAGCCGCCGCTTCAAAGACGTTTCAGCTACATGGAGCACATTTGGTCTCATTTCACTTGTCAAACATGCGAGTGTCACAACCACTCAGACAACACAAACCATTTCCCATAAGTAAACACAGCCTGCCGTAAAGCTAAGCAAGGTAGCCGGACACTAAGCAAACAGACAGAATCAAGCTAAACTCCTGGAGCTACTATGTTAATGGATCTAGTAGCTTCTAAGTAGTATTTGTTTGCAGAAGATGGCTGATTTATTGCTTCTAAGTGGTAAAAAGGTTTGTTGAAGACGATTTGAGGTTTAATGGCTTGTGGTGTTACATGTGTAGAGGCACAGATCACAAACTAAGCGGTAACAATAAAACCAGCAAAGATAATCTGTGTTTTTCCATGCATGCTCACATGGTACCATTTTGAAATGAATAAAAACTGTCTATTTCAGGCGTAGTAGAGTATTCAAATAGAGCTGAGAACAATTCAGTGTTCAAGATAACAGAAAGAGGACATCTGTAGCCCCATTGAAAGACTTGTTTAACAAGATTACCACGGATATTATCCAACCTTACACGGGTCCTTTTTTCCCCTGACCTCTTTTCAACTCGCTTTTCAGTGCACTTCCTCACCATTCCACCACACACTTCGAGCGCCGTGAGGTTTTGCATGAGATTTTAATGGTAGATGTTTGAATAAACCACAGTCATTTGTGCTTTTTTGGTAACCGTGACGGTCGTTTTAACAGCCAAATGTGACCACAGCTTTGGGCCAGTGTGTGCTTGATATTATGGGACACAGTTGTTGGCTTGTTTACCATTGTGTTGTTGTAAAGACGTGTTAAGGATGACGGTTTTTCTGCACCACTCTGTTGAAATTACTGAAACAAATGTTGGTAATGCCGAGGTACTTTAAATATATATCATGGTACGTTTTTGTGAAGTTTCAGTACAAAGGCACAGAAAATGTAGCCAAATGAACTATCCATGTACTGTAGATAAATAAACCTTTTTTTTTGTCATTGCTGATATACATTCTTCCAGAATTAAAACCATGAAATAAGTATGGTAACAGTCATGAAAAAGCTTCCCTAAATTACACTGACCTTGCCGTAGCCAGCATTTTGACGAAATCTTCTGTGATGGCGCCTCCTTCAACGTGGCAATTGAACCCTGAAAGGGATCCACCATACAGAAGGTCATGTGCTAGGATGACGGCATGTTTACTACATTGCAACCCATAGATATGTAATACACTGTACAAAAAATAGTTGTTTCAACTTAAAGTACGTGATCATGCTGCATTAAAATGTTAAGTTTAGTCAACTTGAAAGTGACAACTTGGATATTTGAGTTGACTAAACTTAACATTTTAAGGCAGCACGAACACTTTTTTAAGTTGAAACCACTATATATGTATATATTTAGTTTTTTTTACAGTGTACGAGTTATTCACGACAAACTTCCGTATTCTGTAAATCAGGTCGCAGCGCTACCGGTTCAGGGCCTCATCTGCGTACACACAGATTTGATTGTGCATATGCAAAAATCCACGGCAACGTTCATATTTATAAAAAAGGTCTTTGACGTAATAAACTGCATATCGGCACATCAAGTTCTAAGCAGACGTATGCACTTTTCCTTGAGGCAGAGAGTCGGAGTTCTGCGGGTATTTGGAAATCTAAGCAATTCTAAGTAAGTAAAGGATATGGACTTGTCAGCTGCACAAAATTTCACGATCATTTGTGATTTATGGATTTCACATCTGGAAGAGTGGCATATTATAAATGAGGCCCCAGCTGATTACCATTGATTGCCATCAGTTCTTATTGCTGTTAACTCCTCCTCCGACAAGCGGATGCGATGAGACCTGTTTTCCTGTTTGTCCATGTGACGTTCGGCATAAAGTACGGAAGCTTGTTTCTGCCACAGAATAAAACAATTTTAAAAGATAAAAGCGACTTTTTCATCTCACAATTCTGACTTTTTTTCTGGCAATTGCGAGTTTACATCACACAATTCTGACTTTTTTTCTTATAATTGCGAGTTTATATCATGCAATTATGACTTTTTCCTTGTAATTGCGAGTTTACATCACACAATTCTGACTTTTTCTTGCAATTGCGAGTTTACATCACACAATTCTGACTTTTTCTTGCAATTGCGAGTTTACATCACACAATTCTGACTTTTTCTTGCAAGTGCGAGTTTACATCACACAATTCTGACTTTTTTTCTCATAATTGCGAGTTTATATCATGCAATTATGACTTTTTTTCCTCGCAATTGCGAGTTTACATCAGACACAATTCTGACTTTTTCTTGCAATTGCGAGTTTACATCACACAATTCTGACTTTTTCTTGCAAGTGCGAGTTTACATCACACAATTCTGACTTTTTTTCTCATAATTGCGAGTTTATATCATGCAATTATGACTTTTTTTCCTCGCAATTGCGAGTTTACATCAGACACAATTCTGACTTTTTCTTGCAATTGCGAGTTTACATCACACAATTCTGACTTTTTCTTGCAAGTGCGAGTTTACATCACACAATTCTGACTTTTTTTCTCATAATTGCGAGTTTATATCATGCAATTATGACTTTTTTTTCTCGCAATTGCGAGTTTACATCAGACACAATTCTGACTTTTTCTTGCAATTGCGAGTTTACATCACACAATTCTGACTTTTTCTTGCAAGTGCGAGTTTACATCACACAATTCTGACTTTTTTTCTCATAATTGCGAGTTTATATCATGCAATTATGACTTTTTTTCCTCGCAATTGCGAGTTTACATCAGACACAATTCTGACTTTTTCTTGCAATTGCGAGTTTACATCACACAATTCTGACTTTTTTTCTCATAATTGTGAGTTTATATCACGCAATTCTGAGGGGGAAAAAACTGAATTGTGAGATAAAAAGTCACAATTAGCTTTTTTATTTTTTATTCTGTGGTGGAAAGAAAACAAGTTTCCATAAAGCATTTGTCAAGCAACAGAGTAAAAAGTCACTGTTATTAGACAACTATCTCAAGTAAGAGCTTCTATTTCTGTCAGTTTTATTGTGGATCTGGAAATTGAATGAAATCATAAACTAGGGAACAACACTACTTATTTGCTTGAATGTTTGTGCCATTGAAATATGAGACAAGGATTGACATAAGTTACAATGTTATACTTAGGAACAAAAAAAAACAACCCGATTGTATTTCAACACTATTTTATTACAGAAGTGTAGCTATTGCCATTCCCTTCGCAATTATGTATATATATTTTTTACATTCAATAAACACTGATGTTTTTTTTTTCTTTTTGTCTTTCAAATGTAAAAAAGAATGAAGAAAAAAAAATGGACGTACTGCAGGGCATAGCTGCCGTCTGGTCATACGTGACTAAATTTACACGAAAAGCAGCATTGAGGTGCATTAACCTGAATATACATGTTTTATATTTTCAAAGATGTCATGGTGGAGCGAGTAATGGACCAACATCCAATTTCTTTCCTAATAAAAAAGCTATTTGTCACTCTAATAGTAGAAATGTAACTTTAATAGAATGATGTCACAGACACGTGTGAAGCTTGCATCTTGCACAAGACCTGTCTGAAGATAACTATTTGATATCTATAGGCGCTTTTGACCAAAAAGTCATATTCAGTGAAATATGGTGTCAAATACTGAAGTATACAGATGGTTAATTAAATATATCTAAAAAAAACTGCAGTATTTGAATCACCATGCACTGTAGTATTATGAAATCATGCTAACGTGTTTTTTTTTTGTCTTAATTCGTTAAGAAAAAAAATCTTGTTCATTGAGAAAATTACCTGCATCTTCCCTCCTCTAAGACATTATATTCATATGAGAATATATATATATAAATGGATGGGTATAACTTGAATACTAGTATAATATCCCTTCACAAATAACACAAATCTGTAATTTGTTGTAACTGTGCAAGTATTCAATTATTTTATGGATCCTGGATGGGCGAGAAAGGAAGTATACGGGTCAGTTCAGATATGTGCTCATTTTACTTTGACATGGAGAGTTTGAAGGATTTTATTTCCATAGTAATACACTGTATTATTTACTCAGTTTGACACCAAGGGAGAGAAAAACAAAACAAACGTGAAAATGTGCAAAAATAACAAAGCGCTCCACAAACAATCCAAGAGTTTCAATGGTAAAAGAGTTTGGGATTTTTCCACTCACGTGCTCCAGACTCTAACCTGTCTAAATAGTTCAAAACATCTGTCCGGAGAGAGGCCATTTGCCCTCGAGAGTCTTCCGCTGTGAGAAAACGGCATGCTGAAACACCCCATCCCCTTCAATAGCAACAAAAAAACACCAAAGGAGCATCTAACGCAACTACACCAGTAAGTTTGTAGGTTTACACACTGCCATCGTCCTCTGTCCATAAAGTGCTCTCTTTTGTCCTGGGGTATGACTGAAGGAAATGAGGGACAGTCTGAAAGTTTGTTTTGTGTCGAAACGGCCGGACTGTTCTTGTAGCAGTTTTCAGTAGACGTAGCCCTCGTTGTACGGGTGCGGGTTGCAGTAGCCGCCCTCTTGAATGTACGCCATGTTCTCGTCGAAGTGTGACAACGGCACGGTGTCTTCCTCGTTGATCTGCCGCTCCAGGTCAGTCTTCAGCACCGGACGCTGATTGTCAGGGAAAGCCATGGAGAACAAAGCCTCGGGGTCGCAGACAAACTTATACACATATCTTTCACCTGCCACCTTTGAATCAAGAAACCAGAATATTACTGTATATCTCAACGGCGCAAGGAAAACGTAGATGGTTGCACTTTTTTAATGATGACTTTCATCATCATTAAGTTCAGTTGACAAATGTCATGCTTTTAATCCATAAAAAGTATAATTTGAGATATTTTTGTACATTTATTTGAACTTTTTAGTTACTCATTTAAATACTCCTTCAGTGTGACAAAATAATTTTTCAAAGAAAAAAAATATTCATTGAAGTTTTCCATTAATATAAGCTCATAAAAATTGCATGTGTAATAATTATTCAAAAATTATTTTAAAAAAGTCCAACTTGTTATGTTTTATTGTTGACCAGAAATGCCTATATTTGCCTAAAATATCTTTAATGTTATAACTACACTACTGTAATAAACATTGATTTTTAAAGATGTCTTTGAAAGAAGTTTCTTACGCTCAAGGCTGCATTTATTTGATCAAAAATACAGATTACAAATTAAAATAACAGTTTTCAATTTTAATATCTTTTTAAAATGTAATTTATTCATGTGTTCAAAAAAGCTGTATTTTCAGCATCATTACTCCAGTCTTCAGTGTCACATGATCCTTCAGAAATCATTCTAATATGATTTGGTGCTCAAGAAATATTATTATTGTTTTTTTCAGGATTCTTTGACGAACAGTACAGCATTTATTTGAAATATAAATCTTTTCTAACATTATAAAATGTCTTTACTGTCACTTTTGATCAATTTAATGCATCCTTTAAATGACAGTATTCAAACTTTCAAGACTTTAGCATTGTAGCTGAGCATTCAATTTTCTTATTAAAGTAGTTTTACAACAGTCATTAGCATATAAAAGTAGCTCATTATGAAAAAAGACAACTTAAGCCGAAAGGCTTGTTTTTTGAAAGTAGCTAAGCTACACCTTTAGTGTGTCAGAAGATGCAGCTTAGCTTGTTAGCCTGCATTACCTTTTGCATGATCCCTTTTTCATAATAGTAGCGCAACGATCTGCTCAGTTTGTCGTAGTTCATTGCAGGTCGATTCTTCTGAATTCCCCAGCGTCGTGCCACCTTTGAAGCAAAGAGAGTAAGTTGTTACAAATGAGCTTAGAGGTTTCTCTCAAACATTAGGCAACAATAAGACATCACACCCACTCAAGAACAAAGCATTGGTCGGTCTGCATCTTCCATTGGCCACAGCCTTGTACCATACCTCTAGTCAGAGATGTGTTCATTAGGAACAGCAGAGCGTGGCAGATGTTCCTGCACCTGTCCACACGACCCCCCACCTGTGCCCCCCTCCTTTTCAAATCCCCCTCCCACCACTCTCCCAGAGCCCGGCGCTGTGGGCCTTTTTCACTCTACTGCGGCTCATTCACGCCTTGCACCCGCCCAGCCAATCCCAACGGTCCCAGTCACCTGATGGCATGAATGACTGCCCTGTTCCCTACAGCTGCCCTGTGGACCAACGCCAGTACGCACACACACACACACAGGACTAGCGAGTCTCACTGTCGCAGACACTTTACACAAACACACCTCTGTCCACGCTTTCCAAACTCTGGACTTTTTGGAGAGTCAACATGTTGAAATATTTTGTTTTTTGGATGGACATGACAGACTGTTTTGAACAAACAAATGAAGAGCCTCCCTAGGATTCCAAAATTTGCATATAAAGTGGAAGTACTTTAATTTTAGTAAAGATAATCAGATAGTGATGTAAATAAGCAATATATAATATCCTAATCCGGATAGCATTTGGTACGTGTGGAATCCACGTGTACCAGATGTGGGCCGGATCTGGGCCGACACTATGTTGCTGTCTGGGAAAGTTACTTTAACCTTATAAAGCCTACTGTATAATATTTTATATGCAAAATTCGAAGGCCTTCTGTCGTCTGATTGATGGTTTTACTTTTTTAGCATGTCAAAAAATCCCTTTAATATAACTCTAAAAAGGTCTTTTTGCTGTAAAGTATACTTTCATATTTTTAGTAATATTTCAAGAACACTTAATGGACTGAAGCAACTTGGGTTTACTGGATTATTCAATCATAATTTTTTGAAAAATCATGTTAATAGTATAAAATATGATACATCAGGCTTGAGGAACATCTCTCAGTCATCATTGTATTGCATTGCATTATCCATTTTGCCCCCATATCAGTGACTGATATTTATATGCATCTTAGTAGTTTGCTATACTATTATAAGTATCTCAGTGGATTAGATTACATACTACAGAATCAATAAAAGCCTGATGTATCAAATATGATACTTAACAAACAAGCAAACCTTTTTACTATTTTGTCTAAAACCAAAATAAACAGTTGCATTAAAAAAATATATCACAGGCTTTACAGGGTTATTTAAAATGTATTATTTCAATTATTTTAAATTCAAATATTAATGTCATAATGGATTTAAAATAAACTGTTTATCCTCTATTTTCCATTTTTAGAAAAATAAAATCTATTTTCCCTGCTGAATGCGACCACAACACCGCTTTTAAAGCTCCACAACTATCTGCAATGTTCAAGAAGCCGCATACAGATACAATCTTGAAAACTATGTTTACACTAGTTAGTACCTCCTCAGGCTCAATGAGTTTAAACTCCATGCCCCGGCCCGTCCACGCAATGAAGTGTGAGTTTGAGGGGTCATCCAGTAGGGCGACCAGAAACTGCCAGAGCTGCAGCGAACCCCGTCTCTGATAGGTTGGGCCTTCTCGGTACAGCCCCGCCTCCTGCTTTATGTCACCTGTGGGCGGAAAATAAAAAAGTCATTAGGTGTGTTCGACTTGAAGTGGCGCTGCACAGACCAATCGGTGTATGACATCATATGACATCAATGCAAGACATCAATGACCAATGGTGCCGTTTTAGATTGTCATTATGTTACGTATCTAGTGGCTCATAGACAAGACCATAAATGACTGTATAGTAAAGATTCAACTTAGTAAGAAATAATATTGAACTCGGCACATAATTATGTTTATTAAAAAGAAAGATATATTTTAAAAAGATAAATAACATACCCTCCGCCTTCTCCGGCACTACGCAAGTGTCGTCATAGAAGTGCCTTGCAACTTTGTCGAACATGCAGCCTATGGAACAAAAAAGAAGAAATTGTTATAATCTTGAGACGTTTTACATTTAATAAAACGTTTAAATATGACACATTAATGAACAAGACAGCAATATACGATCAAAAACATTACTCTGTGTGGATAGTTACCCTCTGTTCTGTTACTGTGCGCCAGATATCCCTCTTGTCTAAGATATACAGAGTGACAGCTAGGCACTTCTGAAAAAGAAAAGCAAAACAAAAAAGCATTTTAAATATGCATAATAAATTATGCATTGGTTCTAAAACCTAAAAAACATTATTTATTTATTTTCCCCGTCACAGACAATGCAAAAAAAAAGAAAAGAAAGTACAACATCCTATTTTGACAAGACAACCGCAGTGGATGCCTCGTGCTCCGCGTCAGTCGTGATGTTTGCTGGAGCTGCGATTCAATCAAAGCCAAGCAAGACAGCTTAAGTGAATGCTCCATAAAACATCTAACCCTGTTCATTTGGACCTATAAAGATCTCTTAGGGTTTCATTCAAGTAATGGGCCTGTCGAGGAAATTACCGCTGATTAAATTAGCCGCTGACTGTCCAGTCCTTACACAGACAGCTCACAACAAACAAGCTCCTTTATGAGGCAGGATAAATTCCTCTAAATGACTGGGAGGAGATGCAAAACATGTCGATGATCTCCTCCACTGATGTAAAGAAGCAATGCAGACCAATCACTCACACTCATGAAGCTTTCATCGCTTCATTTGTTAGCTTTTAGTGTGTCTAATTTATAGATAATTATTAGATAATATATTAGATGATAATGTAAACATACAACATACTTAATGTTTTAGGAATTTAGCAATTATTTAGGAACTGTCAGAGTAAATGCAATTTTTTTTAATAAACAATGAATTCGAATTTGTTGCTTTGACAAAGTAAAGAGAAAAGGCCAGAGTATTATTGCTATTATCCCCAGGTTACGTTCTAAAGATACACATAATCCACAGGAAGCAGCGCTGTTTTCTCTCCTGACAGGCTGCTGCAGTCCAACTCCATTTTTTATGAATGAAAACCAAAAGCCTCTTCATTCATGGCAGAGCTGGGCCGACAGCCTGAGGGCCCCTGGGGGAGAGATTAGGGGCCCCTCTCCTTTCCAGCCAGGCCCTCAGGAAATGAGATCAGACCCAATAATAGGCTAATTCTATCAATCTCCCCATACCTAATAAAGTTGCTATCTGGCTGTATCTGTGCCCCAAAGAAAACAAAAGAAACAAAATCCTCAGACTATTTCCTCTTAGGTTAGTGAAGTAAATACCGTTTTCATCCCCTACAAATCATGCTTTAAACATTAAAAAAGTTTTCTTTTCGACATTAAACTTTTTTCTATTTTATTAATCTATTTTTCTGTTTAATTATTTACACTGCTCTTCAAATATTGTGTAATATTTTTACAACTTAAAATAACTATTTTCTATTTTAATATATGTTAAAATGTCATTTATTCCAGTGATGGCACAGCTGAATTTCCAGCATCATTACTCCAGTCTTCAGTGTCACATGATCCTTCAGAAAACATTCTCACTTATCGCTTAAGAAACATTTCTTATCAATGTAGAAAACAGTAGTTTTGTGGAAACATTATAGACGATGCAGTCGGTGTTATTAGACATGTGAATGCATAGAAACGTAACTCACCTGAGTCGTAGGTGAAGTCGCGGGGCTCTTGTTTGATCATCATGGAGTGCGGGTACGTCTGGGGAAGAGGCGCCCCCACCATGGCCGGATGCTCGAAGAGGGGGTCGGCGTACTCCTGCTTGAACCCCTGAGGAGGGAAGGGGATGCTGGGTTCCGACATCTGTCTGTGATACATGGGTCGTCCGTCCCGCGACATCGAAGGAGAAGGGAACGAATGACACGGCTCCGACAACTGCCGCCGAAATCTGAACAAAACACTGAATAGAATAAGTCTCACACATTATCTGTCTGTCAGTCTGTCTGTCTCTATCTATCTATCTGTCTCTATCTATCTATCTATCTATCTATCATCTATCTCTATGTCTGTCTGTCTGTCTGTCTGTCTGTCTGTCTGTCTATCTATCTATCTATCTATCTATCTATCTATCTATCTATCTATCTATCTATCCATCTCTGTCTGTCTGTCTATATCTATCTATCTATCTATCTATCTATCTATCTATCTATCTATCTATCTATCTATCTATCTATCTATCTATCTATCTATCTATCTATCTGTCTGTCTCTATCTATCTATCTCTATGTCTGTCTGTCTGTCTCTATCTATCTATCTATCTATCTATCTATCTATCTATCTATCTATCATCTATCTCTATGTCTGTCTGTCTGTCTGTCTGTCTATCTATCTATCTATCTATCTATCTATCTATCTATCTATCTATCTATCTATCTATCTATCTATCTCTGTCTGTCTGTCTATATCTATCTATCTATCTATCTATCTATCTATCTATCTATCTATCTATCCATCTCTGTCTGTCTGTCTATATCTATCTATCTATCTATCTATCTATCTATCTATCTATCTATCTGTCTGTCTCTATCTATCTATCATCTATCTCTATGTCTGTCTGTCTGTCTATATCTATCTATCTATCTATCTATCTATCTATCTATCTATCATCTATCTCTATGTCTGTCTGTCTATATCTATCTATCTATCTATCTATCTATCTATCTATCTATCTATCTATCTATCTATCTATCTATCTATCTATCTATCATCTATCTATCATCTATCTCTATGCCTGTCTGTCTGTCTGTCTATCTATCTATCTATCTATCTATCTATCTATCTATCTATCTATCTATCTATCTATCTATCTATCTATCTATCTATCCATCTCTGTCTGTCTGTCTATATCTATCTATCTGTCTGTCTCTATCTATCTATCATCTATCTCTATGTCTGTCTGTCTGTCTATATCTATCTATCTATCTATCTATCTATCTATCTATCTATCTATCTATCTATCTCTATGTCTGTCTGTCTGTCTATATCTATCTATCCATCTATCATCTATCTCTATGTCTGTCTGTCTATATCTATCTATCTATCTATCTATCTATCTATCTATCTATCTATCTATCTATCTATCTATCTATCCATCCATCCATCATCTATCTCTATGTCTGTCTGTCTGTCTGTCTGTCCGTCCGTCTAACGTTCTATCTATCTATCTATCTATCTATCTATCTATCTATCTATCTATCTATCTATCTATCTATCTATCTATCTATCTATCTATCCATCCATCCATCATCTATCTCTATGTCTGTCTGTCTGTCTGTCTGTCCGTCCGTCTAACGTTCTATCTATCTATCTATCTATCTATCTATCTATCTATCTATCTATCTATCTATCTATCTATCTATCTATCTATCTATCTATCTATCTATCTATCATCTATCTATCTATCTATCTATCTATCATCTATCTCTATGCCTGTCTGTCTATCTGTCTGCCTATCCGTCTAACGTTCTATCTATCTGCAGTGTTTTGGTAACTGGCAGTACCTGTGGTCCATGGGGTAAGCGCTGTCAGGGAGGGTCTGTGGGGGTGCGAGGTGAGGGTACGTCCTGTCTGGTTTGGGGGTAGGGGCGGCAGTGGGAGACACATGCTGGCCAGGAGACACGGGCGTGCTGCAGGGGGTAGACACTGGGCTGGAGGCCTTCATTCCCGAGGGATGCTTCTGCTCGTAGGCACTGGAGACACCAGGGAACAAGAGCAGTTTAAGTTAGTCTTTCCTGAGGGCCTTTCAGACTACAGAGATTATCATGAGACTGCGCCAGACTTTATTACTGGTAAATTAAAAAAATTAAAAAAACATAAACTCTAAAGCTTTTTGTCTGCAGCACACTGTATAATGCATGCTAAACTGGTATTTCAAAATCTCTATAAATTAATCCACATGATCCTTCAGAAATCATTCTGATATGCTGATTTGCTGCTCAAGAAACATTTATTATTATTATCAATCGGTTGAGCTGCTTACATTTTTTGAGGAAATCGTGAAACATTTTGCTTTCAGGATTCTTTGACGAATAGCATTAATTAGAAACATAAATCTTTTGTCACATTATAAATGTCTTTACTGTCAATCTTAATCAAATGAATGTGTCTTTGCTCAATAAAAATATTAATTTCTTTAAAGAAAAAAAAGTCTTTCTGACCCCAGAATTTTGAACAGTAGTGTATAAATGACCTCTGTACAAATAAGTTTCATTATCAAACAATTAAATGATCCACGTCTATTCCGATCCATCCAACTGCCAACCCTCACATCAAACAATCGACACGGTACCAAAGATGAATCATCTGATGAACCGTAAGGCAATTACGCTCCATTCAGAAACATTAAAAGGCAAGGAAGGAACAGCCTTCTGTGGGGCTTGACAATCTCCAAAGCTCCTCTGAAGAACATCATTATCACAGAGGTTGTTGGTTCAGCTTGAGTGCCATTTGCAATATGAGGGCAGGTTGGCTCCTCCAGCGAAATAAAACATACAAGTGAAATGTCATAAATTTAAAATCAAATCAATAGGAAGATGACTGTAACCAAGCAACCGTGTTTGCCGTAGACGCTTGTCCAAGTGGAAAAGCCATTTATTGCACTTAATGCACCGTAGCGTAATTTCTTGTTTTTCTTTGTGTGTGTGTGTTTTTCCCCCTTTCCAATTTCAGGTGGATCTCATTCAAGTCATTTCGAACAGCACCTGCTGTACAGTTGCCTCGGAGTAAATAACTAAAGGAAAACTATCATTATTGTGCATTTTTCCCCATAAATCTTTAAGACTATTCTTGGCTCAGGCTGAAAAGTCAATGCCAAGACCCCATCTGCTTCAGAGATGCTCTGTCAAATGAACGTCTTTAGTCACATATAAAAGGTGAAATACACACCCACCTTAACACCTTAGTGTCTGAAATTTGCATTCAGAAATTAGTTTTTTTTTTTTTTTTCACAAAACATCTGTAATTAGGAAAATAGCACACCCTAAATTGATACAAAATAATGGCTAAAAATAGTTTGTTAAACGGTATCGTATGAATTGCAAATGTATGTAGGCCCATTTATCACTTAAATCTCTCACACCAGCTGCTGAGGTTGAATTTGCAAACTAAAATATGGGATGCTAGTGTCTATCCCGACAGCTGGAAGTATAAAGTTTAGAGTTGACTTTCACTGCTTTAGTGCAAAAACACTTATGGTTTCTCACAAATTTTTCTAGACGTTGCAGTCTAGCAAGTCTTATTACTGCCAGTATTTTGATGTGTGTGGGGGGGGTGGGTTGTGTTTTTGGGGGGGTTTTGTGTGAGATTTGATTTGTGCACTGATGTACCTGATGTTATACAGGCACTTCTCCCCATAGTGGAGTCTGAAGGGCCTGTCCTGACTGCAGGCTGAGCCCAGATCAGTACACGGACTGTGGGGCTCTCTCTTTATCCTCAACTGCAGCCCGTGGAACGCCACTGAGGAAGACAGAAACGCACAGATGTTTAAACACAGCATTACCAGTGAACATATTTCCAATAAGAATTACTCAGAGGACGCAGAAGTGCTGCAGTCACGCATGGCATCTGCACATGAAGTTGAGGTGACCTTACAACATACATCTACCTTCTGTATACAATCAACAACAACAACAAAAAATCATTCAATTTCTGTTTGCATTTGCATGCGTAAAAGTTGTTTTCAGCAAAGGTTTCTTGCACTAGACACCTAAAACAAATGCTTCCATGAACAAGGCAATTTTGTAATAAAATATACTTTTTTAATACAAATCTGCCTCCAATTCAGTAACCATATTCAATTAAAAAAAATAACATTAAAGGAACATTTCAGTAAGTATAATGGAATGACAAGACTTGGTTTGGAGTATTGTAATGTATTTTGACATTTTTGCTTACTTCTAATGGCAATCTGAATCAAAATAATACTTTGAATCTGCATTTACTAATACATTTTTAAGATCTAAATTGTATCTAAGGCACTGCACTGTAAACAATTATATTATCAATAAGTTATGACAACAAGTTTTTACATTGCTTTAACTCATACAAATAAGTTAAGCAAATTTCAGCTTTTTCATAAATTATATATTTTTTAATATCACAATTATATCCAATTTTTTAAGTCAGTTTAATGCAATTTAAGTTGAAATTACTTAAACATTCAAGTTTATTTATTTATTTATTTATTTCAAACATGTATAGGAAACAAAATAAAAAAAAAACTTAATGACAAAAACAAAAACCTAATAACAACAAATGCTCATCAAAACAGAAAGCAAAAAAAAAAAAATGTTAAAAAGGAAAACAATAAAAGAAAACAATGAAAACAATATTAACTTATACATGTCCGAAAAGGAGTAGGAAGAAGCATGAGCTTATTTGTTGATTGTACTTAAAAATTTAAGGAAGCACATTTTTTTTTTTACATTGTGTGAACTAACATGAACGTTTTTATTAACTAATATTATCAAAGGTTAATAAACGCTGTAAAAATATATTGTTTGTTAGTACATGTTAATGTACAGTATTAACTAATGTTAACAAATGATACCTTATTGTAAAGTGTTACCAAAATATCAATGTCTTAAGTCAAAAACCATAGTTTTAATTTATTTGGCAGTCTTCTGAAATTTTAAATGGCCTTGTTAAGATGTGTCCTTGTTCATGATAGTGGATTCTAAAATAGCACTACAGATGAATAATTTATACTTGGGAAGACTTCTTGACGGACCATATTAAGAAGCACGTAGACAGACGAAGAAAAAAAATGCCATAATTGATTTTACGCAAAGGAATACGAGTAATCGAATCAATACAAAATCTGTTAGCATCATAGGACGACATACATGCAGGATGCCATTCCAGGATTTCAACAATTACACATGCATTGATTGTTGTTAATGGACAGCATTTTCAAGAAGTCGTTTATGACATTTACTGCCATTTTTTTTGTATCCTTGCAATTTATGAGATACATTTAAAACCCCTTAAGTATGTCAAATGTCAACTGAAGTGGGTAACACTGCCTCAAAAAAAATGAAAAGAAAGCTTTGACTCAAATAAAGAGCACTTAAAAGGATGCCGTGGTGAGTATAGCAAAAAATTCATTTCTCATATCTTAGCTTATGCAAAATATCCCGAAATTATTTCCATATTTATGACGTTAACTAAACATTCATGTTCCATTCTGCAAAAAGTTATTTTTTTTTCCATAAAGCTGCGCTCTAATAGATTTGACTTTCATAAATGAATAGCCTGATGGGCCTGATTCAATGCTAAATTTAGCAGAACGCACTAGGAGAACGTCTTTTCTTCACAAAAGTCCATTCATTACACTACCAAACACCATTTTCACTGCACCCTGTTACATAAAAGAGCATTTTGGTAAAAAAACAAACAAAAAAAACAAGTGTTTCTAAGTTTCATACTGACTTTTTTTCTGTGCTGATGGTCGTGTGTTTTCTCACCCTTCTCTCTTTCTCACTCTCACCTCTTCGCTGACTGTTACTCGCTGATAATAGATTCAGTCACACCTTCTTCTTAAACACTCTGGGCTTGAATTACGATGGCCTTTACAAAAGGGCAAATAACTCAAATATAATCACTGTTTGATCACACTTACACAGCCACAAATCACTATTATAGTTAGAGTTAAAAAAAAAAAACTAAATTGATCTTTTTACAGTAACAACAGCCCTTCTCTTTACAATTCCAGATGGATTTAAAATAAAAGAAATGCATTTTCTAATATATATACACAACACCATTCCAAAATTTGGGGTCAGTTTGATTTTTTAATGTTTTTAAAAAAAGAAATCTTTTAATTTATTTGATCAACAATGCAGTAAAACAGCAATACTGTGAAATATTGATGAATTTTATATAACTGTTTTCTATTTGAATATATTTTAAAATGTAATTTATTCCTATGATGGTAAAGCTGAATTTTCAGCATCATTACTCGTCTTCAGTGTCACATGATCATACAGAAATCATTCTAATATGCTGATGTGATGCTCAAGAAACATTTCTTATTATTATCACTGTTGAAAAAACGTTTGTGCTGTTTTTTTCAGTTCAAAATAACTTATTCGAAATAGAAATCTTTTGTAAGATTAAAAAGTGTTTACTGTTACTTTTGATCAATGTAATGCATCCTTGTTGGCTAAATATTTCTTTTAAAAAATAAAATAAAAATTGTACTGACCCCAAACTATATATATAATTAAATCATACAAATAATTTGACAAACAATCACTTCATCAGGCCACATGTCTACTGCGCAGCAGTTTAAGAGGTGTATTCTTTCTTCCTGTGTAATCCCTGTATATCCAATTTCTGGGTGTTTTGTGGGAATGGACCCCATGAAACGGAAGTGATCCACTGGCATTGCCGACTCAGACCCATATGGGAGGGCCAGGATGCCCGTTCACGAGCCCAACCGCCATGCCCTCGCTCTACCTCCATCTGCCCGTCCCTCCTCTCCTCCCCACCCTGCCGACTACGCCAACTAACACCCTGCGCTTTACACAGTCTTGCTCAAATATACATTTTGGAATGGAATAATCGTTGCTGTACATTAATTATTAAAATACAACAAAAAAATAGTTTTATAAATAATTATTTTCAAATATAGAAAACAAGGTCATGCAATAAAGGCTTCCTTTTGTGACATTTAACTGCACCTTTGTCATGGTCTACGCTCACAATAAGGTCTAGCTCAGACTGAGGAAGGAATACAGGACAATAGCCCATTATCAGCAAACACTAGTATATTTTCTTTGCCTAATGAGCTTGAGTTCTCTAGAAAGACAAAGCCCCCCTTCTTCTCCCCTACATCCTCTGTAGCAGAGTCTGTTTTGGCTCCTCTTTAAGACATAAGCTGGACTCGCTCCCCACTGTGCCTCATTCAGTCCATGCCACTTCCGACACTGGCACCGGCTCTGCCACGACCACTGCGCGCCAACTTTACTTCCTATGCCCATTTAAAGGCCTATTGCTTCTGGCTGCACTCGCTGAGAAGGTACACAACCTAGAGAACACACGCCGTTCGCGCGCTCTCTCTATCTCTCTCTGTTTATTCACAGAAACAACAGCGGCGAACGGCAACATGTCGTAAACAAGGGACAAAACGAGCTAACGTAACAATAAAATTGCACGCTAAATCATCAAATTTGAGAATGGTATTTTAGTCAGGCCTTTCTACCGTGTGAGTTTTTGATAAACCCTCAAGACATAATATAAACGTGGGTATTGTTTTATACATTTAATAGCAATAGCAAAAGAAAAAAGGTCATGCACACTTACAGTTTTCGCTCTGAAAGTCAGGAACAAACTGCTCATCATTGTCAGGAACTTGAGCTGGGAGGAAAAAGAAGAGAGAAAAGGGTAAATAAACAGATATTTCCTTCGTAACTATCATATTTGGTCGAGCTAACACAATCTGTCCTCTAACAATCGCTTAAATGAGTAATTTCCTCTAATAATCCTCTGTAATTGAAACACTAATGATTTGAAATTCTCAGACCAACCCATGAAGACATTTATTGGTTGAAAACAGAGAAAACATATCCTCTAATTATGTCAGTAATTTAATTTCAATGACAAAGCAGGTGTGTGAAACACATCCTAAATCTGTCTCTGCCGTTCGCAGCAGAATTCACTGATATATGTGTATCAGACCAGGCAACCAAATAAAACACCTTGCCTTGTGCTTTGCAACTACACAGTGTCTTCATAAGGATAGCCATGCAGTGAGAAAACACCTATTGTTCACACTGTCTAATTGGGACACATCCCCGCTGGTGAAAGCACCTGTACCTGCCGCGACGGCTGCCGTCCAAACAGAGCACGTTCCCCTACTTTCCCCTCTCTCATATAATGCTAAAATAATGAAGCCTTCATATGGATCTCAATTAAGCACATTCATGTTTATATTAGATGCGTCAGAAAGACCTGTTGTTTATTGCTTGTTAAACTCGACACAAAGGCGCACGGCGGCAGAGGAGTGTGCGAGACCTCGCTGCACGGGGCTATTAGCACGTTTATTCCTCTGCGCTAAAATTGGATTTTCATTTTCACAACAACAGTAACAAGTCGTAACATGCGCAAATCAACATTTGCTTTGTGTAAGGCAACAAGTCTTGCTCGGCTACTTGGCTTTTCGGCTTTCTTTGTGGACCTTTTAGAGTGTTTCCTCATGTCTGTGTAAAATGTAATGCATTCACATCTAATGAGAATGTGTTGAATGTTATAAATGAGACTGGGGCTAGTAGACAAAAGGCTTATTTTTAAGTCTAAACTCTCAATGAAGGTAGATTTTAACTGGAAAGTTGATAAATACAAAATATTATTTTCATAAATGTCAGGTAGGGGCAATTTGTCACATGTTTTAAATGTTATAAATTAAAAATGTATTAATTACAATATTTGTAGGCTATTTTTTAAATTTTTTTTTACATTTGATATTTTTGCTGTTTCATGAATTGTTTTATGTTTCAAGTGTATTTTATTGTTTGAAGTTTTCCCCCAAAAAAATCCCCCATCCAAGTTGATTGTACTTAAAAATATAAATCATTTCAACTTAAATTACATTAAAATGATTTTAAAAATGAATTGATTTTTTTAATTGCTTAACTTATTTTGATGAGTTAAAGCAATGTAAAAACATATGTTGTCAACTTATTGATCATATAATTTTGTGCAGTGTAATAAACTCTCAATAAACTGTATCTCAATAAACAATAATGGTTAAAACAGAATTTTATGGTCTCTTCTATAACTCAATCCACAAACTATAAAACATATGCCCAAGGCTATACAGTTCTTCTCAATCAGGGCCAATATATCTTTATAGTTCTTGCCAGTGTTTTGGGTATTTGGAATAGCGAGTCGAGTTCAACCGCAGCAGACGTTTTTACTGGTTAAACTCAACAAGAGTTATCACCGCCATCTCCCTCACTGGTACTGGTGTAAACACAACCAAAGAGATATTAAACAATCCCCTTACTAGATCAGAATGAGCAGGAAAGAAACACAGAGTGCATTAAGAGTCAGAAAAGTAGCCAGAGAAAAGGTGAGCGACAGAGAAAGACTGAGATGCAGCCAGTATTCTCAGCAGGGTGAATGAGTCAACCTGTGAATGGGACAGCTGATCCCAGCGCCACTCCTGAGGCTAGCTAAGGTGTTGGAGCATGTCCATCAGTTAAAGAAAAAAAAAAGAAGAAGTGAAGAGCAGAAAAGAGACAAACTGCAGCACCAGGCCACATAAAGACACACGCAAAGACTCATAATCACTTCTCACTGCAAAAGATGAAAGTTACACTTTACGCGAAAAATCGCGATCAAAACCTACTAGTAAAACTAAGAAGCTAAATGGTATGTGACACATTGAGTCAGTCTTTTTGAAGTTTTAGACGAAATAAGTGACTGTCACCTGTCTCTGGCCAAAATGACACATGCATGTCAAATGACGAGCCATCAGCTCTTTAGACTACGCTGCCGGAAATACTGTCTGTCGCTCATACGTCTTCCTCTTCTTTCCAATTACCTGAGCTAATAAATCTCTGAAATGAAACCGCTAGGTCTTCGTTTGGGTTCTAATGGACAGGAAGTCATATATTAAATCTATCTGCGATTTATCTTGAATCTTTTGGCGCTGCGGCTGATGGATGTAAGACAGGTTGAATTGTACTCCTCACTGTAATATCTACTGCAGCGACCACTTTTTTTTCCCCCTGCCGGATACACTAAAATATTTAAGTCATGTCTTATTCTTTTAGAGGCCCTGGGGTGGATTTGGCATAATCAAACTCAGGGACAAGGACGGTAAAGTCCGAAAATCTGTTATAAAGCGTACTTTTAATTTTAAAATCCACGATTATACTGCAAGCATTTTTAAATATATTAAAGAAAGCACTCTATTAAAAATTGAGATTCTCTTTCCTTATGCAGGTGGGTAAATCCTATTTAGATCAGATCATTTCCTCATATTATAGATGTTTGGCTTTTCAATGTGACCAATAGACACAACAACGTCCTGTTGTGCTAAACAAATTCAGTCACACTAGCTAGACTTAGTGCGATCACTAACAGAAAACAGACCCACACACACACACACACACACTCATCTTCCTGTCCAAAGCGCACGCAAATGCATTCCATAGGCTGAAAGGTAGTCGTGATTTCACAAATGCAAAGCGCTGGAATCGGTTTTACAAACTGCTTTGCATGATATTCAGCTGTCCAACTTCTTTTGTTGTTGTTTTTCCTTCCCAATTTGCAACCAAAGTGTTTTTTTTACAATAAACAGACAAAAGGTTATGTCTACTATGATTTGACTTATATTTTCAACTTCAACTATATTTTCAACAAAGTTATCACAGTGTAGTTGAATATGAATATTTTTTTCTTTTAGAAAAACTAAAAAAGTTATTTTAACTAGAGACAACATTAATTTGTACATGCATTAATGTAGCTTTCCTAAATGTCTTTAACATTTTAGAAATCTTAAAAATCCAGCAAAATTGTTCACTTTTTTACAGTCTGAGATTAAGCTTAGAGAACCAAAGAAATATACTTTATTATATTTGCAAAATTTTGCAGCAACAAATACACACAGTTTAGAGTAAAACTTCACACACACAAAAAAAGTCTTAACGGTAACACTTTACAATAAGGTCTCATTTATTAACTTTAGTTAATGCATTGACTAACATGAACTAACAATATTAACATATTTTTACAGCATTTATTGACCTTTGTTAATGTTAGTTAATAAAAAAAATTCACGTTCATGTTAGTTCACAGTGCACTAACTAATGATAATACAAAACTTTAATCTTAAAAATTTATTAGTAAATGTTGAGATAACATTAACTAAGATTACTCAATGATGTCAAAGTATTGTTCATTGTTAGTTCATCTTAACTAAAGTAGTTAACTAAAAAATGTATACTTTTTGTAAAGTGTTACCGTCTTGACATTTTCAAGACAAGAAAATCCTTTAACATCAAAATTGCGAGTTTGCCATTTAGATTTTTTAAAATAACATTATTAGATTTTTTTTTTAATCACATAAAAATATTTCCAAACACATCTACAATCAACCAAACAGGGAACCATTTACTAACCTAAAGGTCGGTGCTGCAAGCAAGATGGGAAGAAGACACTCGCGCTTAATTCCTGAAGCATCACGTTTGTGTTAAACCACAACCAGCATGTCTTGCCATGAGAAAAAAAAAAATTGCCAAAAGAAACCAAAAAAAAAAGTTAGGGGCGAAAAAAACCGAAGCGGTAAAAGCAGAAGCGCAGGAAGCGATCTACCGTCAATCCATTTCTTTAACAAAAAGAGTTTAAAAAACAAAGGAAACAGAACTTAAAACACTATATGAGAAGTATCAGACGCGAAAGAGAGGTATAAGAAAAAGAAAACGAGTGAGGGAGAGAAGGAGTGCGCGCGTGTTGGAGAGAGAGAGAGAGAGAGCGAGGGAGAGAAAGAGAGGCGGTAGGGTTGGTGGCTCGTCTCCCTCAGCTCCTGCCAAAAGCGGACGAGAGGAGAAGAGAGTGAGCGAGACTGCAAGTTCTTCTGGTAATTTGTGATGACACTCAAAGTAGAACCTCCTCGGTCTCCCCCTTAGACTCCTGCTCTTCTCAAGCACTAATGTATGCATGACACACCAAGTGCCTTCGCTACAGATGCATTAATTGGACTGCAGATTAGGTCTGTAACTTGAGGCATATTTGCACCCCTCCCCCAAATCTCCCCCTCAAACTCACTCCTCTTCTTCAGCTTCGAAACAAAAGCTGAGAAACCTTCAGCGAGACTGAAGTAAATAGACCAGAGCTTACCTTCGGCGAGCCAGGTCTCCTGAAGTTGACTGAGATCTTGAAACAGCTCTAAAACAAAGACGGCAGAGTTTGAGACGGTGAGACAACAGGTACAAAGCTTTAATTATGAGTTTTGACACTCGATTCCAGTCTCAAAGCCCTCTGAAGAGCGAGGCGAGCGCTGCTGATTGAGATTTTAAAGCCCTGAGTGCAGGTGGCAACGAGCGATATTGCATTTTGCAAGATGTTAAGAAGGCGTGAAATGAACATTGTCTTTTTCACCCACACCTGAGTGCTTACCCTCGGTGTCCAACGCCAGGGCAGAGTTAATGAATTTTCTTTTCCTGTCCTTCGCTGGTCTCGTGTTGGACGTCTTTCCCCGAGGATTCTAAGCAGAAAGCAACAGATCAATTGTCTCAATTTGAAGATGGAGTGTGTTGAGCTCGCTTTTGAAATAACACACAACTTCAGCTTCATTCATCATGCGGCGTACTTTTAATATATGAAGGATTCTTCAGTTAATGGGACTTTTGACCTGTTGAAATCTTTAAAAAACATTTTCATCATGTTCTTGAGTAATGGCCTCGATCAAACCTCAAGCGTAGTTTTGATTTTGATGGGGATGATTTGTAATGGTAATGACAATTTTAAGTTTTTATTGAGTTAAAAAGTTGGATAAGTCTTGGACTTGGACTAACCCAACAAGTTAGATACTGACCCATTTGTAATCTTCACACTGTCACTCTGGCAGAGACTTGCTTCTCTGTCACTTTTCCTTACATCATAACCAAATATTTTTTCCTTTTGAATAACTCAATTATTTTGTAAAATGCCTGCTGTGACTGAAAGTACACTGTAAAAAAATATATATGATCAATAAGTTATGGCAACATGTTTTTAACTCATAAGTTTTTAACTTTTTTATAAAAAATACAACTTTCAACTTATTTTTTTAAGTCACTGTAATGTAATTTAAGTTGCAATGACTTCATCCAAGTTGATTGTACTTAAAAATTAAAGGCAGAAACTTTTTTCACAGTGTAGATTACATTGTTTTTTGTTTTGTTTTTTAAATGCAAACTCTACATACATTCCAGATGAACAGAAAATATGCTTTTCTGAAAAAAGTGCCTAATAGATTTCCCCAGAATTTAACACATTTTAAATGTGTTAGGAGAAATTAAAAGCCCAACAACATACACAAATTCTGCCATGAGACTAATTTAATACACTAATATAAGATTTACAGCTATTATAATCTTAAGTTTTAAACTATCAGTGATTGTTAATATCTTCAGAATCGATCTAGAGGACAACGTAAACTGACGTAAAGTTCCCGTAAACTGAAGAATCACGCACATTTGTCATATTTCTGTAAAGACATGTCCAAACGCAGATTCTTGTCATTCAATCAGTTCAATGACTGATATATATTTACAATCATGGAGATCACTAATTTACCTTCATCAGACTTACATGAGTCTTTATGAAAGGCACTTGTTGGTCGTAAAGTCCGTCCATTCTTCAGCGCGCGGTCCGATCACCCTTTAAAGTAGAAGAGTGACTTTTTAGCGATTTGTTGAAACATGAACTGCTGCATTCAGCAGCTCCATTCATAACCATATACCTTTTATTTGACTGACTACATGCTGGCTATTATAAAACAGACATTAAACGCAGCATATCCGTGACACTTTATAGATAAAGTTGCTAGTGTTCTAAGGTAAATATGTTGCGGTGCTGTGCGTGCGTAATGCGGCGAGCCGATCCTCCGAAAGGTAGGCTACTGGACTTTAAGAAACACTTTTTTTCTGTTTCTAGTTACGTTTTACTGAAACGTCGACGGTGATGGAGAACTTAAAGCTTGCACTCACCCCAGTAAATGCACCGCATGCATTCATGGATGGATGTGTCGCCGGACTGTATGAGAAGAAGCGCGCTCTCGTGTCTCTCCTCCGCGTCCGCGCTGAAGTAAACGCGCGCTCGCTGCTCCAGGGGCCTCCCTTCAGAAACAGCCGGCGCCCCGCTTCCCATTGGCTGCCACTGTCCTCCGCCGGATCAGATTTACACGCGTCAATCAAGAGCCTATTTCACCGTTCCTTCATTAAAATATGCAAAACTGATATTGCAATTATAAGGTGTTTATTTATGAGAAACACATCACATCATTATAATCTCTCTTGTGGCTAGATGTTTTGGAAATGATGTGCATGAAAGTGCACACAATCACTGTATCCCGTGTACAATGCTTATAAACGAGCTCACAGTTTTGACAAGCTAAAAAAAAACTTTCTAAGACTGAAATAAACACGCATATGCTTAGATTGGCCACAGTATTCAAATCATTTTGTTATTCGTAAAGCTCTCTTTGATAATATAATGCAGTGGTTCTCAACCAGGGGACCGTGGCCCCCTAGAGGGCCTTCGCACAATTTTAAAGGGACTCTGAGATAACTTTAAAAGGAGTAAAAATAAGCAATATAATGTATATTAAACAAATATATTATTAATATTAAATAAGTAAATACATTGTCACAAAATAAACCCTAACATGGTGATCGGGACCCTGATGCTTATCTTTAGAGATGATGGTGAAACAAAACCGATGAGTGGATCAAGACAAAGAGTCAAATTTAGAAATTCTTGATCAATCAAAATAAATGTATTCCAAAGATCTATGTAATGAGTCATATAGACACAGATCACAATACAGTCGGACACGACATGCACTCAGTTCTTTCTGAGTAGTAAGTTGATTTTTATCATTTCCATTTTTCCACTCCCACTTAATATTTGTTCAGTTAATGTAACCCTGCTTTCTTTAAATTTCCTCGAGCGATGTTCATTCTCAATAATCATAACAGCAAGAAAGATCATAGTTTTTTTGTATAAAAAAAGTGCAGGAAGAGATATTATAGCCAGCATTTGATATATTCATATCATGCAACACTGAAGACGAGTAATGATGAAAATTAATCAAACATATATTCAAATGTAAAACAGTTATTTTAAATCGTAATATTTCACAATATTACTGTTTTTACTTTACTTTGGATCTATTAAATGCAGTCTTGGTGAGCATAAGAAACCTCTTTCAAAAACATAAAAAAATCGTACTGATCCCAAACTTTTGAATGGCAGTGTATAATGTTACAAAAGCTTTCTATGTCAGATAAATGCTGTTCTGAAAATGTGTGGTTTGTGATAACTATGTAGGGTATGCAGGGGTCAAGTGATGAGATTTCCCCCCCCCATAACACCTATGGTTATAGATGTGCTTTCACACTTTATCTGACCTTTGAGATCAAGTTCATTATATCCATGCATGCAGCATATTTAACACATAATAAAAGTGTCGGTCCAGTGGTTCCTTGTGTCACAGTTCTTGTCAAATGATTAAGAAACACCTAACATGTCACTTTTGCAGGATCAGGTGAACTGGCACACCAACAGAGGGACTTCCATTATGGCGAACTGATGGAAACATTAACTGACATTTTAAGTCATTCATGGCGCAATGTATTATCCCGTGAGCTTGACGAAATGCAGGACAGGTACAGAATCAGATGTTCATTTGACAGGTTAACATTAAAAGGTTACAACCATAGGGATCTATTTGTTGTCAGGTCAAGAGGTGAGCGGTTGCGGCAAGCTGACAGGTTCAAAGGGTGAAAGTTGGTGTTTGTTAGAGTTACAAACGGACAAATTACCACAGCAATCTGGCATAATGTATTTTTTACTGACAAAAATAATGAAAAATGTTGCTTTCACTGGTTTTACAAACTTTTAGAAATGGGGTTCAAAGGGTCAAAATGTCAAAAATGGTAGATTTTACCAGATTTTGTTTGTAATAATCAATATTAAAATTAACCGTCAATATTGATATAAATCGTTCAAAAAGGTTTCATTGTTCTTCCCACATTACAATGTGCATTTGTCTGCACATTATTGATTATTTTACAGTGTTAGCATCGTATACACGTTATAATAGGCCATGCTCTCTATCCACCATATCCAAAGTATAAATATAAAGTCTATTAATTATGACATCTATCATACATCATATCTCGATCCAACATGCAGTTTATTGCACAAAGCACTTATTATGAACTGCAGCCCCAACTAAACCAGGCAGAAACTTCAGAATTTAGTTATAGGATGTGTAATAGTGTCTCACATCACTGCATGCTGCTATCTTGCAAGAAAAGGAAAGGTGCAGTCGCACATTTGCTTTAGCTCTGGCAGCAGTGCATCACAACACATGAATATGCATGAGCAAAGCACCTTGTGACCATGACAACCATGTCTTGTAAAGACAAAATAAAACAAAATACAGTCTTCCAATCTGACTCTTGGTCATAAAGCAAACAGCTTAGGCTTAAAATGAAACACAGACAGGTATTCACATTTAAAAAAGCCTTCAACACTGCTTGGCGATTACTGACTCCGGATGAGGATTGTTTAACAGAAACCCAAAGCCACCATTTGTGCTTTCATATTATAAAGAAGGTTTATCTACACCACATGTGTTCATGCTTCTGGAAATGATTTCCTTCTCTAGTGACTTGAATGTGTTTAGTACTTAAGTAGTGTTTTAGAAAACTTGTAACCAGAACCATCCGGATTTTTTAAAAGTATTTTGAAGTGAATTTTAAATGCAACTCCTAAACCAATAGATATCAATCTCTGAAAAACAAACAAAAAAATAATTAAGTTGCATGATTATTGAAGGAAAAGGGTTTTAAAAAAAATGCTGGGGCAGAAATCACCTATTCACATTTAAATTTGGTCCAATTCTTTTCCATAGAAAAAACACAGGCTTTAATCTAGATTTGTAATATAATATAATATAATATAATATAATATAATATAATATAATATAATATAATAGAGGCGAAGCGGAGCCGGCATTACACCTCAGGTTGTGCATTATTTTTCAATAATTCAATGGCCTGTTGTTAATTATTCCTCTTATACTACAGTTACCACACCTCAAAACATTGTTCATATGATGTATTTCAAGACAGTTGTCCTTAAAACGCTCTTGTGTGTAAGACTAATTTCTTACGCATCTAATCCCAAGCCTCTGGTACTAATTCCAAAACGTCATTTTAGAGCTAGTAATGGAGGCTTGAGCCATTGATAGCAGACTAATGCAGTTAGAGAGAGAGAGAGAGAGAGAGAGAGAGAGAGAGATTAAATGTGTGTAAATTACCCAAGTCTGTGCGTCTCTCAGCAGTGTTCGGCAGTAGCACCTCTACTATTTGTGAAACTGTAAGTTCAACTGCTTCAAAAACAGCGCCGTTATTACCGGACTATTGAAAAATGTCATGTAGCTTTTAAGTTGGTAAATATTTTACTGATAAAATCGTCAGAGCAGCGCTGACAACACATTTCTGTGAGAGTTTCTGTGCGTTTGAGTGCGAGAGAGAGCTGGAGAAAGAGAGTATATGCTTTTCATATTTAATGAAGCGTAATTTTGTGACAAAAAACATGAAAATAATTTGGTTTTTATTGTCTCCTATATTTATTTGCTTGGCTTGGTCATTTGCTATTTGTAAGCTGTAAGGACCTTTGAAATGACTGAAATTATTTGGCGGAATGATATAGAACTGTGATGCGGTCAAGACCTGCTTGGAACTACTTTAGCCGTGCGTTTCCCTGAAAATGACTGCACACTTTAGAACGTTCGTCAACCAATCAGATTCAAGATTCGAATGCGACAGCATATAGAAAATTTACAACTAGACTAACACATCTCACATGTTTTAAGTTAAAACAGTATTTTGTTTTTCTTTTGGCCATCACATTAGCACCAAGTAATCCAGAACTACTGACACTTTCTAAATAACATACCTAAAATAAAAATGGCTCCTGCTCATGAGTCCGTCTGACTCCACACATTAGACTCAGACTCCAAAAGACTTAACACACTTGCTTCTGCAGTGCCTAATGCCGGGTACACACTGCATGATTGTATACGATTTTTACTCGCCGACAGTTTTGTGGAAATCGCTGACAAATGCACGAAATCTGATGCAGAGGTGCTTGTTCACGTGAGTGACAGTCGCATAGTGTGTATTATCAAAGAAGCAATCTGAGAGAAGTGCCGATGCCCGTCATGCAGTGTGGAATGTGTTTTGACTGGAAATTACATTGGCGATGACCTACAGCCAATGAGAGCATAAGATACGGGGCAAGGGAAAGTTCAGGGGGAGGAGTCATAGACAAAACATTAGCAAGCATGGCGTTTTCGCTGCAAATCAGCGCACAGACAACTTGGATCGCAAGCTTCTTGCTGGCTCTCTTTTAACAAGAATAAATACAGTCTCACTTGTGATTTTACATTATTTCATGTATCACTTCTTGTGTGAGTTTGGTTGTGAAACATAGTTTGTAGACCAGACAGAGCTGTCGGCGATTCTTCCTATTGAAATGTTGTGTAATATGTGACCCCCTGTCATCGATCCGTCATGTACAACAGCAACTAAATGGTACCCCAGACAGTCGTGTAATGTGAGAAGAACAGTGATCCGACGACCTGTGCCTTTTGACTGCACTTTAAACATTTGTGCCCAAGGGTTGGTCTTTGCTTCCCAGTGCATGGCTTGTAATATGGCAGTTTAGTCAAACAGCTGAGACTGGTGGCTGAAATTATCAGCTGAAATCTAGAGATCTCCACACTGCTGAAATACAACCTTCTTATTTGGCACGTTCCCACCATATACTGTACATGATCTTGTGTAGGGTGCAGTGTTGATCACAGGTAGCCTGGATGCCAGCCCAAACCCCGCCCACAACATTTTTTGACCGGGAAGTTCGGTCTGGACTCGCTCCATTGAGGAGTAATTATGATCGGTTCAGAAATCGTCGGGCCAATCAAATTGCCAGGGCGGGCTTTATACGATGATGGACAGATGATCTGCAGGGACGTAATCCTCACGTTATCAAGAGCGCTTGGGTTGAACTGGTTTCCCTCACAGATGACTGCAGCTGGAGAACTGAGATGTAGAGATTCCGCTATCGCGTCCGTTGTAAAAGAAATCGACAGCGCATTCATTTTAAAAGACGAACATAGAACTGCAATCAAGGCATTTGTCGATCGGAAAGATGTGTTTGCCGTCCTTCCTACGGGATTCGGCAAAAGTTTAATTTATCAGCTGGCTCCGATGGTAACTAAGAAGATGGGCAATGAAAACCCTGTGGTCGTTGTGTGGTTTCTCCTTTGGTCGCACTCAAGAGGGCCAAGTAAAAGAAGCAACACTCGTTATTTTACTTCTTCCAGCGTGCGTGCATTTGAGTTCTGTAGTTGACAACTGTGCTATGCAAAGTAGTTGACTTACTGCGTTGCTCTCATTGGTTGTAGGTCTATCCAATTGAGTGCAGAGGTTTTTTTTTTCCTGGTTCGGTTAAGACACGCCTCATAATCAAAGCCCTATGAAGCAGTATCAGACTCACATTCTGACTAGAATATGAGTATGACGAAGTCAGGCTAGATCACAGGTGTTGTCGACTGTCAGTCTTTGCTCTCTCTGCGGTCGCGTCGAAAGACGGAGAAGCAGCCAGAGCTTTGTGAAGGGCCCATCAGCATACGGGCCTGATTCTCATGCACAATTTTAATCTGTGAGAACAAATACAATGCACAATGTTTAGGCTTATGTGATATAAATTAATAAAGACAACCAGATGAGGAAGATATGACATAGTTAAATGCAAAATACACAAATATAGGCACACAACTTGCCCAAGACTCTCCAAGACACAACTGATTTCTGAAAACAGGCAGTGAACTAATGGACTAGAATGTGAAGTGTGTGTGAGTGTCATTAAAATCTTATTTATTAACTCTGTCCCCGTCACATTTAATTGGGAGCTGAATTCTCAATTCCCCATTTATGTGTCAATTATAATTCCACATCAAAGGTGATGGTAAATATCAAGCTCTTCTCTTTGAGTTCACCCATGTGCTTTGTTCATGAAAGTATTTAGACACAGTAATGGCAATAAGAAGGTAAATGGTACTGAACACCTCAATAAGAAAACCTTTGGAACATTTAAGTTTAATTAAGAGGTAGAGTCAACATGACATTTTTTAACGTATGGGGTGAAATCGAGAGTGTTCATATATAATGCAAATTTATTGGAACCATGCCCTTTTTAGTGTCTCTCTGGAACAATTTAGAAAGACAAGATAAGATCAGGTGCCATTAGGTGAGGATTGTAGCTAAGTTTTATGAATAATATACTTGATTCTCTAAAGAATAAAATTATTCTCTATTGCAAAATAATGCAATACAAAATAAGGTGAAGAAAAAAAAACGCTTTAAATTTTCAGAAAGTAGTTTTTTGAGTATTTATATTTTTATGGAAAAATATATATAATTTATATTTTATTACAGAGAATATATAAAAATAGAATCTATATATATATATATATATATTTTTTTCCATAAAAATATAAATACTCAAAAAACTACTTTCTGAAGACATTACTTCACCTTATTTTGTATTGCTTTATTTTGCAATAGAGAATAATTTTACTCTTTATATAATTTCAGTGTTATATAATTATCATTTTTTTCCCCACTGATTGCCAATGGTTTACAGACAATCCCTCACAAGCAAATACAATGCAGCGCCACCTAAAAATGGATTAGCATAATCACTTTTGCTGAGGATAAGTTGGAACACCTGAATATCGACTGTAGTGTCTCAAAAGCATTCCTTGCGTTTACTGACACTAATTAAGCATCAATGAAGCCATAGGTTGCCATGGAGATCACCTGCTAGTATAACAGTTATGTTGCTGTCTACCTTTAGCCAGAGTTTTAATCTACAGGTACAAGTGCTCCTTCCAATTAATTGTGTTGTCATGCTTTTTGGATTCCAGGCATCGACAAAATGAAGTATATGTAAATGAACACTGCACTTTAGACAAGATGCTTTCAGAGAAGGGAAACTTTAATTAAAGGCAAACAAAGCTTTGAATCTTGCAAATGAGGTTGTTTTTTTTGGGCTGGAGCATATTATCAGCTTTCTTGTAAGATGCTGCTGTGGTTTTTACACAAACTATCAGGAAAATCTAAGACTGACCAACTCAAGCCAGTTTCGGAAGAATGTAAGAAAAAGGCTCAGACAAAAAAAAATATTCCCACGATTAAAAATTTATATGTGAACACGACTAATATCAGGTGCATTTAAGCATATAATAAATATCATTTCATTAAATACTTACAGTGCATGGGCTTTGCATCCATGGCTCTCCATCTATTTGCATAGGGAGGGGTTTAATGGTTCTGTCAATGGAAGATAGTAATATAATACAGAAACATGAAGATATATAACATTTTATTTTGTTCATTTTTGTTTATATACAGTATATCTGTAAACATCAATAAATTAGCTTAACTTTTTGCACCATATTAAATATTTTCTTCCTTCACTACTTCTTCCGCACAAATATCTCACATGGTCTCATGAAATAATTCACTACCATTTGGAGTCGGTAAGATTTTTAAATGTATTTCAAAGAAGTCTCTTCTGCTAACCAAGGCTGCATTTATTTGATCAAAACGACAATAAAAAACAGTAATAATTTAATATTATTACAATTTAAAATGTCACATGATCCTTCAGAAATCATTCTAATATGATTTGATGCTCAAGAAACATTTCTTAGTTTTATCAATGTTGAAAACAGTTGTGCTGCTTAATGTTTTTGGGGAAACCTTGATGCATTTTTACCCCAGAATAGAAAATGTATAGAAAATAGGAAAAAAACTGCATTTATTTAATAATTGTATAATGTTACACGTTTTTATTTCTTTATTTTTTTTACAAAAAAATTAGACACCTTACCCCCAGGCTAACTTAGGTCTAAGACTCTGTTACCTTGGCAACCAGCAGTAACAATCAGCTACTTTACAAACAGCCGAAAGATAAGGGAAAATGGCTTATAATTTGTGGTTTGCTGACGACGTTATGGAGAGAGCTATGAGAAGACGGGAAAGGGTTTTTAGGGACCGCAGTAACCTACTTGTACCATGTTTTATTATCTTTTCTGTACGTCTTTAACGCTCCGCTCAATGGTTGGATTAACGCTGGTCGGATTGAATCATGGATGTATCAGGATGTACCATAAACAATTAAATAATTTATTAATATAGTGAATATTGTTGTGTCCTATATGATAAATTGCTTGTTTTTAATAAAAGCATCTGTTAAAGGGATAGTTCACTTTGAAATTAATTTTTGGTATGTTTTAGCTTACCTCAAGGGCATCCAAGATGTAGGTGTCTTTGTGTCCGCAGTAGTTTCAATTTTGATATTTTTAGGTCAAACCGTTCTTGTCTGTCAGTCATATAATGCAGGTCTATGGTCACCACCTCAAAGAGCATGCACAGAGAAGTCCAAATTAAACATCGAGCGGTTTGTGTGAGAAAACGAACAGTATTTATATCATTGGGCGCGGGCGCTTCGGTCTGCGCAAGCGCCGGAAGTGATCTCTCGCGCGTGTACGTCACTCATTGTTTACACAGAGATTTCGGAAGTGTTACCTTTCACTGTGAAGATCTAAACATATTTAGATATAAAAGGAAATCGCAATGGAAGACGATTTCGATATATCAACAGACAACGTTGAATTTTTTCAGAGAGATCACTTCCGGCGCTTGTGCAGGAAGTGACAGACAAGAACGGTTTGACCTAAACATATCAAAATTGAAACTACTGCGGAAAAAAAAGACACCTACATCTTGGATGCCCTTGAGGTAAGCTTAAACATACCAAAATTTATTTCAAAGTGAACTATCCCTTTAACGCCCCCCTGTAGTCAAAATGACATATTTAAATGTTTTTTTTTCTGTGAATTCTTATTTTCATGGCTTAAAATAGCTTGAATATAACTCTACACCCTTGCTTCATTTAGTATATGCGGAATCATAAATATGCTAATTAGCCCCGCCTCCACTCACTCACACCAGCTCAGAGATTCACTCTGCCAACTTACTGAGGTAAACGCAGCACAAAGGTATCGCTCTTTACAACGTCGGACAATGTAATTAATATGATTAGCCTTTTGCTTGACTATGTTATCAAACAGTTAATAATGTGTTGCTAATGTTACACAAACCATGTTCCCGTTCGCCATCTCAGAGTCAGGCAGCTGCATTCTTCTAACAATAATCAGAAACGCTTTGAACAACTCAGAACGTCAGTGGAGAAAGGTATATAGTTGATCATAACAACGTGATATACATCATACACCCGCTATATTGCTAAATCTACCAGATTTTTCATATCAACTAAAAAATATACCAGGATAATCTGGCTTCTCTTGAGACTCCACTGCTAGTTCACTGTTAATGATATGCTAAAGCCCACCGGCATGCTGACGTGATTGGTTACAAGGTAGTTTGTGATGTCAGAAACACCAGCGATTTGAAACCGTCTTTTTTCACTGCAGTTTTAAGGAGAAAATACTCAGCAATGGTGTTGACTAATGAATTTGCACATGGTTTGTCTTAAAGCACATAAAAAACTTGATTTTCACCACAGGGGGACTTTAAATGATTAAATGTAAATTTATAGCACATGTAAGGCGAAAATCTGTATGTGCTAATACCTAAAGTGAATTATTCTGCATTATCATTTTGAAATAACACAAAACCGAAGAACCCATGCAGACAGTCCTCTCCCTCCAAAACACAAAACCAATATCAATATCCTTGTCAAAATGTGTTAGTCTGTTATAGCATCCGCTTTCTACCAAGCCTGACCCATGGGGGGACGTCAGGGGGAAAAGATTATGAGGAGAAAGTCCAAAAGAGAAGACGAGGAGCAGACAGTGGAGGTGTGTTTGGGCAGAAAGGGGGGAGCGTGTGAGAAGAAGAGAGAAAAAAAGCAGACAAGCTTGATTTGGAATCTTCACAGTCTGCCTTCCGCTCTAAAAAAGCATAAATTGTCACCGTTGGAGAAAAGGAGGGGAGGGAAAAAACACCAACAACCCACAAACAAAACACCTATTAATTAGAATGCGACACTGATGCAAAGCAATCTAGTGTTCCTCCATATTTATTAATTTCTTTTTTGTTTTGAAGTTATGAGCATTGATTTTTCCTCGGTCGGAGGTCCAGTGTCGCGCTGGGACCATCTGTTCAGTAACAGCTCCTATGAGTCTTCCTCTCCTCCTCCTCAAACACACACGGTGTCATTCAGTCCACAGACAGGCAACAGTCAAACACACAAACAATCAGAACTGAGAGCTGGCAAAGCTCTGACCGCTAGCACAAGGTCCAGTCAGGGCTGTTGCATACAATCATTCATTTTATATTTATATTTTAGTTTGGACCTTTTTGACACTTTTTAGGGTATCAGTGAGATGGGGGAATGTGTGTGAGCCAGGTTCAAACTCTCACTACTCACATAAGCACTATGGCTTAATGTGCACATGTATCTTATGTCTATTCTATTCTATATCCTTGATTTATTCCATTATATTCTATAGCTTACACATTTTATATCTTATTTTATTCTATTCCTTACATTTATTGTATTTCTATTCTGTTTCTATTATTTTTCTTTAGATCTAATTCTACTCCTTACATTTATTCTGTGTTTAATATTTACTCAATTATGTAGTTTACATCTTTTAGATCTTATCGTATTGCGTTTCTTAAATTTATTCAATTCTAATGGTTACATATTTGATAGCATGTTCAATTTCTTAAATCTAATCTATTTTCTTACATGTATTTGATTCTATTGCTTACACATTTTATATCTTATTTTATTCTATTCCTCACAAGTATTATATTATATTTCCTTACATCTATTCCATTCCATAGCTTGTTTTATCTTATTCTGTATATTCTTACATTTGTTCTATTTTGTATCTTACATTTTAATTCTATTCTGTATTTTACATTTTAATTCTATTCTATATCTTTCATAAATTACTAATCCTCTACTCTATTCTACTCTATTAATCTAATCTATTATTACATTTGTTCTATTCTGTGTCTTACATTTTAATTGTAGTTTTGTATTCTATATCTTTCATAAAATACTAATCTTTATCTACTCTATTCTTACATTTGTGCTATTCTGTATCTTACATTGTTATTATATTCTGTATTTTACATTTTAATTGTATATCTTTCATAAATTACAAATCTTTATCTAATATGTTTTAATCTATTCTTACATTTGTTCTATTCTGTATATTACATTTTAATTCTATTCTATTCCTTTTATACATTACTAATCTCCTTTATTCCATATCTAACATAGATTTTTTTATATCTTCATTATATTCTGTACATTGCATCAATTCTGTATCTTACATGCAATTCTATATAGATACCCAATGGGTGCAAGGAAGTGATATGGTGAGCAGGTGTTTTGCATCATAGCTGTTACAACAAAATGTATTTTGGGATGGCTGGAGCACTATTGACCAATCGGAAGACAAGATCAGAATAATTTGTTTTATGAACATAAATATGAGTTACACTACAAGTCCATTCACACATTTAAGCTAAATGTCACTTGTGTGCAAACCCCTATTCTACATGTACCTAAGGGCAATGCAGGGATATATTTCTTAAATATGCAAAAGCAAAACACAAAAAACAGTGTTGGTTCCAGTCGTCTGGGAGACCCCACGGTTAATGGGGTAACACAAATGCCTGGATTGTTGTACCAACCCTGTGTTCAGCTGTTGTCAAGGAGACCGGCTGTGAACGAGGCCTTGCTGGGATTTGAAAGAGTGTGAGAAGTAAGAACTGAGTGTGTGTGTGTTTGTATGAGTGTACACAGTCCTTTGACCACTATGGCTCTGCTCTTTAAAAGGGTCAGGCTTGCCGACTCGTGAGGCTGAGAGCTCACACAGAGGACACCGTCAGAGTCAGGCTGAGGGGATTTCTAAATGCCTGAGGGAGCGGAGAACACTCTCTACCTACTGGGTAGAGCGTTCACATGCTCTGGGAACTGTCATCTATTTCAAATGAGAATTTAACAGATTATTAACACAGATTAACACAGATGAAAACACTTCACAAGAAGTTATATTAAAACAAAGTGTTAGCATTTCCATTCATTTCAATGACAGGTGATTTTCGTCTGGGAAATGATGCTCATAAAGTTTCTGCATGCTGGTATAATTGCTTCATCGGCACTCAGTTACAGTGTTTTTTTGTCAATCACCTGAGCCATAAATGGCATCGCTCAAGATCCAGGCAGTAGAAAGTAGAAGTAGTAATAAACAGAAATTTCATGCTGTTTAGAGCTGGTGGAACATACAAAACTTTAGGCTATACTAATATTCAAATTAAACAAACATTTTTAATCAAATAACAAATTAAGTTAAAATGTGAAAAATGTCATTATTAAAAAAATATGCAAACTTTGAATTAAATTAAATTATAAATAAATTAAAATTAATACTCATTAAAAAAATACATTTAAAAAATAAAAATTCACATGGCATTTTTGAATGGCTGCCAGAAAGATTTTGAAGAAGAATTTTGCCCACATAATGGTGTAGTTACGGCATCTACCAGCAGGGGTTAACCGGCCCAACCTTAACCCCTTTATCTACAAATAAAATTCAGGACTACTAGAACTACCAAAAGGAATTGCAAAAAGGATGGTTTTCCTGAACACTCCAATCAAACTGCCAATCAAACAGATAGCTCCGCCCCAAACTGACACGTGACACCATTGATTGAGCCAATGTTGCTATACTAGGCTGTAGGGGATGCTTAAACAAACAGAGACATTTTTGAAAGTGCCACAGAACAGTGTTTACACTTTTCAGGGAGAAAATCAACTTTCAAATCAATTTCTAAAGGTCTCTGCATGCTAAGCTGGAATAAGAAAATGTATTTTAACACTGAAAAATGTCAAATCTCCTTCACGTTTCAACACAAACCTCTCTTTCTTTTGCACATGCACACACGTACACAAGCCGTGTGCACCTGATAATGGTGTTTTCTTGTCACCTGTTTTTTTTCTTCTGTGTGATTGAACAGCCAGTGTTGCTCATGACGCACATGGAGCGACAGGCGCAGGGAGGGCTGAGGTACGCAGGAGGGGGTTGGGGGGGCTTTCACACAGTGTGTCAGGGGACATCAGTAGCCCCAGTGCAGCCCACGTCCATGCTGAATAATTCAGCCCGCCTCCATTCCCTTCCACCTGAGGAGGCCTGTCTCCTAGCGTCACCAGCGGGGCCACTCAACTGCTCCCGAAAGGTCAGACTCTACCCCATCTGAGAGCCGGGCCTCTGTGGCTAATGCACTCCCTGTTTACCATCCAGCTAATGCTCTCTCGACTAATCTGACAAGCACAGGCCTCTCACCTTCAGAGCTCCTTCAGATGAAGCCGTATCTACAAAGGCTTTCAAAACCACCAGCAAGGCGCCCGGGCTAAGTGCCTTCTCTGGTCCGAACCTGGGCTCACGGTCGCCTTCTCCCCAATCAATTGATCTTTCTTTCCCAGAGTAAATAGAATAGAATGGAGTGTAAAGGGTTTTTCTTCCCTGGTCTCTTTTTCGGAAGCCGGTTTTATTTGCAAAGCGCTCTGGTTACTGCTTTACCCCAACTGAGAGATGCAGCAGGGATGCAGCAGGATATTAGAGCAAACATGCATGATAAAATTGGGTGCATTTATCAGCGTCTGACTCGTATTGACTGAAATTAAAGAGTGCAAGGGGCTGGATGAACTGGAAAGACGGCCACAGACTAACGACAACTGAGATAATGGATTGGTACTTGGGGTTTAACTGAGGTGGACAGATTAAAGAGTTTAACGAATGAGATACTATGCAGTTAAGGCGTGTAAATGTACAGATATTGATATACTGAAAACATGAATAAGTATACTCATACTAGAGGTTATACTTCATTTTCACCCCTATTGACTGAAAAGAAAGCAGCTGGGCCAAGCAAGCAAACACTTTAACCACTGTAAACAAGAAAGTCAAACTGACAATCTCTTTCAAATGGGTGATTTCTCATCAGGGAACATCAAATACTGTGATTGTAAGACTCAAACAGGCTCAGACGTTTCACCCTTCATTCTGCTCTTTGTGATCCGAAACGTTCCCATGATAGCGGCCCAAAGAGATTCTGTAAGACTACAATCAATGCTCTCAAAGCGGGCATGATACATGATTTTCCCCAACGTGGTGACAACCGGCGTACACATTTCTAGATTAGTGAACAGCGTTCTGCCTTGATGATCCTCCGTGGAGGGAACATCTAAGTGTTTATCTCAAAAACAACTCTTTATTGTTCTTTGTGCTTTGACGGGATTTGGCCAATTCACCAAAATGTAAATTGCTCTGACCGGCATGTAAAGTGATGAACCACAGTTTGGTTTGTTTTTAAATGTATAGGCGGGTTCATTATGCGATAAAATAGACCAGAATTTACTTAAATATGTACTTACGGGTATGTGCGACAATGTATGCGCACTACAGAAGCCCGTTTCCGCCGCAGAGTAATAAAAAGATAAAAAGGTAATTGTGACTTAAAGGGGTCATGAACTGAGAAATCAAACTTTCCTTGAGCTTTTGATATATAAGAGGTCATCATACTGTAAGAATATCCTGTAAGTTTCAGAACTGAAAACTTCCTTGTTAGTCCAAAAACAGCTTTTATTGTTACTAAGCCCAGCGAACGACTCGTTCTGGAACGTGTCTATTTATGAAGTAATAGATAGGTGAAAGACCGCCTCTGCAGAAGAAAATCAACATTCATTTTTAACAATGTCTCAGTTGAGCATTATTTATTTGTAAGCGGTACATTTCGCAGTGGATTCTTTGGTAAATCAGTCGCAATTTCGGTGCAGGCTTTGCAAACAGACAGTTATGATATGGACTTGACTGTAATGCGACAACATGTAAGTAACAGTGTTAATGCGACAACATGTAAGTAACAGTGTTAATGCGACAACATGTAAGTAAGTGTTAATGTGACAGCATGTAAGTAACAGTGAGTTAATGCGACAGCATGTAAGTAACAGTGTTAATGCGACAACATGTAAGTAACAGTGTTAATGCGACAACATGTAAGTAAGTGTTAATGCGACAGCATGTAAGTAACAGTGAGTTAATGTGACAGCATGTAAGTAACAGTGTTAATGCGACAACATGTAAGTAACAGTTAATGCGACAGCATGTAAGTAACAGTGTTAATGCGACAACATGTAAGTAACAGTTAATGCGACAGCATGTAAGTAACAGTGTTAATGCGACAACATGTAAGTAACAGTGTTAATGCGACAACATGTAAGTAACAGTTAATGCGACAGCATGTAAGTAACAGTGTTAATGCGACAACATGTAAGTAACAGTGTTAATGCGACAACATGTAAGTAACAGTGTTAATGCAACAGCATGTAAGTAACAGTGTTAATGCGACAGCATGTAAATAACAGTGTTAATGCGACAACATGTAAGTAAGTGTTAATGCGACAGCATGTAAGTAACAGTGTTAATGCGACAACATGTAAGTAACAGTGTTAATGCGACAGCATGTAAGTAACAGTGTTAATGCGACAGCATGTAAGTAACAGTGTTAATGCGACAACATGTAAGTAAGTGTTAATGCGACAGCATGTAAGTAACAGTGTTAATGTGACAACATGTAAGTAACAGTGTTAATGCGACAGCATGTAAGTAACAGTGTTAATGCGACAGCATGTAAGTAACAGTGTTAATGCGACAACATGTAAGTAACAGTGTTAATGCGACAGCATGTAAGTAACAGTGTTAATGCGACAGCATGTAAATAACAGTGTTAATGCGACAGCATGTAAGTAACAGTGTTAATGCGACAGCATGTAAGTAACAGTGTTAATGCGACAACATGTAAGTAACAGTGTTAATGCGACAGCATGTAAGTAACAGTGTTAATGCGACAACATGTAAGTAACAGTGTTAATGCGACAGCATGTAAGCAACAGTGTTAATGCGACAACATGTAAATAACAGTGTTAATGCGACAGCATGTAAGCAACAGTGTTAATGCGGCAACATGTAAGTAACAGTGTTAATGCGACAACATGTAAGTAACAGTGTTAATGCGACAGCATGTAAGTAACAGTGTTAATGCGACAACATGTAAGTAACAGTGTTAATGCGACAGCATGTAAGTAACAGTGTTAATGCGACAACATGTAAGTAACAGTGTTAATGCGACAGCATGTAAGTAACAGTGTTAATGCGACAGCATGTAAGTAACAGTGTTAATGCGACAACATGTAAGTAACAGTGTTAATGCGACAACATGTAAGTAACAGTGTTAATGCGACAGCATGTAAGTAACAGTGTTAATGCGACAACATGTAAGTAACAGTGTTAATGCGACAACATGTAAATAACAGTGTTAATGCGACAGCATGTAAGCAACAGTGTTAATGCGACAGCATGTAAATAACAGTGTTAATGCGACAACATGTAAGTAACAGTGTTAATGCGACAACATGTAAATAACAGTGTTAATGCGACAACATGTAAATAACAGTGTTAATGCGACAGCATGTAAATAACAGTGTTAATGCGACAACATGTAAATAACAGTGTTAATGCGACAACATGTAAGTAACAGTGTTAATGCGACAGCATGTAAGTAACAGTGTTAATGCGACAACATGTAAATAACAGTGTTAATGCGACAGCATGTAAGCAACAGTGTTAATGCGACAACATGTAAATAACAGTGTTAATGCAACAACATGTAAGTAACAGTGTTAATGCGACAACATGTAAATAACAGTGTTAATGCGACAACATGTAAGCAACAGTGTTAATGC
This sequence comes from Rhinichthys klamathensis goyatoka, assembly GCF_029890125.1. Classification (NCBI taxonomy): domain Eukaryota; kingdom Metazoa; phylum Chordata; class Actinopteri; order Cypriniformes; family Leuciscidae; genus Rhinichthys; species Rhinichthys klamathensis. Next base: position 355,830 of record NW_026606826.1, read on the forward strand.
GACAGCATGTAAGCAACAGTGTTAATGCGACAACGTAAATAACAGTGTTAATGCGACAGCATGTAAATAACAGTGTTAATGCGACAACATGTAAGTAACAGTGTTAATGCGACAGCATGTAAGTAACAGTGTTAATGCGACAGCATGTAAGTAACAGTGTTAATGCGACAGCATGTAAGTAACAGTGTTAATGCGACAACATGTAAGTAACAGTGTTAATGCGACAGCATGTAAGTAACAGTGTTAATGCGACAACATGTAAGTAACAGTGTTAATGCGACAGCATGTAAGTAACAGTGTTAATGCGACAACATGTAAGTAACAGTGTTAATGCGACAGCATGTAAGTAACAGTGTTAATGCGACAGCATGTAAGTAACAGTGTTAATGCGACAACATGTAAGTAACAGTGTTAATGCGACAACATGTAAGTAACAGTGTTAATGCGACAGCATGTAAGTAACAGTGTTAATGCGACAACATGTAAGTAACAGTGTTAATGCGACAACATGTAAGTAACAGTGTTAATGCGACAGCATGTAAGTAACAGTGTTAATGCGACAACTTGTAAGTAACAGTGTTAATGCGACAGCATGTAAGTAACAGTGTTAATGCGACAACATGTAAATAACAGTGTTAATGCGACAGCATGTAAATAACAGTGTTAATGCGACAACATGTAAGTAACAGTGTTAATGCGACAGCATGTAAGTAACAGTGTTAATGCAACAGCATGTAAGTAACAGTGTTAATTCAAATGAAAACATTTGTGAGAGTGCAGAAACCGAGTTTGTGCTCAACATGTCTATGATCGGCTACAATGGTCATCACTGCAAACTTTCATGCCACAATCTAAATATAATGCTATAATCAACACTTTATACAATCAGTTAACCTTGAGACCTGTAATAGTAAAAACGTGCAAAAAGTTTTTGAGAGAGTTAAACATGTAATACTTAGCTATTTCATAAACAAAAAATGTTAGCCAATCACAGCAGTGGGCGTTTACACTGAAGTCTCACAGCAGACACTTCCCTTCAAACAGGGTGTTCAAATCAGAGGGCTAGAATCAGGGTAGGAAAAATACCTTTTATTCTAAATTATGAATTTTTTTTAAATGTAAAAATCACCACAAGTGCACCACATAAAACAATGCAGTTCATGACCCCTTTAATATTATACTCATATGCATATACAGTAGAGATCAAAATTAGAGAACAATTAAGAAACACTTGATTATTTTCAGAAATTGTTTGAAGGAATATTCGCTGTGGGTATACCATTGTTCTACTAGCATTTTTTACAAAATAACCAAGGTACTTCAACAAAAAAAAACTTTATTTTGTGGAAAACACAGCAAAATTAGAGAACAATAACCATTGCAGCAAAAAAGAAAACATTACAACTAAAATTTGAGGCTTACAGCAGTCAAAATTTAGCAGGAAGTGTAGAGGCCCTTGCTTTGAATGACCTGAGCACATCTGCGGCCACAGGACATCTATTCTAGAATGTGTGATCTTGGTCCACTCTTCTTCCAGTCTCTTCCACAGTTCGGTAACTGTAGTGGGTTTCTTAGCCATAACTTTGTCGCCAAGGATTTTCCTAAGATTTTCAATCAGGTTTAGATCAGGACTCTGGGCTGGCCATTTCATTATTTCAATTTTCTGAGCTTCAAGGAACTGCTTTACCCGTTTTGCAGTGTGACGGGGCATTGTCTTGCATGAAAATTGCAGGCTGATTGGGAGATGCTTGCAGGGAAGGAACCGCATGTTGGCGAAGGAGGTTCTGATAAACATATGCATTCACCCTGCCATGTAGCTGTATAGTAGGCCCAACTCCTGCTGCAGAAAACACCCCCCAAACCATGACACTTCCTCCTCCACCTCGGACTAACTTCTTTACACACTTTGGGTTCAATCTTTCCCCAGTTTGACGCCGAACATAATGTTTCCCATCTGACCCAAATAAATTAAACCTACTTTCATCACTAAAGTGAACTTTTGACCAGTTCTCCTCTGTCCACACGACATCTGTCCTCCGCAAAGGTTAGTCTAGCCTTTTGATTCTTTCTGCTGATGAGAGGCTTGGTCACTGCAGAGTGAGCTTTCAGTCCGAATTCTCTTAAACGACGAGACACTGTATGCCAAGACAGATTCTTACTGTGTTCAGCTCTGAACTGGATTCAGAGCTGAACCGATTCCCCATTGAAAGTCCTCGCATCGTCCTGTCCTCTCGTGTATTTGTCTTACGTGGACGACCAGCCTTTTTGGGGGACTTGAATGAATGACTGTCTTTTTAAAGCTTAAATCACAGATTTGGAACAGACAATTTCTGTTGCAATAGCTGAAAGGGTCATCCCTTTGGCCTTCATCTGTACAACCTGGTGTCGTAGGGTTTCAGCCACCTTAGAGCGCCTTGCCATCTTGCAAAGTCAGTTAAAATTGTAAAGTTTGCTGCCAGTTAAATAGGGTGTGCCAGATAATTAAGGAAATTAGCACCAGGTGCCACATTATCACCAATAACTTGGAGGTATCTGAAAGAGTTCTCTAATTTTAACCAGAGTTATTTTTTAATTGTCTCGTTTAAGTTTTATATACTGCAGTTAAATATATTTAGCTTATGAAATATGCTAAAAAAAACTGCCCTTCTGCTCCTGTTAGGTTAACTCTAACTAGGACTAAGCAGTAACTTTGAAATTTAGGAAATTGTATGTTGTTCTTTAATTTTGATCTCTACTGTATATATACACTCACACATTTTGTGTCTGAAATTATGACCATGTCTCACAATGTGACTTTATATCTAAACAATCTGACTTTATATCTCACAAATGGGAGTTTAATGTGACTTTAAAGGGGTCCTATTATGCCCTTTTACGAAGAAGTCTTGATTTTGTTTTCGTGGTGTACTAGCCTAGAACATGCTTTCATGTTTGATTGTTAAAAAAACACATTCATTTTCACATATTTTACATTATTATAGCACCTCTCCCCAGTCTGTCCCGAATGCGCCATTTAGTTCCGATTCGATGAAGCCCCTCCTTCTGAAATACGAAATGTGCTGTGATTGGTTAGCTAGCCCAGTGTGTTGTGATTGGCACGGCACCGCTTGTGTTCGGGAAATGTCCCGCCTCATACCATAACTGCGAGCTCTACTCAGATGTAAATATTAAGGATGGCGTCAATTTTAAACCAATTAAAGCCGGATTCAGACTTAAGAATGTTAACAAACAAGAGGACCGTCCAGAACGGATTTCATGCACAGACTTTGCAAGCACGGATTTCACAGAACGTTTTTGTTAACGTAGATTTTGTTAAATAAAATATCTCCCTTTGGAGTGGACTTTGAGCTTTGTAACCTTGCAGATCTTTTTTACGCTCGAACAGCAACATCACACACTAACTAAAGTTGAAGAAGTGAAAAATCATAAATAGGACCCCTTTAAATTTTACATTATGACTTTATATCTCACAATTTGATTTTATATCTCACAAATGTGATTTTATATTTCGCATTATGACTTTATATCCACATTATGATTTTAAATCTCAAAATGTGATTTTTTATCTCACATTGTGTGTTTATCTCACAATGCAACTTTAAATATCACAAATGGGACTTTATATCTCACGTTATAACTTTTTATACTTAAATTGTTACTACCTCAAACAAAATGTTGAATATCTTTCAAAGATCTGATAGCATTAACCTGGCGGACTATGGCATTTATTTATTCATTATTTTAGGCGGACTGTCAAAAACAAACTGTGTTCAGTACTCTTACTCTAGAAAGTCATGTAAAGCCAGCCAATCAGATTAGAGCTTGCCAGATTTGTAAGATTTGCTTTTCTAGTTATGTGTGCAATAACAATAAGCCTTAAACATCTGTGGGCGGTCCAAGGGCATACCGTATAATTCTGAGACTACAAAGAACCAAAGTTGCACAACCTAGCTTGAAATTATGCAAACTTTGTAGTATGAAAAACAAGAATTAGCATGAAATATAATGGGAGTCATTTCAGTACCCTTGAGCACAGCTAGTGGCAACAGCAGACGTATGTGACAGTAAGCCTTTAGAAAGTACAGTTATTGAAACCCCAATCAGCCTGGCTTTACCATGGTATATTTGATTCTGCTTTGATTAGACAGGTCTGTCCACCAACGCTAGCACAAGCCATTACAGAGCCACTGACAATCCCAAACACTGACATTAAAACTGCGCCCCTTCAACCCAAACAAAAGCCACTCGCCATGATTCAATGTGTCACTGGTGAAATATTCATCATGAAAGAAAAGTTTCTCTGAAGTTGCCTTTGATTAATCGGGTGTGAAGACAAGGACTTTGCAAACCAGTAATGTTAAGGTGACCCTTAAAGAAATGTTCCAGGTTCAATTTAAGTTAAGCTCTATTCACAGCATTTCTGGCATAATGTCTATTACCACAAACTAATTTTGACTAGACCCGAATAAAAATAAAACAAATAAAACAAATTATTGAAAAATTAAAAAACTGCATGGGAATCAGAACCCGACATCTCATTAATTTTGTCCTGCTTAGTAGCCTACAATACGATTTGTGATATGCGAGTATGCGTTTGTATACCTTGGACAGCAAAAATTAGTTGTTTGTGGTCTTCTTTTCTGGAGACTTCTTCCCTGTTCTACGGTGACCCCTCCGTTTCTTGGTCTCTCCCCATAGGTTGGAACCGCCGTGCATGCTGGGAATATTCAGGACGGCGATGCTCTCCAATGAGATGTTGCTGAGGTTCAGGGTGATACCATCACACTACAAAACTACAAAAAAAAAATGGGAAAAAATTGCAAGGTGTGTTTATGTACAGTACAGTATATATATTTAAATTACAATTATTATACAGTGAATGAATCGATCAATCAATAATGAATAAATAAATCTAATTCTGTTGTATTAGCACAAGCACACTGAAAATAAATTGCTCTTTGTTATAATACAAAAACAACATTTTAGCAAAATGTATTTTTCTTGTATTAAAACAATACGCCACAGTTCTTTCCAGTGGTTTTGCAGGGGGTGTTTAAGTGTTAGAAAGGCGATAAGGCATGTGGTTTCTCACTTATTCTCATTACCTCCACCTCAAGATAATCATGCAGCTTCTTGCAAGTTGCTGAGAAGGTTTCCGAGGTGCCAAACTCGAAGTACCAAAGCTTATTCTTCATCCTGAAACCAACAAGTTGTATCAGATTTTTATGGATAATGTATTTTTTATAGATTATTACCAATCATTAGGTGAGTGGTGTGGCGTCTTAAAATGAAACGGTTATTTATTGGCATCTATGGTTTCATGAAGAACCTTTAACATCCATGGAACCTTTTCTTTGCACAAAAGGTTCTTTTTAATATTTTTTAAATGCATTAAGAAAAAATATTTCTTTTAAGAACCTTTCACCAAAAGGTTCTTTGAGGAACCCAAAATATTTCTACTATGGCATTGCTGCGAAAAAAAAACCCTTTCGAGTGTAGTGGTTAAATATCTGAGCTGGTAACTAGGTATGCATGATATATTGGTACCATAATAGTTATCAGCCAAAATTGAATGTTTTTTTGCATGCACAATTCCCCTATTTTAACATCTAGGTGATTACTTTTATACCTTTATTCTTTAAAAATCCTAATCATTTAATAATACTGTAAATGGTATCTTTAGCAAATCTTCAAATGAATATACATTTTTCATACTGTACATTATACTATTTTATACTACAGGGCTGTTGAATGCTTGAATCTGATTGGTTGGCGAACTTTCTAAGGTGTGCAATTATTTTCAGGGAAACGCACGGCTAAAGTAGTTCCAGCCAGGTCTTGACCGCATTACAGTTCCATATCACTTCGCCAAATTATTACAAATATTTCACATGTCCTTACAGCTTACAACAGCAAATAAAACCAAAACGACACTGACCAAGCAAATAAATATAGTAAACAATAGGATAAAAATGACAAATTATTTCAATGTTTTAGCCACACAATTATGTTTTATTATATACGGAAAAGCATGTACTTTCTTTCTCCCACTCTCTCTCTCACACACTCAAACTGTAAACGCAGAAACGCACACACATACTCGCACTGAAACGTGTTGTCAGCGCTGCTCTGATGATTTTATCTGTAAAATAGTTTAACAACTTAAAAGCTACATGACATTTCACACGAGGTAATAACAGCGCTGTTCTTGGAGCAGATCAACTTACAGTTTCGCTGTTAGCAGAGATGCTGCAGCCGAACACTGTTACCACCTCGGGTGTGCATATTTTTTCTAATAATTCAACGGCCATCATCAATTATTCCTTACGTGATGACTAAATTTACTTTAAAAAAATTGTTTCAGTCAAATGAGTCATTTATCAGTTATCGGACTGTTAAATAATTAACTGTTTATCTGTATCGGGCAGAATTTTATTATCAGAGCTAGTATACTAGTAATTGCAAGACTGTAGGTTCAAATCAAAATGAATGAATTTACAATAATGCATCACCTAAAGTAATTCACAATGACTGCCTGGTCCCCATCTTGGCATGAAAATGATCCAGGACGACTCAAGAACTGAAGCACATGGCGCAAACCCCTACCATCACAGAGCCCAGCTAGGGTTCAGAGAGGGTAATCTAGCTGCCCCTTCAATTAAGAGTGGGTTGTGGAGCTGGACCCCTGTCCCCCACCCCACACAAAGTCTCTCTGGGACCAGGATCATGATCAGTGACCTCACCAGAACAAACCACCATCTGTTTTCATTACCAGCAGAGAGACACACACACACACACACACACACACACACACACACACCTGAACCTTCTACAGAAAAGAGCAAAACACGAAGGATTTAGAGATTTAAAGAATTACACAATCCCAAGCATAAAAATGGGATCTAGTTGAAGGAAAAATAGGAAAAAATAGGTAAGTGACATGAAAGCAATAAAAATGCTTTTGTTTTTGGAGGAGACTAACAAGCATGCAGAGATCCATGGGGACTGTTAGCATGGTACACTCTTAAAAATAAAGGTTTGTTATAGGCATTGATGGAATGCATGAAGATAATGCAATGCTTCTTTAGATAATTTGAATGTTCTACACATTAAGACAAAAAAATTAAGTTATGAACTGATCATTAAAAGGTTCTTTGGGGAACCAAATTTGGTTCTTCAATGGCATCGCTGTGAAAACTTGTATTAAAAAAAAAACATTTGTGGTATTGTACAATAAAAGATAAATACAGATAAGACGCATTATTTTTCTAACATCAATCTGTGCCTCTATAATTAAAAGGGAGGTGACAGGTATTCTTCACCAAATTTCACACAGAATGGATTCAATTTATATTAATGGCAACAGCACTTCTTAAATGCCCATAAACTGAATCCGACCAAAATCCTCGCATCAGTCGCAAATCCACAACAGATTATCAATCAGGGGTCCGCGGCGGGAAGAAAACCTTTTAAAACACGCTGATGTGCAGAAACTGTGCAATAAAAAATGGCCCCCTCTTCACTGCATCCCAGCCCCAACAACCTGGATCTATTAGTATAAGCAGGACAACAATCGCTGAATTATTGATTTCCTCATTAGACTTTTTGTCAGAACCATTTAGTGACGTTAAAAATGAGCTTTCATTAGCCACTTGCAGGAGAACCTCGCTGCCTTTGATTTATAATGTGCAACATGGTCAATATACGGCAGAACTGATGAGGAAAACACGGCGCACACGGAGAGATGGGCAATGCACACCTCACAGATTAAACGGACACACACTTCTTCATTGTGACGGAGGCTGCAAACTCTCCAACCAGTGTGTACTTACAGTTACACACACATTCAGGACATAGCCTGGATTAACATATGCTTCGTTATATGTCTAATTAAAAGCTGCATTAAAAATCAAGAACAGAATGTCGAAGGATGGTTTGTTAGCATAAATCATATTTAATCTGAATGAGAAGGTTAACAGACACTGTACAGGACAGGTAAGTGTCTGTGTTACATCATTTGAACTCATTTTGACTGGAACTCTTACTAATAATTTGTTTCAAATTCTCTCAAAGAAAATTTGGTTCTAAATAAATATGTATTTCAAATATGATGTAAGAAACTTCATACAGCTTTATATTACATATTTTTATACGACTTAAATATAGTTTGCATACCAATATAAATTTTATGATGCTTTATGATATTTTTGACAACAGATGTGGTCAAGGTAAACTGTACTTGTATAAAAAGTGAAAGAGCAAAAGTCTCCTTTTGTGAGAAAGGTAGAAAAAAACAGGTTTGGAACAAAGTAAATAAAAAATTAAAAAAAGCCACAGATGTTTAGCCAAAGATGATGACAATGAAGAAAAGACTAAAAATAGATATAGTTTCATTATAGAAGTTTATCAGGATCTCTAACATACTGTTGATTTTAGACAACGTGTCTTTTCGCTAGACTTCACCTCTGAGTTCCAGTATTGCAAACATTTGAGCAAAAGATCAGGATAGATTGTGCCAAGATGGCTCCTTAGTCGATTCCCTCCACTTAACCTAACAAGAGTGCTAAAGCGACAAATCAAGCCGATCCCTTTGCTCATTAGGTAATTAGGAGCATCTCATCTCTTCAATCGGATTCCCATCTGTTCTGTTCCCTTTCACCGACGCACACAAGTAGGGCTGATAGACGGGTCACATCTGCACTAAAGACTGTAGGAAAGATCCATGCACACACTAGGAGGGCTGGAATGAAATTTTGGATTATTCTTACATTGAAGCAGGTGTAAATGAGGTTACTGAGTCAAACAAAGTACGAAAAATGTATGTTGCGAATCAACATTGTGTCAACTCTGTGTCTTTGCGGTGGTACTGAATACGGACCTGAGGCAAAGTGTGATGTGTGTTGCGCGTTGTCGACCCGAGGCGACTTTGCCTCTCGTCACTTTCTGCTGCGTCTGAGGAAGGCAAACATGGTCTTGTCATCGATTTTTCTTTTGACATCTAATCTAACCTGTAGTGATGTACGACCTCATTCTCACACTAATTTCTTCTTTATCTGAGGTGATAAATATCACATTGATATAACTACCTCTGTCAGGATTGCTCTGATGCACTGTTTTGTAGAACATGACACTTCAAAGAGAGAGAAAGAGAGAGAGAGAGAGAGAGAGAGAGAGAGAGAGAGAGAGAGAGAGAGAGAGAGAGAGAGAGAGAGAGAGAGAGAGAGAGAGAGAGAGAGAGAGAGAGAGAGAGAGAGAGAGAGAGAGAGAGAGGCTTGACACGAGTTTGGGGTGATTCTGTGATACTCTTCAAACATTCTGATTAGGGTTTGTCTTAAAACTGTAAAACCCACTAAAACCCAATGGACAGAATGCTTAAAATACAACCAAAAAAACCTAATTATAAATATATTAAAATAGAAAACCGTTATTTCACAGTTTTTTATTATATTTTTTATCAAATAAATGCAGCCTTATATAAAACATTCAAGTTAATTATAAAAAAAAAAAAATTATATACCGATATGTGATATACTAGAAATATAAAAAATGTTAAGAAAAAAAATACATACAAAACTTAATTATATATATATATACACACACACATACAGTATATATAATTAAGTTTTGTATGTATTTTTTTTCTTAACATTTTCTTAACTGTATTATATACATTACACGTGCTGGGTAGATTATTTACAGACTGTAATCCATTACTGAATACAAATTACATGATGGAAATTGTAGTTAGTAACGTCATCTATTACGTTGCACATTTTAGGTAATAAAATCTGATTACTTTTTGATTACTTTTGAAACATTTGTCACATTGATTTGAATAGAAAAATCTTGTAGCATATTAGCATATAAAAATGCAGAGAAAAACAAAACAAATTTCACTCTTTGTTATCAACAACGTGAAGTGCATTAAACATGTCAGACTTTCTCAAACTGGGGTTTGTGTAGGAACGCCAGGGGGTTCGGAAATTAATGAAAAGGTAATAAGTAAAAATATGTTAAAATGAAACAATTAAAATAAAACACTTACTAAAAATATTTTACTTGTTTATGCTGTGTGGCCTCTCAAATTTCTTATGTGTGCAATTCCACAAAACTGGAAGAATTTCCAAACATATACAAGCAATAGGCTTTTTTAGAAAGGAAATTGGGGAGAATCTTAAAAATGAGAAGAATTATGGAGAATCTGTATATTTTTAATAATTTACTGCCTTTTTGTGAATATTACTGTAAGTATTCATGTAACTAAACAGTAACTGTATATAGTATATATAGTAATGGCATATATCTGATTACAAGTATTTTAAAGTGTAATATAATCGAATTACAAGTATTTAATATTAGGAATCTGATTGCGTAATCCAGATTATCCAAATCCATTATGTTGCCTCTTAAAATACCTCGCTTTGAACTAATTCTAAGGCAGGTATCCTTTGTGGAGAAACAATCCCAGAATGCATTGCAACAAGTTCAGTGAAAGAGTAATGCATTTAGCAAGTAGCTTATTTTTAGTACTTAAACCCTACCAAAAGACTAAGCTTAAATAGTTTGGTGTGTGCGCTTTTTGGAATGAAAAGAGTAAAGAGAGGCCTGTCATGCGAGTAGAGTAGGATCTCTCGACTCCGAGTGATGGTTAATAGCTGGAGAGTGTGAAGGAGGAGAGGTTCCCTGACAGCTGGCGGCCCTGCAGGAGTCAGTGGCTCCACATGGGGCTGCGGGTACTGAAGAGGTTGCCGGAGATCTCAGCAGGGAAAGGAGGCCTTTCTAGTACCGCTGGGCTTTATCTGACTACTGGCCATACCACAGGGACCAAGTGCACATCGACACCTAAAACTCAACTACAGCTCTGTTGTGTACAAGTGATCTGTGATACACAACAGTCATCAGTGCACATGTATAACACTCATTCTCTTGTACAGTAAGGGCTTCCCTGTGGAATTCTGCTCCAGTAAGGATGGGGAATGTCTCACAGGCCCTGCAGATGGAGACCAGCATCTGCCAACTGAGTCTAAGAGATGCAACACAGGTAATCAGATGACAGCAAGCCCTGGCACGTCTACAAACATGAATGAGACTAAACCATAGAGGATCTGGCGGATGGCCATCAATCTGAAATCAAACGCAATGGGGTCTTCCAAAAAACCCACTAATGAAAGGGAGGTTGCTGTGATTTCTATATTTTATACACTTGTGTTCAAAAGTTTGGAGTCAGAAATGTATTTTAATTATATTAAATTGATCAAAAGTGACAGAAAAGACAATTATAATGCTACATTTCACAATACACATACAATATTTCACACAATTACTGGTTTAATGCATTTTGATCAAATCAACAAAGCCTTGGTAAACATAATAAACTTCTTACCAAAAATTACCAACCCCATACTTTTGAACAGTATTGTACTTTATTTTGAAAGATGGCGGTCAAAGTCCAAAATGACAAAAAGCACCATAAAAGTGGTCCATGTGACTTATAGGTCAATATGAACTCTTTAAAAAAAAAATCCGAACAATGAAATTGAGGTCCAAAACAACACTTGGACCCCATTGACGTTCATTGTATGGAGAAAAAAACACTGAGCCATTTACCAAATTTTTTGTTTCAATGATTAAAGATTGGAACAACATAATGGTGAGCATATGAATATATTTTGAATGAACTGCGGTTTGTGGTCGCAAAAATCAGCAGAGACCAATAAAGAAAACAAACAGAAGAAACTGGTCAAATAAATAAATAAAATAATATATATATATATATATATATATATATATATATATATATATATATATATATATATATATATGAATACAAGGCTGTAACCATCATAAATACTGAGGGGGATAATGTTCTGTTTGAAGAATATGGGTGTTGAAATGGTTGATTCTTAAAGATTTGTACATTTGGTCTCTTCAAATTCTGAATATGTATTTACAATCCTGTATGTGCAAATACAATACATCACTTTCTATGATTTTTTTGGTGTGATAAGTGTTGATACCTGACTACATGGTTGTGCAACGTGTGAGATCATCTTCTAACGTTAGGTATGTGAAGTGCCAAACATCAGGTGGAGTTGTCTGCTATTTCTGTGTGTAAGTAGTGTGTGAACATGAGGAGGTGGGTGGAGCTGGGAGGGGTTTGAAAGTCCAGCAGGGATGGGGACAGGGCCACAGGTGAGATCTCAATAAATTACACTCTGAAGTGGTCATTAATTATAGATGACATCCCAGTCAGACCAGCGATTTCATTTGAAATGAGGAGCAGTGTGCATAGCGCTGGTGCCCTGGGCCCTGGTGTGATGGCTTACGTGTGTGTGTGTGTGTGTGTGAGTGTGAGAGAGAGAGAGAGAGAGCAGTGGGTCAAACAGTCTTAGCTCCTGCATTAGCTTTTTGATGAGGACCCTCATTACGCTAAACGGCCCTCTATGGTTCAGCCTCCCTCCGACTTGAGGAAAGGTTAAACAGAGAATAATTAAAGATGACCGCCTCAGGCTGAGCATGTCACCCTTAAGGAGACACTCTGGTCAGCGGTAGGCTGTTTCAAAGACGGCTCAGTAGAGCTCAAGCGCTCCTCCCTGGTCAGTATCATACGGCTAAAATAAATCACACATTAGTAACACTTGGCGTGAATGTGGAAATGGCTACAATGCAATAATTAACAACGAAAAGCCTTGAGCAAGTCTTTAAAATTTGTAAAAAATAAAATAAAATGTTTAAGATTTTTTTTATGTTTTTGAAAGACATTTCTTTGATCAAATACACAGTAAAATAGTAATACTGTGATATTATTAAAAATTTTAAATAACAGTTTTCTATTTCAATATATTTTAAAATGTGATTTATTCCAGTGATGGCAAAGCTAAAATTTGCTCAGACATTTCTTCTTATCATTTTGAAAACAAATTTTTGGTGGATTCATTGAGGAATATACTTTTTAAAAGAACAGCATTTGAAATAGAAGTATTAAATATGAAAATCTAAATATTAATTTCCTTCTTAAAAACAGAAGAATCTTACTGACCCCAACATTTTGAACAGTATACTGATAAAAAAAAAAGAAGAAAAAAAAAAAAAAAAGAAAAGTGAAAGTAAAAAGCATACATCTACTGTATGAACAGATGCATGGAAAATCATTTTTTGGTATCCATGGAAAAAAATAAAAATAAAAAGATTTGGAAAAAAAAACAATCAAAGTTATTTGAAGGCTTTAAATGTTCTTTTAAAGCAAATTATGTGGAAAGATTGAGTTTGACTTTTTTCACCACGATACCATATAGCTATTATTGTTAGTATTGTCAAATCTGAATTTAATATGGGATCTGCATCAAACATTGTAATAGGCTTTCAAACGGCATTGTTTTTTTGTTTTTTAGATGGCAGTGAAGATTAATACCAACTTAAAAAAAAAATCACATGGTTATTTCTGAGGAAGACAACCACAAGACCACTCATTTAAAAAGACGGCACACGTAGTGTAATAATAAAGTTCCCAAAGCCGAAGACAACTGAGACACTTTCTTTTCTCCTTTTTCTCATCATCTTGAAGACAGAGATTATCTTGGAAGCGCATGAATGATCAGCGATGAGAGAGAAAGTGTACTTTAACGAGTCCACGCGACGCTGCCATACTGATTGTCTGCTTTTAATCCTCGACCTCATTATCACCCTCTGGTCTTACTCCAGCAGTAAATTAATCTATCTGCAAAGTGTCAAATCTTCTCACTTTCCTCCTGGTAATCACCCGAGGTGCAAATAAAACTAGGGAGCCGGGTTCGCTCAAGACCCCGCGTCCGTTATCAACAAGACGATGCCGTGTTATAATTAAAAACCAATTGGCCATTGTTGGGTTGCTCATTAAGCCGATCAAATATTTGTGTCTTCGCTAAGGTCAATGCAATGACATTCAATAACAGGCAATGTTAACAGGAAAAACATGTTAGAGATTGGAAAAGTTGCATGGAGAAAACAGCCAAAAAGTCATGAAAAAGATGCTAATTTCAGTGCTACGTTATATTAAGAAAGAGAAGACTGGCAAAATTGTACCAATGGCCTAACATGGATATACTAGACCTATGCTTGCTAGCCTAAAGCAATATGGTTAATGGTCTAAAAACATTTGTATGAAGTAACCAGTAATGCACAGGCAAAAAACATTGATCAACTGGACGAAAAACTGGGTTGACTACTCATTCTACAAAACGGGTGGCATTAGTGTCTGATGCCAACTGATACAGACATTTTTTAAAGACAAAATTTTGTAACTGGTTCTCTTAACCATACACACAAACGTATGTACATACATGTACTTTAAAATCCACCTATCAAATTTGAAATAGCCCCTGTTTCATTGACTATGCATCAAAGTCCATAAAAACCCTCCAGCACCTTTAACTGTAAGCAAGATATGCATGTCCTTTGCTTCAGTAATATGATGATATATTAAAACAGTTACATATTTGTAAAAGGTTCCTAGAAAAATCCAACAAAAAAATCTGCAATACCTTCCTAACTATGATCATACATTATTGAGGGAGAAAAGATACTATGTAATAGAGAGAGATCTAAACCCATTCTCTCATGTGAATTATTTATCAAATTCAAATAACAGATGGTATAATTTTCTTAAAATATCTTAATCATTATTCAAAAGACACAGTGGTATAAAACGGTTCCTGTACACAGACTCTTGTGTGATCAGAATGCTGTTTGATTATTCCCACACAGATCTGAATCAACACCAACAGTCAACATTCATGCCTTCTGTCTTCTGGCCAATCCTGATTTCCTCAAATTAAAATGTTATCTGCTCGCCAGGTTTGAAAAATAGTATCGCACGTAGAAAGTATAATTATCATTTGATTATTAAAAGACTCTCCTGAAGGTCTTGTGTCATCACGGTGATGGAAAAATGATGTCAAACTACCCAAGCAAATTCAATTACCCAACCAATTACTCGCCTGCGTTCGTACTGACTTATTGGGACATTAAATATTAATGGGAGCATGGATATCAAATTTGCTCATCATTAGAAGGTGCACACATTGTGGGCTAATCACAGATGTTCCACATCACTCAGATCCTTTCAGCAAAGAATGAAACACTCCAACACAAAGGAGCACCTACATCTGTTGCTTGAAAGCTCTGCTAGTGCTAAAAGATTAGGAAATAGTACATCTATTTACATTGAGTAAACCTGTGTCACTATATGTTACTCCAATAGCAATATATATGATAACATAAAGGTGAAGTGTATAATATCTGCCACACTGGCATCAGTAAATGCAGATGCAAAAGTAATGAATGTTTTCAAACAGGTTCCCTTTCAGTCGTTCACGTTCGACGTAGTCGACTGGCTCCCTGGCGTGATCCCATTCAGTCGACGTCGACTACGTCACCGTTCAGGGATTCATACGCAACCGAGACGTTTCCTGGTCTACTATTGGCTTGACAAACAGAAAATCCCGCCCCAAATTTACACCATTGGTTGAGCAGGGCGGCTTAAACAAACAAGACAAAGCATTAAAAACACCACAAAGAGCCACAATGTTTAGCCTCTTTAGGGAAATCAATTTATTTATAGTTGCCTCTCAATATTAAGCCTTTAAAAAAAATCCATACTAATATTCAGATTGTGCGATTTTCTGGTAGGGGTGGTATTGGGTAGTAACTGATTACATAATCAGATCCCCTAAATTAAGTACTTGTAATTAGATTATATTACGTTTTAAAATCAGACTATGCCATTGGTTACATGATTACATATTCACACAATGGCTGTAAATCATTCAGAACTTATTGATTCTCCCTAATTCTTCTTTTTCACATTTTAAATGTTCCTTTCTAAAAAAAACATATCGATTATATCCAATCAGAATGTCTTCTAGTTTAATGCACTTCATGTTGTTGATGATAAAAAATTGAATATGTTTTAATTTTTCTTAGAATTTTTATATCAATATGGTAAAATATTATTCTCTTCAATTCAATGTGATTAGGTCAAAAGTAATCTAAAAGAATTCAAAAAGTAGTTTGCACCTTAAAATGTGTAATGTAATAGATTACTTTACTAACAAAAAATTTTGCCAAGTAATTTGAAATCAGTAATGGACTTAAATTTCATATGTAATGTACCCAGCACTGTATATATATATATATATATATATATATATATAATAAGTGTATATTATCACTATAATTAATTAATAGGTTTTTTTATCAGACTACATCCTATCCAGTACTGGTGCATTTAGTCCTTATAATCTTGAAAGTTGTGGCCTTAAACAATATTTCTCGATCTCTTAAGCACATATTAACTTCTAGTATCACATTAAAAACATTCTTCTTTCAGACTAAGGGCCAGATTTACTAACAACTTGCGCCAGCGCAAATCCTCTTTTGGCATTAAGAAGCTACTGTCAGGATTTACTAAAGACACCCAGTGAGAAGTAAGCGCTGAAGAGGCTTGGACAGTTATTTTTGTGGCTGACCTTATCTTACAGTATATGCATTTTGTAGGAGTTTCCCTTTGAGACGCAAAATTTATGGGTGTATTTAAATGAATCATGCAAGGTGATTTACTAAGGCTTACGCTAGTCAATTTACTGCTATTTGCGCCATAATTTAACGTCCAAAAATAGCATGTCTTATTCCAGACGCTAAATTGCGCTGCTCTTGGTAGATTGTGTTGGTTATTATGGAAATGATCCAGCTGCGTCTGTTCTTTAATGTGTGCGTCATCAGCAGATCATGCGCAGAACTTTCCACTCCCATTGGCACTTTTATGGGATTGCGCTCTCACGCTAATTTGCCCTGTTTAGTAAATATGGCTCTAAGAAGGATATTCTGCTCAAGATCAGATTTTAGGATCCATAACAATACAATCCCACATCTTCATCTAATTTTAGGGAAGCAAAAGCATGGCAGGAGTCTCAAAGACACACCTGAGGGGGGAGGAGAGTTATCAGGGCAATACACCCAGTAGACACGCTGGCGAGCTTACAGATCGAGATGACAGACAAAACAGTGTTGGTGAAGTGTTTGCTGTTAACACAGTAATAGATAAAGAGCGGTACCTGCTGTTAAACTTTTCTGGATGTTTCTCTCTCATAATGTGGAATCGTTGAGCGATGGATGCATCCTACAAAAGGAGAAAAAAGCAAATCAGATCAGTTTTTTTATGCACACCGTTATACCGCCATCAATGTTTCGTGAGCTTCTGACAATGCTTCGTTAGGGGCCTTTGACATATTAAACTCGTGTGTCAGATTCTCTCATCATCCGATGTGCATCTGGGTCTCAAAATCTTGAATTTGACAAAACAGCTGTGTGAAGATGAAAAGACAACAGATTGAGGATTGCATTGAATGGTTTCATGATGGTTTTATCATGGGCCATTAGCTATAAACAAAAGCCCCGCGTCAGAGACGTCGCAGACAAGAGACGTGTTTATTTTAAAACCAGATGAATGTATTTTAAAACCCGACAAAAAAACTAAATTCCTTTCCCCACACAACATCAGAGCACCAATTACGGGCCTGATCTCCCTTGCACGTGACTGGAAACAAGTTTGGGCTCTGTGCATATGTATGCGTGTTAACAGATAAGGTGTTTGCGATTCTTTGCTGGGGTTCTAGCCAACGATGATGAGTATTGACAAGAGGACTGAACACGTGGTTGGGCTAATTAATCGCACACATGTACAGGATGCTGCAGCTCTGCTGGCACCCGTCGCAGATACTCTTCCAATCTGACATCTGCGGGTTAGAGGTTCGGATGCACTTGCCATGCGCCTTGCATGTACTTTGTGTACTGTAAATGTTTTGTTGCTATGGTGATGTATAGAGACGGTGGTTGGAATGTAAACGGACTATATGTCCTGATTGAGAAATGTAGATTCCGAAGGCCTGATCATTTGTAAGGACAAAAGGGAGAAGCAAGACAAACTTGACATTTTATACACCTTATAGAAGATATGCAGATTTCATTTAGCAGGTGCTGAAGGGGTTAAGAATATAATTAATCGTTATAGACAGGGTGTAAATAAACTTTTTTTCTTCTACACACATGACAAGTGAATTGAGAAAATGTACTATATTTCTGAATGGCCATGAAACTGTATTTTTATAATTTGTTTAAAGGTGACCTATAATTCAAAATTGAATTTACCTTGGTATAGTCAAATAACAAGAGTTCAGTGCATGGACATGACATAGAGTGAATCTCAAACTGGACTGTTTTCGCGTTCTCATTTAATTCACGTTTATGAAAAACACCCCTGAAAAACGGTCGGTTCTCCACACAATACCGACTGTGACGCAATAGTCGGGATCATTAATATGTACGCCTCCAAATATTTGCATAATGCCAGCCCTCAATGCCAGGCGGAACTGCGCAGCCGAAGCATGGCAGTTGCTCAGTGTGGATGCACATGAACACAAAAGTATTTTTTAGTTCCTTCATCTGAGCCTCTGAAGAAACAATGGGTTAATTTTATTTTCTCTGGAAATTTCCAAACATTTCACCGACTGTTTCCTCAACTTGGGCCAATACAGAGCTGGCCTCGGATCGAGCTACCAAGCAACACTTTCTGATGTGTAATTGTTCAAGTTCAGACAGGTAATCTTTCTCTCAAAATCGTTCAATACTGTTTATGCATCAGTAAGTCAAGCCAGTGACTAAAATATCAGCTTCACATCGTTTCTTTTAGTAGGATGAAAATAATCGTATTTAAATTGTGAACAAATTATATACAGAAAGCGATCAAAGAACAATCTTTCCACACAGCGCGAGTTTATCTGGACACTTGCCAAACTCGTTATGAAATCAATGACGCACGTTACTGCACAACGAAGCTCTTACTGTATTTACATCATCGTGTTTGCATTGGTGAAAGCAGAGAGAGTGCAGAAACTGCTTTGCAATGATTAGATCTTCATTCTCGCGATCAACACACTGTCATCTGCTCAATGCTCATCACGGCAACATTTTATGTGATGGGAATAGATCTAAATACTTTAAAAACATCTCACGATTCGTTAATCTCGATAGCTGTTATAGTAAAAACGTATAATAGCAGTAGTAAAAGTATTCGGGAGAGAGTTTCACATGTAATGCGTTGCTATTTCATATGCAAGCATGTCAGCCAATCACAGCAGTGGCCGCGGTTACACTGAATCCCACAGCAGACACGCCCCTTCAAACAGAGTGTTCAAATCAGAGGCTAAAAGCAGGCTAGGAAAAATGCCATTTATTTCTAAATTATGATTATTTTTTATCTAAAAAACATACTAACATTATGAGGGTAACCCAGGAAACATTATAAAATAATAAAAAAAAACATTCTAGGGCACCTTTAAAGTTACATTTTTGTTGGCATATTATTGAGATGTTGAATATTCACAGAAAACAGCAATACGGCACAAAACTGTTTGACCTATGATGAATACAGTGGGACATTTTCTGATGATTTTCTGAATGAGCAAAAAAAAGATATGTCAAAATTAAACAGTTAATGGGCTCTATGCACGGCGGTATTTCCGGTGAAGGTCTAAGGATGCTGGATTACTTCTGCCGATCGTAGAGTCCAATGCTATACCGAGAATTTATATTGGTTTTTATACTCTATTGCTATACTAAAGAAACGTTAGTCACAAAAACAGACAAAACAGACACACTCCTCATTTTGTTTATGCTTCTGTGTTTATTATATTAAATAAACATAACTATATATAAAATTACATCTAAACGTATTAAAGTTTCGTTTCAAAGACGAGAGGACAGTAAATTTTGAAGACTCTGCCATAATCCCGTTTTCCTCGGTTTTCCTCCGCTTTAAATCTCCCCAACCGGAAACGCACGAGCATCCTTGCGTCAAACGCGGAAGTTATGCGTGCATATAGCCCATTGGATTGAAAACTGAAACTGGAAAGTTCTGCGCATGTGCAATGACGTAGAAATAGTGTAATGACGTATGACGCACATAACAAGCTATTGTTGTTGAATATAGTTAAAAAATTTGATATTTCTTTTATTGAATAAAAAATGTTTTCAATAAAAGGGTTCACTGTTTAGAAGATTTGAGTTAAATTTCCAGAATATAGTTTAATAAATGACTGTAGTGTCATTCTAAAAATTTCTTTCTACTCATTGTCTGTGAAGTGGTGCAGGACAGTCCTTGCTTCAGACCCGAAATAGATCAATAGTAAGCCTGCTTTTTAAAACAAAGAAAAGAAGCGATGGCAGGATGATGGTTAGTATACGGGTCCTCTCAATCAGCTCCCTAGTTCAGTAGTCACTGCACTGATCAGGGAGTCGGCCATTTTAAGGGCTGTCTCAATCGCAAAATCCTTCCAGTGTACTGAAACGTTCGCTCCCTCAAAAGTCCCACAATGCACTGTAAAAACCAGGGAGCATCGATGCTCACTGTGTTCCTTTAATGGAAGTTCTGAAGCACAAAATAAATCATGTGAGCCAACTCACTATACATAATGACACGCAATATATAGTTTTTCAAAATAAAAACCATTATTTAATTATATTTAAGCATAAACATACATCATTAAACAGATAATGAACATAATCTAGCTAACATTTATCATTTATTTACAACTGAAATTTTGCATCTATATGTAACAAGCAAAGTATTTATCATAATTTATTTAAACAACATTAAAAAAAATAATGTCAGAAAGATATCAGTGTCCCAATGTGTAGTGAGTCAGGGTCCTTACTGTCTTTACCAGTGCCTGAATTAGTATACACGACATACTGGTTCACGACCTAGAAAGCTAGGGAGTTGATTGAGACGCACCCAACGTCAACGGCGGGAAACTCTGTAAACTCTTGTCCAAAGATCAATTCCAATGTGAAGCTTATGACAAATGTGCACATCAACCCGATCACTTTCATCAGTGTTCGGATTCATTTCCGAAAAGTGTCCATGCAAACGTGGCTAATGATGCTAAAATGTATGGAGGGAGATCAGTGTACAAAATACAAAAGCATTAGTGAACTTGGGTGTGCTCAGAGATAAAAAAAAACTTGCAGAAACTTTCTCCTATACCTCCCTCTCTTTCCCCCCCAAGACCCAAACACACTCATAGGACCATATGTGAATCCAGCCCCTCCAATGAAACCACCTCCACACAGAAGACCCCCTGCTAGCTCACTGCTGAAAAATGTTTTAGTGGAAGCCAAAAAAATCAATTCCTTTACTGTTGACATCTTTTAAACCCGCTGTTAGTTGCAGAGCAAAGCGAGGCCCGGGGTCCCACCAGGCTCCGTTTTCTTCAACGCAGAAGAAGAAGAAAGGTAAAATGACAGGTGTATCTAAAAGATTGTATTGCTCTTTTCTTACAAACTGCACAATATATGAAAACATGAGAGCAAAGGCACGGTCTCCCCTCGGCCTGGCTCTGGTTTGATGCCCGGCGCTGAAACCAAGGAGCTTTCAGAGACGTCATCGCATCCGGCGTCCATGAAGGAGACACCAGATTTCCTTTCATTGACTCTAAAGTTAAAGTTGCAGGCTTGCAGCAGTCAGTCACTCGCTATCTTTCATCTGCCGTTGTCCACCCCTCCCCGATAATTACCACTGCAAAACTCTCGTGACCAAATTAATAAAGGGACATGTGTAATGTTCTCTCATAGTTCACCATTTAGTCCAATTACGGCTTGTCCAGGCAGATGATGTGCCTTCACCGGGAGAGTAATGACTGACATGAGCGCAGGGTCATTAGGAAACAGACTACATTATCTTAGGCGATCCTGTGTGATTAGGGACTGTCTCTAGCTTCTGGCTCTGACCGAAATGATAACACCCCCTGTCTAACAGAGAGGGATATTTCAACTTTGGTATTTAAATGGTACCTAATTACCCAAAATATCACTTGACAGGGTGATCAGTCAACGAGACGAGCGTTAATATGAAGAACAGCTTTGATTTGAGAGAGTTTTTGTTGATGCGTTGCAGATGACAGACATTTCTTATACCAACCTTGTTAGTCTTTGGATTTGACATTTTTTATAAAAGAGTTTGTATTTTTTTGTACTTCTTTTATTCATCAACACTTGCTTATTTTGTTTTAACTTAATGTACTTGCATAAAACATGTCCATGTCCAATTTCCATTTTGTTTAGGGTCCAATTTAGGGTCTCACTATTAACTAACTATTAACTAAGACTTTTGCCTCAATAAACTCCTAATTACGGTTTATTAATAGTTAGTAAGGTAGTTGTTAAGTTTGGGTATTGGGTAGGATTAAGGGATGTAGAATACGGTCTTGCAGAATAAGGCTTTAACATGTGCTTTATAAGTACTAATAAACAGCAAATATCCTAGTAAAATGCATTTTAATAAGCAACTAGTAAATAGTGAGAATTGAACCCTAAATTGTTACCGGAATTTGGAAACTTAAACAACTTAAAAGTTAAAGAACTTGTGCAGATGCTGTGATACCCTTTTGTGTTTTGTTGCAAATGTCTTGAATTGCCCCTTTCTGCTCAAATGTTCTTGCTCTATCTTGTCTGGCAACAGCTGCATTTGTTGGTTGTTTAGTTCCTACAGTTCATATACATAATTACGGAAGACATTGTTTTTCATTTGCATAATCTGCTAAGTAATTATGAGCACGACTTGCTCTGTAATCTCTATTGGTTTACAGTTGTTTTCAAAAGGAATTTGTGTTTTCATGTAAAATGTGATAGGAAAAATATCACTTGATCCCACTGAGATTTGCACTTCTCTTTAATCCAAACAAACAACTAAATTTGTCAACGCATTGAAATTTTAAATTCATAAATCACAGTGCAGAATATATTGTAGCCGAATGATTACTGAGACCGAGACCTAGAGATCTATCTATCTATCTATCTATCTATCTATCTATCTATCTATCTATCTATCTATCTATCTATCTATCTATCTATCTCTCTATCTATCTCTATCTATCTATCTATCTCTATGTCTGTCTGTATATATCTATCTATCTATCTATATATCTATCTATCCATCTCTATGTCTGTCTGTCTATATCTATCTATCTATCTATCTATCTATCCATCTCTATGTCTGTCTGTCTATATCTATCTATCTATCTATCTATCCATCTCTATGTCTGTCTATCTATCTATCTATCTATCTATCTATCTATCCATCTATCCATCTCTATGTCTGTCTGTCTGTCTATATCTATCTATCTATCTATCTATCTATCTATCTATCTATCTATCTATCTATCTATCTATCTATCTATCTATCTATCTATCCATCTCTATGTCTGTCTGTCTATATCTATCTATCTATCTATCTATCTATCTATCTATCCATATCTATGTCTGTCTGTCTATATCTATCTATCTATCTATCTATCTATCTATCTATCTATCTATCTATCCATCTATCCATCTCTATGTCTGTCTGTCTATATCTATCTATCTATCTATCTATCTATCCATCTCTATGTATGTCTGTCTATATCTATCTATCTATCTATCTATCTATCTCTATGTCTGTCTGTTTATATTGATCTATCTATCTATCTATCTATCTATCTATCTATCTATCTATCTATCTATCTATCTATCTGTCTGTCTGTCTATATCTATCTATCCATCTATCCATCTCTATGTCTGTCTGTCTATATCTATCTATCTATCTATCTATCTATCTATCTATCTATCTATCTATCTATCTATCTATCCATCTCTATATCTATCTATCTATCTATCTATCTATCTATCTATCTATCTATCCATCTATCCATCTATCCATCTATCCATCTCTATGTCTGTCTGTCTATATCTATCTATCTATCTATCTATCTATCTATCTATCTATCTATCTATCTATCTATCTATCTATCTATCTATCTATCTATCTATCCATCTCTATGTCTGTCTGTCTGTCTATATCCATCTATCTATCTCTATGTCTGTCTGTCTATATTGATCTATCTATCTATCTATCTATCTATCTATCTATCTATCTATCTATCTATCCATCTCTATGTATGTCTGTCTATATCTATCTATCTATCTATCTATCTATCTATCTCTATGTCTGTCTGTTTATATTGATCTATCTATCTATCTATCTATCTATCTATCTATCTGTCTGTCTGTCTATATCTATCTATCCATCTATCCATCTCTATGTCTGTCTGTCTATATCTATCTATCTATCTATCTATCTATCTATCTATCTATCTATCTATCTATCCATCTCTATGTCTGTCTGTCTATATCTATCTATCTATCTATCTATCTATCTATCTATCTATCCATCTATCCATCTCTATGTCTGTCTGTCTATATCTATCTATCTATCTTTCTATCTATCCATCTATCCATCTCTATGTCTGTCTGTCTATATCTATCTATCTATCTATCTATCTATCTATCTATCTATCTATCTATCTATCTATCTATCTATCCATCTCTATGTCTGTCTGTCTGTCTATATCTATCTATCTATCTCTATGTCTGTCTGTCTATATTGATCTATCTATCTATCTATCTATCTATCTATCTATCTATCTATCTATCTATCTATCTATCTATCTATCTATCTATCTATCCATCTATCCATCTATCCATCTCTATGTCTGTCTGTCTATATCTATCTATCTATCTATCTATCTATCTATCTATCTATCCATCTATCCATCTCTATGTCTGTCTGTCTATATCTATCTATCTATCTATCTATCTATCTATCCATCTCTATGTCTGTCTGTCTATATCTATCTATCTATCTATCTATCTATCTATCTGTCTGTCTGTCTGTCTGTCTGTCTATCTATCTATCTATCTGTCTGTCTGTCTGTCTGTCTGTCTGTCTCTCTATCTATCTATCTATCTATCTATCTATCTATCTATCTATCTATCTATCTATCTATCTGTCTGTCTGTCTGTCTGTCTGTCTGTCTGTCTGTCTGTCTGTCTATCTATCTATCTATCTATCTATCTATCTATCTATCTATCTATCTATCTGTCTGTCTGTCTGTCTGTCTCTCTATCTATCTATCACAGACTTGTTGTATGTAAATGTGAACACTGGACAGAATGTTTTATAAATCAATACTGATTTATGAAATGACATTCAATGACATCAATGACATCGACTAACATTTGTCCAAGCATGTCTCCCTCATTACAATTTCTTCTTTTTTTTGAGATGTGTACAAATCTAAACTAAAACAGAGCCGTCAAACCTGTAAATGTCAATTACCGTATTTCCCTTGACATTTCTGGATAATGGCTGACATGCGGTCGCCGTAATAAGCATCATTAGATTTCAGACGGCCCGAGATGCATCAACACACGACGTGTTTGATCGCCGTTCGGTAAGACGAGAACCGTGTAGCGTCTATGGCATATTTCATTCCCAATTGGCAAGCTTTGCTCCTCACTGCAGTGATGAGAGATGGCTTTGTTAATGTAATAGATGCTCTTGGCATTTCAAAAAGCACTCAGCCCTCTTGATTAGCTCATTTAGTCTTATTACTTAGGGGCCTTATTCACTTCTTCATTCATAAACTCCACTCACAGTCATCACATACTGTATCATGGTTAATAGACTAGACCAGCACACCGGTCAGACGCGTATAAAGCGAGTCCCTCTCTGTTTATTGGGAGGGAAAGAGTACAAGTATGCTGATTGTTAAGGGGTCACATGGGGTCTTCACATCCTCAAATACAACTTTAATTCGTTAACTCACCATGCCAATAGAGAAGTAATTGTTCACGATGCTGTACGGGGCTGGATCTCCTCCTTCGTCTTTGTCTAGGGGAGTGATGTCAATCTTCCACCTGTCCAACATCACTTCAGTGCTGTTCTCAATGTCCTTGAGAATCTGCAGAAGACTTTCTCCATCGTAGCCTGAAACCCAAAGGTCACATTACAATTTAGGGTTTGGCTCTATTGAGCACCAGCTATTTAAAGACAAGGAACTGACAAAATAGTAATATTTTGATCTAATTAGTCATGAATGAGTAAAACATCTGTGAAAATACTACAGTGATAATAGAGGTTTCCCAAGAGCTCATCAATCCACAGAGAGAATTTAGGTTTAAGGATTCCCACAAAGTTTCATTCGTGCAGCAAATTAAAATATTGAACAGACTTAGATTACCTCCACCCCAGAGCAGGCACCTTGCGAGGTCATTTCCTGTGCCGAGAGGAAGTACACACACAGGAGGATTCTGTTCATAGTTGCATTTATCTATGGAAAAGAACAGCATATATATATATATATATACACACACATACATACACACACGTATGTATAAATTTTAAAATATTGCTGGTTTTATATAAGTTATATATAACCAGCAATATTTAAAAATGAATACGATGGTTACAAATTTTACCAGATTTGTAAAGTAAAACATTTACATAAACCTACGTCAACACAGGAGAATACGTTTATGCTAATTATTGTTCATACCGGTTTCAAAATATAAGTTTATACCCTCGCTTTGATTTAGCATGTTTTGATGTCCACAAGTTCTTGTACAAGAAATTACAGTGGCTGTAGCATTTATATAGTAAAGAAGTGGCCAAATATTAAAGATTAAGTGGACATTTGAATAAAATGTTGTTTGGCCAATATTAAACATTGATTTGATCATGCTGTAAAGTTTTACAACAACAATCACCATGTCGGTGCCCTCGGCAGGCAATTGTTGTAATGCGTAATGTACGCATTAAGTTGATTGTTTATATTATAAATATAACATTATGTATTTAACAGTGTTGTTTAATAAAATCAAATGATAACTTGCTTTTGATACTTTATTTGAACCAATTATTGGTATGTTAAGTAATTTTAACAGCTATTGTTGTTCACTTAGGTTTATTTACATTGCCACAAAAAAATATTATCCGATTACTCAATTAATCATCGAAATAATTGACTGATTTCTCGATTACAAAATAAACATTAGTGACAGCCCTAGATTAGTTAAAACATTTCAAAATGCACCTGCATTGTTTTGCATTTTGTGACTTTCAGTCAAATCATTTTAAAAAATAATTTCAAGTCATATATTTCATCATTGAAGTTTTCTTTTAAAAAACGTGTTAACATATCTTGTTCTCATGAACCCAATATCGTGTATCATCTCGTCTTGTGTATCGTCATACCCCTAAAAAAATGTAACTTTCCAACAACAAAATTGTGGCCAGTTAAAATGCTGAGTGGCTAGTAACTATATACTGTATACACACACACAAACATATATATATATATATATATATATATATATATTAGGGGTGGAACGGTACACAGAAGTCACGGTTCGGTTCATTCCTCGGTTCAGACATCACGGTTCGGTACGATTTCGGTACAATGGAGTGAAAAGCAAAGCAAAAATGCAGAAGGCATTTTTATAAATGTCTTAAACCTTGTATTTTTTAAAATAAGTTTTATTAATAAAGGCATAGAACCAGTTTATTTGTAGTGCACTGACAGTAGTTTTATATAATTAGTTTATTAATTAAATTATTAAAAAGACGAAAAGACCTTGAGATATGTTTGGTAATTGTACCTGAATGAATTTAAAATTAATTTGCTATTTCAGATCAAGATATTTGTTTTCCTTCATTTTAATTAACTAACTTTATTCGCATCTGAATTATAAATAATTGATTTCCGTATAAAATAATACTACCATAAAAACTTTTGTTAACAGTTGTAGGTTACAGTTTGACAAGAGTTTAGAGTGTGACAAAAGCACAATGTTGTGTTTTATTGCCAGTGTACACAAATATAAGTAAACAATTTGCAGTTTTAATGATGTCCTGTATGAAAAAAATGACGGAGTATGTTTTTACGTTTCCACTGTTCGATCGCCCGTGCCTCTCTCTCTCACACACACACACACACACACACACTGTTCATCGCGCGATTCGCGCCCGCGCCTCTCTCTCTCTCGCACGCGCGCGCACACACACACACACACACACTGTTCATCGCGCGATTCGCGCCCGCGCCTCTCTCTCTCGCGCGCGCGCACACACACACACACACACACACACACACACACACTGTTCATCGCGCGATTCGCGCCCGCGCCTCTCTCTCTCTCGCACGCGCGCGCACACACACACACACTGTTCGATCGCGCCTCTCTCTCTCTCGCACACACACACACACTGTTCATCGCGCCTCTCTCTCTCTCTCTCTCTCTCTCTCTCTCTCTCTCTCTCTCGCGCGCACACAGACACACACACTCCTGCATTGCAATCTTGATCGCAGCCTGTTCATTGCTGCGTTAACAGTCACACCAAAAGCGAATAGAGCGAAATTTATCGCTATTTAAGAGGTTTTTTTTTTTATTTGTACCGTGTATTCTGCGTGCAAATTCGTGCACCGAACCGTGACGCCCGTACCGTTCCGGTTCAATACGAATACATGTACCGTTCCACCCCTAATATATATATATATATATATATATATACACACACAGTACACTATATGTACTAACTAGAGTATATATGTATGCAAATATGTGTATGTATGAATAATGGAATAAATGGCAATGTCAAAATACAGTGGTTCTTTTCTGATACACTCCTCTGAAAGCATCCAGTGTATTACTCGGTCTTTGTTTTGATTGATAAAAAAATGGAGGCAATTTTTGACAAATAAAGGACTAAATGAGGAAACGGTCATCTAAAAAAAAATTATAATCACCTGCGGAGACTATTCTTCAGATGATATAAATAATATGCCATTTCTTGAAGAAAGATAATCATCCTATTTGGCCCCGAAAATACAGATACGAATGTAATAGCTTTAGTTCTGTGAAAAATACGTATTTGACTATTTCGACAAATATAACAAAATCACTTCTGTATAAAAGAACCTCTGAAACAACAAGAAAAGCCTTTTTTTTGCAGCAGATGTCATTACGTTAAGAAGTTTAACTTTAGCTTGCTGTTTTTATTATATCTATAATGAAAACTTTCTGGATTTAATTTACAATATGGCAACAGTATGGAAGCCCAGATCCACATGAATCCAGCGTTTAATTGCTCTAATGACCAAGGGCCAGTGTGTTTTGGGTTTCAATTTTCACATCATCTGAACTCACCTATTTCATCAAGAATCCATCCAACGGTACCATCTCCACCACAGGCCAAGACTCTGAAGTCTGGAACATCTCTAAAGAAATTTAAGCTGAACTGAAAAGAGTTAAAGTATTTAAAGAAAACATATTTAACCACAACTTTATACTTGTACAACTGTTAAGTATTCTATATGAATTAATTTAGTGAAAGATAACAAGGTTAATGAGTCAATAGACATTTTTTCTAACAATAATGAAAAGTAAAACTAAAAATATATATTACATTTTATATTTAATAAAAGTATATATAAAAATGGAATCTCTGACTAATATTTTCACTGTGACTAATACTCTTTTGGTGTGGAAGGATGTTAAGAAATATCTAGCTATTCCAAATAAGCTCTCAATAAGCTCTCTTCCCCCACCCATACAGAACATTGGTCTTCGGATCGGAGGTTGAGAGGAGTGTTGGAGTTTGGTCATTTACTTGATAATGGTCAATTGAGGTCATTTCAGTCGTTAAGGCAGGAATTTAACCTTCCCAGTAATGATTTTTATAAATTTCTTCAATTACGGCACTTTTTAGAGTCACACTTAAAAGAAGGCAACATACGATTTGATTTTACTGAAATGGAAAAGCAGCTTTTCTCTTCATTTACACTTAAGAAGATGATCTCGGAGTTATATACATGGCTGTCTAATGTTTGTTCTTAGGTTCAAATTTTAGTGACGAGCAGTGGTTATCTGTTTGTACATGTGTTTTCCCTAAAGGTGTTTCAATTTCGGCCCACGAACAAAATTATACATTTATTCACAGGACTTCTCTAACTCCAGTTTGCCTTTATAAAATGTTCCCCAATTCTTCTCAATTATGTTTCAAATGCAGGGCAGACACTGGTACGGTCATGCACTGTGATCAAATTAAAGGTTACTGGAAGGAGATCCACAAAATTATTCAAAAGATTACTGGACAGATGTTTGATTGTCTCCAAATGTATATCTTCTGAACTGTAAAGCTGGTCTGTGTCTTGATGGTGACAAAGAAAATGTAATGAATTTGTGTTTATATTTAGCGAGAAAATGTATATTATTACCATGGTCAACTCCTCAGATACCCTCAGTCAATATGTGGACGAGTCAAGCCGCTACTCTTCTACCTCTAGAGAAACTTTTTTTTGGTCTATAAAATGTCTGTTTTATATTTACTCCGATATGCCCTGTTGTATTAACTATTATTTCTATTTTTGTTTCATTTCATATGCATATGTATGAACATGTATATCCAAAGATTGTAAGATAATATTTGGCTGTACGAGCTGTTATGAGATACCGGTAACACTGTTGTGTTATTGTAAAACATAAAAAAAGTAAAAAATTAAAGTATATATTATACATATACTAATTGAATTTTTCCACCATATTAGACCTTTATTAACAAATGCAATGCAAATCCATCTTTTCGAAAGCAAAGCCTGTTCAGAAGCTAATCAGATCTACCAAGACAATGTTCATTACAACGTCTTCCGTTCCTTCACAATAATAAAGCTGTAACCGCATGAAGGGACCTTACATGGTAGAGTGGCGTGCAATATAAGACTCTCAATTACTTTACTTATTAGGACATGCAGGCTTGGCAAATCATATTAGACAGCAAAAACAGACGACCAATCGCATGGAAAAAGCAACTTTGAGGATGTTTGAGTATGAAGAAACAAATACTCAGTTTGCTCTAATTGTGTTAGCCATGCCTGTAATTGACAGGACAGCCCGGAGTTACACCTGACAGTCACCTTGACAAAGCAATGTCACATTCTCATCACATGACTACACCAAGTTCATGTGTTATTTCAACAGATGTGACTGTCAATGCATAAAGTCAAAATCTATCTTCTCCACCAGTAGAGAAACGTCAATACATAGGCTACACTTGACCTAGTCAATAGGACTTCAAACACCATAATCAATAAGTTCAAAAGCAAATTGTCTGACAAGGTCACTAAATGGTTTCTGGAGAGGATTGCTCAGTGGGGTGCATTTATAAAATCAGAAAAACCTGGGTAAAATGAATCAGAGGCTAAGAAATTGGACAGAAATCAGCCTTTAAACAAATCCTTTTTTTTTAAATCGTGAATCATTTGATTTGTACCACTAATATAAGATGAAATTTATTGAGATTTGGTACATTAACAAACATTTTTAATGTTTTTAAAAGAAGTTTCTGTAACATTTTACAATGAGGTAATATTTGTTAACATTAGTTAATGTATTAACTAACATGAACTAACAATGAGCAATACATTTGTTACAGTATTAATAAATGTATGCTCACCAGGGCTGCATTTACAGTAAAAATACAATAAAATCAGTAATATTGTGAAAAATTATTACAATTTAAAATGACTTTTTTTCTATTTTATAATATTTCAAAATGTAATTTATTCCTGTGATGGTAAAGCTGTATTTTCAGCATCATTACTCCAGTCTTCAGTGTCACATGATCCTTCAGAAATCATTATAATATGATGATTTGCTGCTCAAGAAAAATTTCTTATTATTATCAATGCTTTTTAAAAAAAAGCAGGATTCTTGAATGAACCGAAACAGCATTTATTTGAAATAGAAATCTTTTGTAAAATTATAAATGTCTTTACTCTCAGTACTAATCAATTTAATGCATTCTTGTACAAAACATATTAATTTGCTTGTCACACTTTAGATTAATCCCATTCTCACTATTAACTAACTATTAACTAAGACTTCTGCCTCAAACTCCTAATTACGGCTTATTAATAGTTAGTAAGGTAGTTGTTAAGTTTAGGTAGTGGGTACGATTAAGGGATGTAGAATATGGTTATGCAGATTAAGGCATTAACATGTGCTTTATAAGCACTAATAAACAGCCAATATCCTAGTAATATGCATTCTAATAAGCATCTAGTTAATAGTGAGAATTGGACCCTAAACTGAAGTGTGACCCATTTCCTTTATTTATTTGCATATGAGAAATATCAATATAAAAATATAAAATAAGTATATAAAATATAGAAATATCAAATAAGTAGTATGATTTTTCCCTGCCAAAAATTATTTTAAGAATCCTGTACAGAATCAAATCACTAATTAAATCAAAAAAAAAAAAATTTGTAACTCATAATGAATTGTTCTGAATTCACACAAATTTAATCGCAAAACCTACAGTATGAACAGTGAATGAAATCGATTTTCTGTCTACCGAAATATTCACCCCTAGTTAATTTACATGGCAACATCCCACAATAACATTTCCACTTTCTTTATTGCTCTTTAAAATTTCATTTTCAAAATATAGTATCAATGAATATTGTCACAGCCCTCACGGCTGTGCACTTAACTCAAAAGTGACCACATCGCTGGCATACTAATAACAAATTCAGTCAGTGATCACAGAGTCTCATGGTTGCGTGCATTTGATTGACACCACCGATGGTATGCGTGATCACACAAGGCCCTGAGAGCGGCAACACACTAACACTAACATGAATCTATTATGACCAGCTGACTGGCAGCACTGGACACTTCCACAGCCTGGCTTTGTTCTCTGCAGTGTTTGTGATGGCGGATCTAACCCTTTAATAATGTCTACATTTGCAACTAAGACACAGACAGAGATTGTCATGCATGAATTAGTGCACATTACCATCAAGCAGTGTCTGCATATACAATATACTGTTAACGTCTGGTTGTCGTAACTCTTATGTAGGATCATAAACTGAGAATGTGCCGCAAAAACAGCTAGACAGGAGTGAGCATTACGCTTCTGTTAGAATGCTAAGGTATTGCCACTCACCCGGGCATGGGGCCGTTCTTGGCCAGGTTGTAGACTTGACGGGGGTTCAGGAGGTACTGGAACATTCGGAAGATCCTAGATAGGACAGAAGTCATGAACAAATCAATGACTAGGAAAAATTACATTAAATGTCAATAAAATTACTTTTGTTTTAAAGTCACCATGCAATCAAAATGGACAATTCTTATTTATTTATTTTTATTGCCGTATTTATTATAAATGTTTTATCTGTGCACATCATTATTATTATTTTTAATTAATGTGCCCTCATAATCTTAAATCAAAAATAACTCCCCTCCCTCTTGAAATGACATCTCTTCTCTTCTCTGATGACGTGTTTACTAGACCAATAGCAAACCACAACCATCCAACCATCCAATCAATTCCCGATGGACAAAATTATGTCCCGCCCTACATTTTTTCTTGTTTGAGAAGCTGTTTCACTCAGATTTACATCACAATAGGGAAGAAAAGACTATCGCAACTTACATTTTGTCCCGACTTTAACATTTTGGTGAAGTTGATCTTCTATAAACTGGTCCCACACTATAAAAAATGCTTGTAATTTTTACAGAAAAACTGTAATATTGCTACAGTAAAACCTGTTAATTGGTTAACTGCAAGTTGCCTTGAAGTACAGTTTATGGCAAAAAAAAATCGTTTAACATTACATTATATGTAACTAATTTGACAAATTTATGGTATTTGGAATTAAAACTATGAATTACTGTATAATTTACGGCAAAAAAAAAACAATTAAACATTCCCAGGACAAGACCCTGTGACATCAAATATGACTATTTTATTAAAATAGTTTAGTTTCTACTTATTTTTGTTATCACTAAAGTACATTAGGGTGTTTTTGATACAGTACACGTACAGTTATTTAGTTCATGAACCGTTATGTTGCTTTTATTATACCACCTGTATTAGTACGGTACGGTGGTTATCAGTACGGTGCAGATAAAAAGCAGATGTTGGTAAGTTTAATTAGACTGGTACCGTATTAACATTATATAACTTATTGAAAATGCACTGTTTTAAGTTGTAAAATATACATCCACCAATATGCTATTCTATAATATCAAAAACATTTTCACTGTATTTTTTACTGTGAATTTCTGGCAACCACCGCTGGCACTTTTTTACTGTAAATTTAACAGGATATTTTTACAGTGAATTTTCAAAATCAGAAAATCCATCATGCTCATTTTGACAGAGGCTCCCAATTTGGAGTCAAACTAACTGCTAGTGACCGATTAATTATACAGATTGACTCTATTGTCTAAATTAGAACAGTAAATTAGAATTAGACAGTTGAAATGCTATATGACAATACTGAGGCGTCAATTTCTTAAATGTGACACAATCTTTCACAGTTCTTACCTTTCACCTTGTTTGCCTCCACTTTTAGGGTTGACGAAAACCAACAGTGGATGAGTTCCTTGTGATGACGTAATCTACAGAATAAAGTGATGAAAATAATTATTACATATCCTAATTTAGATTTTAAGTGGATTTAGCTTTTAAATCAGCTGTTGTCAATACCATGTGCACCATTATCAACATTAATTATAAACATGTCTTTTCTACAAAACGTTTGCTTAACAAATCTTGCCTAATTTCTCTCATTCAGCATTAAACCTGCAATTTTTAGTGAGCAATTTGATAATTCTCTCTCTCTTTTTTCATAATTATAAAAAGAGACCTACTACATAAAGTATAACATAAATGTTGTTGAGCTCAGAATAACTCTTTTTTTTACAAAAAGTCTTAAAATGTCCCAGCCGTGAAAACCCACGTCATAAGACGCATCTAGCAAACCTCAGTAATCAGCTCCATATTTAGTCATTAATGACAGTCTTTGACCATGAGTCACTTTTCTGCATGGATTGCATGATGATTGTGGGGTTTTGGAGCGGACGATGCACGCACAAACTAATCCAGAGAGTGTGAGTCGTCTTCCGGTGGACAGTGACTCAGATGAAGCGCTTAAAACAGAACCCATCGAAACAATCCCAGCAGGCCCAGGTGAATTAATGAGCCGCCCGTCCGGCGACGAGTGATCCATTACTTCCTCTAATTATAAATAATAATCCTGATTATTACACTGGTTAGCCGCCGCCAGCCAAGATGGATGGCCCAGGACATGATTCGTCTTTTTTCGTCCTGTCATTACTATGCTCAGACAACGCCCAGTCACAGTGGGTCACTGCAGCCTAACTGTTGCCTCAACCAAGTTAAGATCTAAGAATGCAAACTAGCTTGCACAAAGTGGGATTTTGAGATAAATTGTCATTTTGGCCGAAACTTATAATAGTTGATGATTCTTCACTAGGAAGTTCATCATTAACATTATGGGTCACCCTTTATATTAAAGGTTCTCTAAGCGATCCTGGGTGACGTCACTTCTTGTTGACGTTCGAACTATTGTCAAACAAAACGGAGGCTAGCTAGACCCTCCCTCCTCCTCATCCGCACACTAACCCCCCAAACCACACCCCCAAACCCTTCTTGTCGGTGATTGGCTAGAACAGTTTGTTATGTTTCGTGGAGCGGGTCGCTGCAGTTTGTTTTTGTTGCTGTGTGTGGAGCCAGGGCTGTCTACAGAGATCGCGTTTCTTTACAGTGTGTTCAGGGGACAGGCAGCCAGCGGATAGTGAGAAGATGTTTGCTGTATGTGACAAAAAATGTTTTGGCCTAAAAAACGCGTGACATCGCTTAGAGCACCTTTAAGTGTCTTCAACTACAGTACTGAGTATTTATGTTAAAAAAACAATTATTGTTAGGTACAATGTACTTATTGTGTTCATATTGTATTGCAAAACACTTTTGCTGCTATTGAGGTGGGATATGGGTATAGTTAGGCACAGGTTTGGTGGCATGGGTAGGTTTAAGGGTAAGGAACAAGCCAACCGTGTAATTATAGATGAACTGCAGAAATTAATTACAGCAAGTAAATGCTAAGGTAAATGCTAAGCAGGTAAAGGTGATTTCTTGCAGGTATTTTATTTTTATAAAAGTACAATGAAAAACATACATAAGTGCACTGAGTGATTTAAATGTTAGTACATACTTAAAGACATCCAATATAAACTGGGTCCACATTACTTTAATGGACCTTTTTTATTTGTATACATATATCTTAGTTTCATTAGGGATGAATAATGCACAATATGTCATATATCTGTGGCATATCAGTTATTAAATTATTTTTTTTAAATGTACTTGATATGTAATACATGTAATCCTTAGCCAATCTCAAAATGAATATCCATTATGGGAAAACACCTTATATTGTGTATTATAATGTTTTGATGCATAAATTCATTGGAAACGAATGCTTTTAGTTGTTACCTGTTTTACTGTTTATTTATTTAGAGAAAACAGCAAACTATCTGAATATCAGCAATTTATCCAGTAGGATAGCAGCCATATCAAATAATTAAAAATAATTAATAATACATAAAAAAAATACATAAAATATTTAAATGTAAGCGCATCCTTAGTTAACGTAATTTTAATTGCCTTTTTGTCTTCACTTTAATATTCAATAATGTCCCTAATTAATATGAGATCTTATAAGATGCATGCATAATAATTATAAAATAAATAGCTAAATAAAATGTTTTAGATGGATGTTACCTCAGGACATGTCAACTTCCCAGACAACCACAGTTTAACTTCAGTCTTGTTTGATATAATCTGCAGGAAATGGACATCCTGCTTTTAGTAACATCGAACTCTACAGTGTGTGTGAAAGTGTGTCATTCACCTGTAGCCCCTGTCCATCCACTGACACAGAATTGGTCCTTTGTATTTCCCCCCGGCCTCTTGATTGGCTGGAGTCTTTTCTCACAGTAGACTGTCTCTCCTGCAGTTAAAGGTCACATGTAAAGGTCTAAAAGGGCTGAGCTTTCTATAACCATCGATTTCAAAAATAACACAGGAAAAGAAATATGAGATATTACCAGTACTACAGGACATATAGTGTTTGGAGGAAGGATGTGATCTCTCAGTGGTCCGCAGTCACATTCGGGTTTGACGTGTGAAGCACACTTGTTGTGTAGCTGTAGAACATAACTTTAAAACACATCAGACAATTCAACAATATTATTTTATGTACAGACTTATGTTACTGAACAGGCCTAAATGTTGAATTTATCAAATAAGTATGTCTACTACTACTATTAAATTGTGTGCAAGTTTCACAAAAATAACTTTAATAATTGGATAACATGCCTTTAAACATGCCCCAAACATAAAAACTGTAATAATTATTTGTAATGAGAAAGAAAGTGATAAA
The DNA here is from genome assembly GCF_029890125.1 of Rhinichthys klamathensis goyatoka. Taxonomy (NCBI): domain Eukaryota; kingdom Metazoa; phylum Chordata; class Actinopteri; order Cypriniformes; family Leuciscidae; genus Rhinichthys; species Rhinichthys klamathensis. Next base: position 393,053 of record NW_026606826.1, read on the forward strand.
CTCACAGTAATCTGGCACCAGACATAATGAAGACCCGTAAGACCCTGGTAACACTTGATGGTTTTGTGACACTTATCACACTTGCTTGGACAGTTTCCCTCAAGCCAGAAATGATGCATAATCTATTCAAAAACACATTCTGTTTTATATATATATATATATATATATATATATATATATATACACACAGCATAAAGAAAGGAAGAAAGAAAATACAGACAAAGGAGTATGCGTTTTGATTAAGACTCATCATTGGTGTATTTGGGTCTCTTTTTAAACCAGGTTAATCATGTAATTAGCAATGCTTAGAGAGAGAATTTCTTTCTAATTTCATTAGCTGAAAAGAAGCCCTTGGTCTAAGCTCCGTGGAACATTGGTGATCCAAGCGTGCTGGTTTTTAAACACTACAATTCGACGCACCTCTGTGTTTTTCTTGGATTTGACGTTTGTTTTGATGCAGGACGGGGGGGCTCGAGCCACACATCTCTCGTGAACGGTGCACTTACAGACTATGAACCAGACAGACAGAAAATTAATTCACAAAGTAATGTAGAAATGTTTGGATGATTTGTTACTGGTTCCTAGTCTATCAATTTCTATAATTTGAAATATTTTAATGTGTATTTTAATTATATTTTAATATTTATATTAAATAATAATTGCTTATTTAATATCAAATATATTTTTATAGTTATTTATTTAAATAATATCTACTTCACCGAAGTACGAAAATATTTATTTTTTAAAAGTATAGAAATTAAAGTATATATATATATATAGTAAATTAAATATTATCTCACAACCATCTTAAAATATTTGATTGCATTTGTTTAAAGATGAGATATTTAATACACCAAGTTATTTATATTCCAAATGAAAGTAATCACATGATTTTTTACTTGTATTTGTCAATTTGTACTCATCGAATAAGGCAAAAAATAAAAAAATAACAGAATCATCTAGTGATCAATGTAATAAATGTTGTGAACTAACAGGAACAGCACAGGCCTTCCTTCCCCAATCCAATCAACATATTCAGACACAGGTTACAATATGCAGGTTTACTGAAGTGCTTCAGTCTCCACACATGCTGCCCGTCATCCTTTACATTCTGCTAGAGAGAGAGAGAATGAGAAAGACAAAGATGACAGTGAGAGAATGAGAATAAGACATCAATGAGGACTTGACAATGACAATACAACTGTAATAAAAAACATTACAACATTCACATGAAGGCGATTCTGGAATCCTACTGGGATAGGTCTTGAAAAGTGTCAAATATGCATCGTTAACAATTTGGAGGTCATGCCAAATATATCAGACACCAGACCACTAATGCAGCTGTCAAGGCATTTCAAATGAGTGGAGGACTCCATCTAGTGGGTAAGGAGAGTGTAACGTCAATTTACCAACTGATGAATCTGTTCTTCTGGCTTAGATGAATGGATAGATGGAGAGACAGGTGGACTGGATGGATGGTGGGTAGTTGGACAAACACATATACATTTTTAAAACTGAACTGGTAATCACATTTTCGAGTCCCAGCAGCACTAGCAGAGGAATGGTGGTCAAGCCCCCCTGGACCCACTCTTCAAGAGAAACCATCCCAGTGTCAATCTCCTGCATCAATTCCTTCAGAATCTACACCCCACAAACACCAAAAGAAAGGTAATAATCAGAAAACATGGTCAAATTCTGAACAAGATCAAATTCTATTTAATCTTACTGGCTTCAGTTCTGTTACGTCACTCCAGATACTCTGCAACATGCATCATCTGAGAGATAATGTGCTCTAGTTCCTGTTCAAGAGGAGCAAACTTTCTGCATTACATCACTGCAACTCTACACAAAGATCAAGGCCGGCATTCGAAATCCCATTAACTTAAATGATTTCTTTGTGCCTGATAAAAAAATTGGGGTTGAGGTAACGCATTACAAGTAACGCAAGCTACGTAATCAGATTACTTTTTTGAAGTATCAAATATCTGAGTTACTTCGACAAATAAGTAACGTAAGTTACTTTGTTTTCCCATTTATTGACTGAGAAATCAAGAGTAAGTGCAGAGGCATTGTGTGCACTGTCTAAACATGATGGTTATTGTAGTTCTAGATTAAATGTGAACAAGCATTTACTCATCTCAGTTGAGTAAAATGTTTGTTTCTTTTTAAAAATATATCTTATATATTTGTTAAAAAGTAAATCTTCTACTAGCATGTTGTTCTGTCCTAGCTAGTACACTGTAAAACAATTATATGATCAATAAGTTATAACAGCATATGATTAAAAAAAAAAATTCAAGTCAGTTTAATGTAATTTAGGTTGAAATGACAACCATCCAAGTTGATAGTACTTAAATATTTAAAGCTGCAGTCCGTATCTTTTCCTCTTTGTCGCCATCTCTCTGTTCGAAATCTGTAACTGCAGTGATTCGCGGAATTATCATCTTTACGTGGGTTGTAAATCGGCATGAAACAGCGCTGATGAACACAGTGCTTTGAGGCGAGTGCTGCTGTCACTCACCGCGCTGTGTGGATACTGTCATACAGAATCACAGATTCACTTTTTGAAAGTTTGACCAACATAAGAATTTTCATAAGAAAATGTCTTCTGAACAAGTAAGTAAAATCCATTTTTGTTCTGACCAACTAAGGGGGAAAAAGCATTCGACATAAGCTTCGTTAGATTTAATCAACGCGATTTACAGCAACCGTGCAAAGTATAGCCTACTTTGTTCTCAAATTGTTCATGTTAACAACATCACATCAGCATTGCGTGACTAATGTTAAATTTAATGTGTTTTATGGTTACCTTTGCAGTTCAGAATTCATATTCTCCATAAAAGCAAAACGAGAAAGGCACAACAAAGGAAACTCCATAACTGTGTGAATTAAGAAAACGTACTGTTACACGATTGAACTATTGAAATGTCTTAACTTACTTGTTCAGCAGAAAAAAGCCGTCTCTTCTTCCGTTTTGAACCCCTTCAAAACACGGAGTTCACGCACTTTTCAAAAGCCCCGCCGATGTTTAAATCCTTGTGTTCGCATGAGACGGTTTCTTTCTCTTTCTCTAGCCACCTTAAATCCGAAGTACGAAGTCTTTTGGGTTTTATAACTGCTGAATCTCCAGTTGACACTGATGATTGTTGTTTAGATCTTTCTGGATGCCATAAGTTTAATTATGTAAAGTGCTGCGAGAAAAGCCTATACATCTAAACATCTCGTCACGCGCAGTATAGCCGGCTAGCCGAAACTCCTTCTTTATGTGTACGGGTGTGACGGTATGACACAGAGACATGCTCGAATTTCCCGCGGAAACCCACCAGTACCACTGGAATTAAAATCATTATTACAAGCTAACCGTTTTGAATCTAGCTATGGCAAGCAGATAGTTTTGACCACTGGCAGAATAAGTTTTTTTTAATATAATTATTTTGGATTATTTTTAACTTAAAAAAGTTACGGACTGGAGCTTTAAGGCAGCTACTCTTTTTATAGTGCAATGGGCTTTATTAGCTTAAACCATCCAACCTGTTAAGGTCCACCTTGTTACACACTGCTTCGTAAAAAAGTCATGTAACAGGGTGGAAAGACTCCATAGAATATAGTATATAGCATGAAAGTATGTGATTTTGGATGCAGCCTCAGTGTAGGGACGCTTAATCCTGCACCACGAGATCTACCTTTTTACAAAAAAAATGTTTTACCTCCAACTTAATCAAACACATCTGACACAGGTAATCAATGTCTTTGAGTTCATTCAAAAATTACAGAGCCTAGGGTAAGGAGCAAAACTGAGCATCCATCATTTAGTGTATGAAAACAATTCAGCGTTAAACCACTAGATGGCGTATTCAGGGGTTTAAAAGACACGTAATATTCAATAATACTGCATTCTTGATCTGACTGCACTGATACTGTTGGATGAGAATAAAACTTGAACTGAATTGAGTAGCTGAATCGACTGCTTCATAATAGACAATTTTTGCAACATCAAACTGTAACTGAATTGAATCAACACTGAACTGACTCGAGCTGAACACTGACACTATTGTCTTCTATAGAATTATAATTTAGCTCATATTTAAAGAAGTTTGCATCACTGATTGTTATTTTCCTGTTTATTACTGTGAAGCTGCTTTGAAACAATCTGTATTGTATAAAGTGCTGTATTAAGAGGGCTTGACTTGACTTAACGGCAATAAACTGGAGGGACTGCTTACTGTCTAAAAACCCGTTCCCATCAGTGTCATAAAGCCGAAACATAACTGTGACAGAAACAAAGAGAGACTGAGAGAGGTTGAAAGAGAAAACACTGCAGTTTTACAAGGATAATTTATGCATCTGATAGGAGCACTGTTTAAATAGCTAATTCTATATCCTTCAAAATAGGATAAAAAAAGGATATCTATGAAATGAACCTCACAATACAGAGTGCAATCTAAGCTTTTATATGAGGCATCATAAAGTGAGTGTTACCATGGAAACCAGCAGCTCAGCCAATAGCAAAATCTCTCAAGAAGTCAATTTAATCAGGTTTAGCACAATTTAAACTAGACTAGCACGTCACAGACATCCTTTATGCAAACCGATTGTTCTTTCTTTCATAATAATGACTCAGAGGTGCTATCAGCCAGAGGTTATTAGAATCTGAGCATTTCAGCAGTTTAACCTTGTCTGTCTGCCCATAGCAACAGGTTTCTATGGAAGTAAAATAATGTCAAATGTTTTTGAAATAAAAAGCCTGTTGAATTGCACTACTTGAAAAAAATAGGCATTGCATTAACCATGCTTGCATTTTTATGCATTGTATTTTTAGGGCTTGCATTTATATGGGCTGAAATTTAGCATGGTTGAATATTTAAGCTGTGAATATTTCAAACACATTTTCATTATTAAAAATTCAATAATCCATATTCACCATTCATATTTCATTTCCAAAATATTCAAACTGTTTAGAAATACAACCAATAATATTCAACTGGCAATTTTCGGTCCATTTTATTATGCTATGCAAATTCGCTTCCACAAATTCAGTGGTTCAAATTCGACAGTAAATTCAACAATGACGTCCAGGAACTGCAGGAAAAGCAGAAGATTGCCGAGCATAATCTCCATCTGCTGTTAGTCGACATCACCAGCAGGGGGTGCAAAAGCGCTTGTTGTTGACGAAGACATTCATTCATAAAATGGAAATGATTATCTGTGACAGTATATGCGGAAAAGATGATAAACACACAAAAGCTGTGTTTATGTTTCATTCAATAACTTCATTGTTACTTTCCCTGTGTATTCTACAAGTCATCAGCTTTCTCTACCATGAACAGGATTATAATCGGTTTCCCTCAATACCTCATACTCAAGGATTCCCTTTCCGTTGGGAAAAAACGCTTAACACACATACAGTGATATGAAAGACCAATCTTGCACCTTATTGGGGATGTAGGCTGTAGGCTACTATATAGGCTACAGGCAAGAAGATGGACTCAGATAATAAACTTTACGCGCAAAGTTTCATGCTGAGCGTTTCGTGATATACTGGCATAAAATCAACACTTGATCAATTAATACTAACACTTTCTATTCTATTCTCTCTCTCTCTCTCTTTCTCTCTCTCTCTCTCTCTCTCTCTCTCTCTCTCTCTCTCTATATATATATATATATATATATATATATATATATATACACTCACCGGCCACTTTATTAGGTACACCTGTCCAACTGCTCGTTAACACTTAATTTCTAAGCAGCCAATCACATGGCGGCAACTCAGTGCATTTAGGCATGTAGACATGGTCAAGACAATCTCATGCAGTTCAAACCGAGCATCAGTATGGGGAAGAAAGTTGATTTGAGTGACTTTGAACGTGGCATGATTGTTGGTGCCAGAAGGGCTGGTCTGAGTATTTCAGAAACTGCTAATCTACTGGGATTTTCACGCACAACCATCTCTAGGGTTTACAGAGAATGGTCCGAAAAAGAAAAAACATCCAGTGAGCGGCAGTTCTGTGGGCGGAAATGCCTTGTTGATGCCAGAGGTCAGAGGAGAATGGCCAGACTGGTTCGAGCTGATAGAAGGGCAACAGTGACTGAAATAACCACTCGTTACAACCGAGGTATGCAGCAAAGCATTTGTGAAGCCACAACACGCACAACCTTGAGGCGGATGGGCTACAACAGCAGAAGACTCCACCGGGTACCACTCATCTCCACTACAAATAGGAAAAAGAGGCTACAATTTGCAAGAGCTCACCAAAATTGAACAGTTGAAGACTGGAAAAATGTTGCCTGGTCTGATGAGTCTCGATTTCTGTTGAGACATTCAGATGTTAGAGTCAGAATTTGGCGTAAACAGAATGAGAACATGGATCCATCATGCCTTGTTACCACTGTGCAGGCTGGTGGTGGTGGTGTAATGGTGTGGGGGATGTTTTCCTGGCACACTTTAGGCCCCTTAGTGCCAATTGGGCATCGTTTAAATGCCACGGCCTACCTGAGCATTGTTTCTGACCATGTCCATCCCTTTATGGCCACCATGTACCCATCCTCTGATGGCTACTTCCACCATGTCACAAAGCTCTAATCATTTCAAATTGGTTTCTTGAACATGACAATGAGTTCACTGTACTAAAATGGCCTCCACAGTCACCAGATCTCAACCCAATAGAGCATCTTTGGGATGTGGTGGAACGGGAGATTCGCATCATGGATGTGCAGCCGACAAATCTGCGGCAACTGTGTGATGCCATCATGTCAATATGGACCAAACTCCCTGAGGAATGCTTCCAGCACCTTGTTGAATCTATGCCACGAAGAATTGAGGCAGTTCTGAAGGCAAAAGGGGGTCCAACCCGTTACTAGCATGGGGTGCCTAATAAAGTGGCCGGTGAGTGTATATATATATATAAAGTCCTAAAATGCCTACGTGTATTGCATTAGCTTAAACTGGGATCATAGCACTTGCATATTGTTGTCCTCCTATTGTTAGTTTAACTGTAATCGCTTTGGATAAAAGCGTCTGCTAAATGACTAAATGTAAAATTGGCTTGACATTGGACATTCGCACATTTAGGGACCGTCTCTAAAGTTGCATACAACATTGGCAAGTACGTTTCTAACAATCGCAAACTTAAATTTATTTGAATAAATATCAAAAAACCAAAGGGTGCGCATTATGCCTGACACTACATGAACACTTACAGTTGGTTTTATGACTGTAAGTCGTTCTATTCAAATGCTATTGAAGTTAGAAACGTGTACACCAAAGTCGTATACACTTTAGAGACGGTCCCTAAATGTGCGAATGTCCAACATCAAGCCAACTTAATGCCAGTCTATCACTGGGAAACGCTTAGCTGTGCGCGTTATTCTGAGTCCTTCTGCTTGCCTGTGAGTTTGGACTTTTACATCACTAGTCCATTAAGCTACGTTAAGCGTATATGTCCAGCAGGGGAATCCTGAACTATTGAGCGAAACCCTAATAGCCTGCATGCAGCACATCGCCACAATATAAAGTTAAGGCAACTAAACAACCAAGAGAAATATATGTCAACCTCAAAAATGTAACATTGGATCTGTATATCCGCATCGGGGAATAAAATTATTATCTGGTTCACGGTAGAGAAATATGCATGTAGGCTACACAGGAAAAGTAACCGTGAAGGCACCGAATTTAACAAAAACAGCCGTCATAATAATCACACAAATAAACTTACATTGCTGTAAATGAGTTTTATGAATGAATGACTTGCTCTAATTTTGCTGGTCTTCGTCAACAACAAGCGCTTTTGCACCCCCTGCTGGTGAGGTCGACTAACAGCAGATGGAGATTATGCTCGGCAATCTTCTGCTTTTCCTGCAGTTCCTGGACGTCAATGTTGAATTTACTGTCGAATTTGAACCACTGAATTTGTGGAAGCGAATTTGCAAAGCGAAATAAAATGGACCGAAAATTGCCTGTTGAATATTATTGGTTGTATTTTTAAACAGTTTGAATATTTTGGAAATGAAATATGAATGGTGAATATGGATTATTGAATTTTTAATAATGAAAATGTGTTTGAAATGTTTTTAATTGAAATATTCACAGCTTAAATATTCAACCATGTTGAATTTCAGCCCATAAAAATGCAAGCCCTAAAAATACAATGCATAAAAATGCAAGCATGGTTAATGCAATGCCTATTTTTTTTCCAAGTAGTGCAATTGAACAGGCTTTTTATTTCAAAAACATTTGAAATTATTTTACTTCCATAGGTTTCTGAACTAGCAGCCTAGAATTACAATTACAAAAGCTTCCAGTAGATGGCAGCACAGCCTCATGTTTTCTCCATTTTGGAAACCAGTTGGCAACCAATTACAGAACCAAATGGAAACCCAACACAATATAAAGAGTGTGTTCCACATCACAAAGAACTTGCGAGTGTTTAAATAAACATGGAATGGAATAGTTATAGTAGGTGATCCTACATTCTAGTTTGTCTTCTGGTCGTCCGCCCTGGCTCCAGGAGAGAGAGGTAGCAAATCATATCCTTCAGCTGGATTGTGCCGAGAGGTTCGCCTTTGGTTGTCACCTTTGGCGGAGTGCAGTTTCCCTTTATCAGCTTTAGACTTTGTAAAGCACAATTTGAGTATGTTTAAAGCGCACTGTGTATTTGCTATGTTTTGGCAAGAACAGAAACTAGAAATCACTGGAATCTCCATTTTTGGTCTAACTGTTGTCCTGGAATATTGTTGCAGCTCTATTGCAAAGTTGTACAATTAAAACTGAACACAAGGAATAAACTAATAACATTAAATTATATAATATATTAAAATGGAAATTAATATTATGTAATTTATTCCTGTGATCAAAGCTGAATTTTCAGCATTACTTCAGCCTTCAGTGTCACATGATCCTTCAGAAATCACTCTAATATGATGATTTGCAGCTCAAACAATTATCATCAATGATGAAAACAGCTGTGCTGCTTAATAGAAAAGTTCAAAAGAACAGCACTTATTTGACATAGAAATCTTTTGTAACGGTACAAATGTCTTCACTGTCACTTCTGATCAATTTAATGCATTTTTTACACTGCTTTAACTCATCAAAATAAGCAATTTTCTACTTTTTTTCATTTGCTTTAACTTATCAAAATAAGTTAAGCATTTTTTAAAATAAGTTATACAAGATTCTTTTAATTTTTTTAAGTCGGTTTAATGTAATTAAGTTGAAATTACTTAAATATCCAAGTTGATATTTAAAAAGTCAATTTCCTGCTGAAGGTGATTTCCCCCGTTACTCGGTTAATACTTCATACTAACATAATAACTGCATTATCAGGCTGTAAAACTATAAAAAGACAAATGTCCTGATTGAAGATTTCTGGCTTCTACGCAGAACAAAATGACAAGCAAGAGGCATCTTCAGTAAATGGATGCCAAGCAATTATGGAAAGACAATGGTTTCATTACCCAATACAAACATCATATAGTTTAATGGTTCTAAAATCTGTTGAAATTAGATTATCATCATAACATTCGGTCGAGTACAGCATTCTTAGCTCAGCATGAACACTGCGATATAATGTGCTTCACAAGAGCATGAAGAGTTGCAATACCTCTTCAGGATTATACTTGGCCAGAATCCCATCTCCGTGAAACTCCTGGAGAGCATCTCTTAGTTTCTTCGTTGTGTCTAAGACAAAGGAGTAAAATAAGAGGAAGATAACAGTTAAGACAGCGTAAGGAAATTTAGCTCAAGACATTTAAGGGTCAATGATGTGTTGATGTACTGCTAAATTATGCCCCAAAAAAACTTTTTTATGATAAACATGTCTGATGTTTGAAGGAAGAAGATCTTTCGGCATTTTTTGGATATGGCAAGGTTACACTACCATTCAAAAGTTTGGGATCAATAAGATTCTTAATGTTTTTATTTTATGCTTCCCTTGCATTTATTTGATGAAAAAATACAGTAAAACTATTATATAAAATATATTAATGTATTAATAATTGTTTTATATTTTAAAATGTAACTCATTCCTGTGATGGTAAAGCTGTATTTCCAGCATCATTACTCCAGTCTTCAGTGTCACACGATCCTTCAGAAATCATTCTAATATACTGATTTGAAGAACAGTATACTGAATCCTACGTGTCGCAAAAATGTCTGTGACTTCTCTTATAAAACAGCATTTTTTCAGTGTAAACTATGAAAATAAATACAATCCAAAACTAATTTGTATTGCCAAACATGCGTAGTTTAGCCGATGCGCTGTCGATTCAATAAATAAGCCGTTTTCCCCAAAAAATGTATTCAGATTAGTGAAGCCTCTCCTCCATTGACATCCATTAAAATAAATGGCCTCTGGTCTCCTTACCTGCATTACTCTCGCCTTATCCTACATCTTGGATGGCATTAGGGTGAGTAAATTTATCAGGAAATTTTCATTTTGAGGTGAACTAATCCTTTATGGCTCCTAGAAGGCATTTCAGGGAGTTCAGAAACAGTGTTTACTGATATAAAGAAAAATGTAGTGGACCTTTTGTAACTTTTCAGACCCTTTTTATGTTCAAACAGCAACATTACACAATAAAGAAATTTGAAAATGTAAAAAAGCATAACTTTGAGGAGATCAGATCATCTCTATCCTTGAGTCTGATGATGGTAGAGCTCACAACTATCAAACCTAGCAGACATTCATTCAGCTGCAGAGAGATGTATCCCTCCTTCCTCTTCAATAATGGCCCATATTGTCGTACTGAACGCTAGCCAATCACAATGAGAGAAGCCCAGGCCTGGCACAGGAAACAGCGGGCTCTGGGGGCATCAATTATTTAGATTACTCAATTAAATGCAGAAGATCTCTGTTCTCTGCATACGTAATGAAAGATCTTCTCTTTGACAGTGAATTTGTTATGTATGAATGCAGGTTTTGGGGTAATTAAATGGCGCACATCTGTATCTTGATCTTTATGTGGTGGTTTATGTGGTGTGCAATAGATCCTTTATTATTGTTATGTCAAGCAGATTTTTGCTACTAAAACGGTCTAATAATAGTTGTGTCTCTTTATCTTAATGGTAAATATAATACATAATGGGTGGAAAAAAACTTGGACAGCAAACACTTACTAACTGTTTTTTACTAGCAAACATTTACTAACCGTTTCCTCCAAAAAGAGATTATAGATGACACTTCGGGCAGACAGACTGACTCCCACCACAGCATTAGCGCTCAAAGGAATCAATGTTCATCATAGATGGATTATTTATTTAGTGGAATTAATAACTGTCTGTCAGAATTTTCTCTCCCATCATAGTCTGGTACCGATTGGATTAGTCTGAAGACTTAACCTTAAGCTCCAGACAGGAAATGACATTTCCTTAAGTGACACATGCACAAATGGTGTTAAATGGTTCGATTTTTATTCCTGTGAACTGGCAACCTGTCAGTTTCTCTGCAAGGATATTTAGATGATTTAGAGGCTTTTTGGAGATACTGAAGAATAAACTGTGAATGATGAATTGAATTTAAACTACACTGTAAAAAATATTTGTGTCTTGTTTTTCAGTACAAATATCTAAACATTCTTAAACAATATACATTTTCTTGAGAAGAAAAATTACTTAAGATATTAAGTCTTATTTTCAGGAAAAGAAAAAATCAAAATTAAGTGAGTTTATGCTTAAAACAAGAAAAAATATCTGCCATTAGAGTCAGAAAAACAAACAATTTTTAAGAGAAAGCTAAATTATTTTCCAGACCCTATTGGCTGATAATTATTTATTGTTTGAAGTATAAATACCTTGAGTAAATGTCTTCTCAAGTAAATGTATCTTGATTAAAGCTGCAGTGCGTAGTTTTTCCTCTTTGTCGCCATCTCTGTTCGAAATCTGCAATTGCAGTTATTTGAGGAATTATCAACTTTACGTGGATTGTGCCTCGGCACGGCACAGCGCGGATGAATCCAATGTTTGAGGAGAGTGTGCAGCTGTCAGTCACCGCACTGGTGTGGATACTGTCATTCAGAATCACAGATTATACTTTTTGGAAGTATGACCAACATAAGAATTTTCACCGGAAAATGTCCTCTGAACAAGTAACATCCACTTTTGTTCTTCTGACCAATTAACTGAAAAAAGGTTAACAACATCAGCATTGCGTGACTACATTTAATGCCCTTCCGATATTTATCCTCGTTTTCGCATGGGCCCGGTTGCAGTCTCTTTTTCCAAACTCTCAAAAGAGTCTTTTGCATTTTACAACAGGTGAATCTCCAGTTGTCAGATTGTCGTTTGAACTTTTCTGGATCCGCCATCAAATTGAAAAGTTTAATTATATCAAGTGCTGTGAGAAAAGGCTATAAAACTCCACCTCCAGCATCCTCACACGCAATATAGCTTATACTAGCCGAGACTCTTCTTTATGTGTACAGATGTGTGTGTACAGATGTGACATAATGACGCAAAGACATGCTCGAATCTCCCGCGGTACCACTGGAATTAAAAACACTATTACAAGCTTACCGTTTTGAATCGAGTTAAGGCAAGCAGATAGTTTTGAAAACTGGCTGGTTATGTACTTGCTCAAATTTATTTTGGATAATTTTTAACCCAAAAAAGTTACGGACTGCAGCTTTAAAGAACTTTTTTTTAAATGTATGAAAACATTTAAAAAACTTTTTAAATAATTTAAAAACTCGCCCATCTCAAAAATGTAAATTTAACAAATGTTTAAGTTTAAGTAAACATAACTGAATTGAACTATAAATGACGCATTGATAAACAAATATTGGACAAATTTGGTCTAAACTAAACAACTGAAAAATAACAAAACAAAGGCCTTACAGTGTGCATAGTCTTGAAGAAGAGAGAATTCGTTCGGGCTCAAAGTGACGAACGTTTCTTCATTAGACATGCTGCCCAGTGTTCCTCTGCCTCGGTTTACATTCCAGAATAAGATCCACCAGCTCAGCCTCTGAGGAGAGAATGAGAAAACTGTCAGTCATCCTTGTGAATTTTACAAAACTGATCATTGCAGTTATGCAGTATGTCATATGTTCAGGGTTCGAAATGACTTATGACTCTTGGGGGGTCCCCTAAAATGTATGTAATTATAAAATGATCAAAAATTCTGAAGACTACCTTGCTACACTATGTAGCCTACTGTAGGCAAAATTATATGGACCAATGTCAGGGTTTTTCCTGGCTCAAAATGAGGCAGAGGTGGAAAATCATAACACTAGGGGGCTATGTGTTATGTGTCCAGGTGACACATGTGTCCAGGTGTTATGTGTCCAATCCAAGCCTGCTGTTCGCGCTCACCTTATCACAACTTATAGCTCGTTCACATTCTCACCAGCGCACTTGGATCGGCGTTCGTAGATCGACTGGTAAAGACTGTATTTCAAAGATGGCTTCTGCCTATATACGCGAAGTTGACTGTATGTTTAAAATATCTTCTTATTAAACTGTCTGGACACTGACAAAGTTCTCAAAGCTTCGGTTTGAAGGTAGGGACCCTCATTATGCTACCGTGTTAGTGTGGGGCTATTTTGAGCCTTGTTAGTGGTATTAACAAGCGATTTTTATTTGTCATTACACTATGCCCAATATACTAGCGTTATACTAGCTTTATAGGCTAAACTGTTTTTAGAGATAAAACTATTTACATTCGATAATCATGAAAACAAATCTCAGATAACGGTTGACTAGGTAACAATGTGTAATTACCAAAGGTTTATTTTGTGCCGGAGTTCTCCTTTAAATTGTCAATGTTTCATTTTTGAAAACACTCTTATCTGAATAATTTTTTGTACCTTTATAAAGGGCACTTTTCCCCTAATTTTATTTAATGTATGCTCTAAATTTCATTTCAAATTCTTACATTTTATTAATAGGCTACATTCAATTAAAGGTTCTCTAAGCGATCCTGGGTGACATCACTTCTTGTTGACGTTCGAACTATTGTCAACAAAACGGAGGCTAGCTAGACCCTCCCTCCTCCTCATCCGCACACTAACCCCCCAAACCCTTCTTGTATGTATGGCTGGAACAGTTTGTTATGTTTCGTGGAGCGGGTCGCCGCAGTTTGTTTTTGTTGCTGTTTGTGGAGCCTGGGCTGTCTACAGAGATCGCGTTTCTTTACAGTGTGTTCAGGGGACAGGCAGCCAGCGGATAGTGAGAAGATGTTTGCTGTATGTGACAAAAAATGTTTTGGCCTAAAAAACGCGTGACATCGCTTAGAGCACCTTTAAAATAATAAGACAGCCTAGCCTAGTGGCTGTTAACAATCAAATTAAATAATTTACATTGAAAAATTGTAAAACTGTATTAAATGAGATTATGAGATTGTTTTAAATATTTTTTTAATACAAATAAGGAATGTTGAAAAAAATGATACTTTGAAACTAAACCGCCAGTAGGAGGCAGCAGGCGGCCGTCTTAATGAGCGAGTCATTGAGTCATTCATTTAAACGATTCGTTCAAACGGCTGATTTATTCAGAATGAGGCGGTTTAATAATCGTTAATAATGGATAATTGAATCTTTGACTCGAGCGATTAGTTCAAAACGCTGAATTATTCAGTAATAAATCATGGGTGAGTGTTGCTCTGAGATGCGCTGTGGTTCTGTTGTTTGGAACTATTTTCGCTGCTGAAACAGAACAAAAACAGTCATTGCGTCTAAAAATGTAAGTAACTTAATTTTAACTATTTTAACTATTTGTTTATTGAACTGTTATGAAATCAATATCTCGGTTTCAATCGTGATGGCATTCAGGAAAACAGCACTCTGGTCATGTGTAGCCTATTGTTTCTTAACTATAAAATATGTTATAAATAACTGCTCGAGCCTCAACAGCGCAACTTTGTTACAGTCCGTACATTAGAGGGAGCACCACAAGAACAACTCACTCGGCTAATAGCTGCCCTGATTGCTGCCTCGCGCTAGGAAATAAATTAATTACTGTTATAAATATAAAATGTCACTAAAGACCTATAATTTTCACAATCATTTTTAATGTTAAAATATATTTGTCGGGGACCCCCCAAAATCCAAAAATAAATTCTTATGGGGGGTCCCTAATGACTTATGGAGGGTCCGGGACCCCCCCAGACCCCCCTCATTTCGAACCCTGCATACGTTACTCAACTCAAGCATATACCTTCAAGGTCAAATATTTTGTGTAATATAGTCTAGAATTATTTCTCATTTCACATGTATATCACAGTTTTTGTGATTCTGTGCTTGGTACCAGTCATTACAGAACAACAAGAATTGGTTATGTGTCACACCTGCCAACAACAAATAATCAAATAGCTATGCAACATCATGCCAGTCAATACTGAAGTCAAAGCTAGACTGGACCTCAGAGACTGGCACTGATTTGATGTAATGCTGTGTACTGTACAAGCATGACTGGGTCCCAACAGTATTAAAGTATGCAACTGTCTTTCATCCTCAACAAGGCTGCATTGACTTGATCGAAGACACACTAAAAACAGTAATATTGTTAAATGTTATTACAATTTAAAATAACTTTTTTTTATCTTTTAAAGGGGACATATCATGAATATCTGACCATTTCCGTGTTTTAGTGTTATATAATCGGTGCATCTACCAACCCAGAAAATGTGAAAAGTGACAACCCAGTAATTTGTTTGGGTAAACCTTTGCAAGCATGTCAAAAAATAAGCTGATCAGATTTCGCTCCTCTTCTGATGTAGGAAGGGGGATCTTATTTTAATATTAGGCTCCTTAATATGCACGTGTCACCCACAGCGCCGCCATTTGGTTTTCGCAAGAGACAACTTACCTAAAGCAATGGCAAAAGTTCGAGCAAAGCATGCAAACTGTTCTGTCGTTGGTTGGCTGCACGAGGTCACGCAATGTCATAGCTGTCTTATAAAGACTTCGGGGAACTGTGTCAACTTGCGAAAAGTTAAACATGATGGTACATGGAAGTCGATGAGATGAATCAGTGTAACTTCACAACAACTACATGTATCCACTAACCATTCAGAAACGTCCAGGTGCAGTCTAAAAAGTTGCAACCTCTTCCTGAGTCTCTCCATAAGGCTGCACCGCTACTTATTTCTGAAATATGACTGAATTCGCTTGTTTTGTTATTGTTTGTATCTGACCGAAGCTCGTGTAAAGGATCGGCCGTCTTCTGGAGGCGGGCAGCAGCAGCTCATTTGCATTTAAAGGGACAGACAAAAACGGGACGTTTTTCCTCAAACCCTAAAAGGGGCAACTTTGACAAGTTATAATAAATGATCTGGGGGGTATTTTGAGCTGAAATATCACAAACACGTTCTGGGGACACCAAAGATTTATATTACATCTTGTGAAAATGGGCATAATATGTCACCTTTAATATAATATATCAAAGCTGAATTTTCAGCATCATTACACTCAGTGTCACATGATCAGGGCTTGACATTAACTTTTTTGCTCACTAGCCAATGTGGCTAGTGGTTTTCCAAAGTTACTAGCCACACAGCATTTTTACTAGCCACATTTTTGTTGTTGTGAAATTACCTGATTAAAGTTGACTATGGCGTGCTAAAATTTACTTGAACTAGATTTACAACCCTTTTAAATGTAAAACCACTGTACACACGCAAATCAAGACTAGGTATAACAATACAGGTCATTATCATTAGCTCTGATAAGGTTGTGTGTAAAGCTCCTTTAAAGCTCCTATAAAACCATGTATTAAGATGAAGACATAGCTTCTTATTGCATAATAAAAGTGGTGCATGGATGTAGAAGATTAATAAAAAATATAAAAAACTAAACAAAAAACCTTTAGCATTAGAAACACTGTCTGTTTAAATATCAGAATCAGAATTACTTTATTGAGCCCCGATGGGAAATTCTTTGTTACAAGTTGCGTTTTCTGTGTCTTTGCACACCAGAAACGTGTCTGCTGGTAACGTACATGGAGGGCTATCTCGGGATTCGGGCGTTGCAGCATAGACGGCAAAATAGGCTATAAGAATATTTCGTTCTGTATTGACAGGTGCAATATTTGAATTTTTTTAAATTATATCTGCATTTGCCAAAACCTATGGACTTTCAAACATAAAAATGCCATTTATTAATATGTGTTCGTGTCAACATGACATATTTTCCTATTCTATTTAGCCTGGAAACGCTTCCAACAGGCTTGCGTGTCGCGTGAGAAATAGGCGTCGGTTTTTTTTCTAGCATGCACGCGTTTTCGGCGCGGCTCGAGACGCGCGTCACGCAGGCAGTGTGCAAGTTCTAACCTGTTAACATGGGAGCCGAAATAAAAACGGACACACCACGCAGCGGAGACGCGCACGCCACGCAGCCAGTGCGCTTCAGATGCCTTTTGAAAAGACTACAATTATTCAACCCGCCAAAGTGGCTAGTTGAAGTGACTGTGTTACCCGCCACGAGCAAAATCCACCCGCATTTGGCGGGTTGGCGGGTGTTAATGTCAAGCCCTGCACATGATCCTTCAGAAATCATTCTATTATGCTGATTTGATGATCAAGAAACATTTATTCTTATTATAATTATCAATGTTGAAAACAGTGGTGCTGCTTAATATTTTTTTTGGATACTGTGATGCATTTTCTTTCAGGATTATACGATGAATAGAAAGTTCAAAATAACATTTATTTGAAACAGAAATCATCTGTAACATTATAAATGTATTTACAGTAACTTTTGATCAATTTAATGTGTCCTTGCTGAATGAAGGTATTAATTTCTTTAAAAAATAAAAATTATACTGTCCCCAAACTTTACATAAGTAAATCCAACATAAATCAAGATAAAGTGTACATAAATCCAAAAAACTAAAAAAATTAAATGAAATCATTAACATTTTAAGCTAAACATCCAATGTAGATATTTGTGAGTTATCCCAGAAAACAACATATAGTGAAAAATAAAAAAACCTAGTTACAAGTGAGTGTTTTATCATTTATCTGGACAAAATATTATAGAATTTTAATATAAGGAATTTATCATTATAGGCCATAACATGGAAATAATTATTGTCTTATCAGTTTCATAAGGGATATAGACCCATATCTGGTTATCCCTTATGCAAATTATCATGTTTTTACTGTAGTAACATCTGTAGTAATAGCTGATATTTTGTGGAAATATTGTAGACTTCAACTCAATAATCTATTAAGAGAGAAGTACAGAAAGGATGCACCGACAAGACAATAATTATTTTCATGTTAAGTCTGATAAATATTAAAATTCGATATTATTTTTTCCAAATAAATGATAAACAAAACAGTATTGATCAATTTAAATGCTACATGTGAATGTACACTACCGTTCAAAAGTTTGGGGTCAGTGAGAATTTTATTTTTATTTTTTGTAGGAAAGAAATCAATACTTTTATTTATCAAGGACAGTAAAGACATTTATAATGTTACAAAAGATTCTATTTCAAACAAATGCTGTTCTTTGAACTTCCTATTCATCAAAGAATCTTAAAAAAAAATAACTGTACAACTGACAGACCAACAACTGTTTCAACATTGATAATAATAATAAATGTTTCTTGAGCATCAAATCCTCATATTATACTGATTTGTGAAGGATCATTTGACACTGAAGACACTGACACTGGTGATGCTGAAAATCCAGCTTTGATCACAGGTATAAATTACACTTTACTATATATTCACACAGAAAACAGCTGATTTACACTGGAATAATATTTAATACTATAACTGATTTTTGTTGTATTTTTAATCAAATAAGCGCAGCCATGGTTAGCAGAAGAGAATTCTTTTTAAAGTATTTAAAATCGTACTGACCCCAAACTTTTGAACGGTAGTGTATGTATCAAAGCATTGTACAGTAGGAAAAATGTATATTAATTTTTAGATTTGCTAAAGATTACACTTAATTTTATTAAATTATTTGTGGTATTATGTTAAAAATGTTTTTAATGTGAGTGCTATTGTAGATAATGGCAAAGGTAATCTAAATGTAAAAATAGAGAAAATGAGAACGTACATTTAAATATCCAATGTTGACCCATGACAATAAAGTACAAAATTATAATATCAGCACTATATGTATATATGTACTATAAGCAATATAGTATGGATAAATCACACAGCAGCTAAATGTGTTTCAGCTACTGTTTTCATAAAAAGTATTATAGTTTTAGAAACCACATGTGCCCTGACATAACCAGTATTACCTGTTATTATTATGGTTTTGCGACAAGAAAACACATTTAAGTATTTAGACCTATACTGTGCAAGAACATTTATTACGTTCATAAGAGATGACTATTGTCACAAGAAAAAGAAGTTTAAATAAAATGAGATCATGCACTCATCCATTCCTGAAGCATTCCTCAAACTGAAGGAAAACTCTGCAACTCAATTCCACATCCTGTCGAACAAGAGCAGGAAGTGCCTGGAGCAAGTGTCTTTTCTGAAAGATAGTCTTTATTTATGAATAAAAGTGCCTGTCATGTCAAGAAACCAAAACAAACTCTTCTCAGCGTTACCTCGGGGTACGAAAAATGCATAATCGTGGCCTCGTCTTGACCTTAATGCTTGAAATACATTATATCCACAAGCCAGGCTCACAAAAGTGACAAATTACAATAGCATTAAATTATCACAAGTATACGAAACATTACAATAATGCATATTCAACCCTGCACCATTAGTCATATCAACAACCCTGGAATAAAGCAATGAAAATATACAGTCAAGAGCTCAATCATGATGTCACTGGTAACAGATGGAACACGATTCCCTCTTTCCCACAAAAACAAGTCCTCAGTGCGGAGTTGCACTCACCTGATGCTTCTCAGAGTCACCAGCAGGGATCCAGCATCGTCTGCGAGAATCACGGTGTTCGTGTCTATGTGGGAAAATGAGCATGAGAGAGGAGCGCTGGAGAGAGGGAGAGCGATCTCCTCATCTGCAACAATCAGTTCTCGTCCCTCTGTTCGCATCACACACTCCCCCTCCCCTCCTCTTTTCCTCCTTGATCTCTCCATCTTGCCATTTAGCAGGCAGTGGATCTAGGATGTGATATTGGAAGGATATGCTGCACATTAATATGCAGCCTTTTGAGGGTGAGTATGTGTACCTTTATTGGTGATAATGTTGAGACCCACCAGACTATCATCCTAGGGACCACCTTCTATGAAAACACTGTATAATATTGTATATCAACTTCAATTAACATCAACAAACATTAAATTACACTAGTGTTGACCTATTGCGGTTTAAGTATTAACAGGGTCATGTTTTGGGTTTGCTGTGCTACTGTAACAGAAGTGGATTAACAGTTGTTTAATGACTCTAGAGAAGCATCTAATTAACCAAATATTATATATTTTTTGATACAAATCTGTGCAACAAATGAATCACATTTAGAAATATGTAGAACCTTTTTGAAATATCTGTTTAATATTTTCAAAGATTATATTTTTTTGGACTAGAAAATGGTAGAACAAATTAACCACATTTACGAATATGCAGAATATTTCTGGAAATGTTTAAAATATTTCCTAATATTTCTCAATTTTTTTTTTTTTTTGAGGGGTGGGTGGGGGGGGGGACCTGTAGAACATTTTTCAAAGATATATTTCTGGAATTAAAAGCACATTACCCATACTTAGAAATATAAAGAATATTTAAAAAATATATATATTTTTTGAATATTTTTCAATATCTGTAGCACAAATTATTACAATTTATAAAATTATGTACAGTATATTAAATATAAAAATGATATAAATAACTATTAAATATACAATTATAATGTTACAAATTATATACAGAGTATTTCTTTACAAATCCAAATTTTCATCCTTATTCCAGTCTAATGATCCTTCAGAAATTATTTTGATATGCTGATTTGATTTCTTATTACCAGTGTTGAAAACAGTTGTGCTATATATAAATATATGTTGAAAACAGTTGTGCTATATATATATATATATATATAGAACAACTGTTTTCAACATTGATAATAATAAGAAATCAAACCAGCACATATATATATATTGGTGATACTGTTGAGACCCAACAGACTCTCATCCATAAAATCTTTACTGAATTCAGAAACTATACATTCAGAAACTCCAATTTGTCCAACTGTATGCCTAACCTATAAACATACAGATTAAAAGCATTGATATCTACAATGTCAGAAAAGTACTTTTAGGCATAACAGATTGTCACTGGTGCAGTGTAAGCCCGTCTAAATCGGCCCAATGGAGGATAGAACTGAGCTGAGCTGAACGACACTTCTGTAGAGCTGCTTATGGATGAAATTGAATTTGGTTCATAATTGAGCACTAATAAGCTAAATTGGTTCAATGATTAACTGAATACTGGCACTATTGTATTCCATTCTGCTGTGAACAGGCTCAATGTCAATGTTCAATTATGAACCAGATTTAGTTTAAGAAATAAAGCAGCTCAGCAGAAGTTGTTTAATTGAGCCTTGCAACATTAACAGTTCTTTGAATTGAAACAACACAGAATGACACTATTGTATTCTGGAGAGCTGCTTTGTTTGAGTCTCATATTTGAAGTTTGCAACATTGAAGTGAATTGGTTTCAAAATCGATGAACTTTGAAACATTGACAGTGACACGATTCAACTGAATTGAATGGCTTTCATAATTGAAGAACTTTGCAACATTGACACTAATGAGCTGAATTTGTTTCATTATTGTTACTTTGCAACATTTATACTTATAAACTGAATTGAATTTGTTTCATAATTGATAAAACTGCAACATTGACGCTATTGAACTGAATCAAATTTGTTTAATAAATGAACTATACATCATTGACACTATTGATAAAACTGCAACATTGACGCTATTGAACTGAATCAAATTTGTTTAATAAATGAACTATACATCATTGACACTATTGAACAAAATTGATTTCCTTTTATAATTGATGAACTTGTAACATTGACACAAATAAACTGAATTGAATTTGTTTCATAATTGATAAAACTGCAACATTGACACTAATAAACTGAATTGAATGTTTCATAATTGATAAAACTGCAACATTGACACTAATAAACTGAATTGAATTTGTTTCATAATTGATAAAACTGCAACATTGACACTAATAAACTGAATGGAATGTTTCATAATTGATAAAACTGCAACACTGACACTAATAAACTGAATTGAATGTTTCATAATTAATAAAACTGTAACATTGACACTATTGAACTGAACTGATTTTGTATCATAATTGATGAACTTTGCAACAGACACTAATGAACGCACTTGAACTATTAAAGCTCATTAAAGCATTATGACTCTCTTGCTGCGACCTGATGAAACCTTTCGCCTCCTATTAATATTTTAAAACTTCACTAAAACTACACAATGTTAAATAATATAAAGGCATTATAGGACATCATGAAAAATGCTATACAAATAAATTTGGCTTGACTTGAAAACAAATAGATTTTTTACTACCATACTTTATAATACACCAAATTCAAGATACTTTAGTCAATCAATATTGTTATAAGCAATTGAAATGTTAGTAATACAAACAAGCTTATAATAAGCAAAATAGCTTTTTAAAATGACTGCATTCTACAATTTATTTAACTTAAAGTTTACAAAGTTTTGAAATGTGAAAAACTCCCTCTAATTGATCATTTACTATATAATGAATTCAAACAGCTGATTGGCCAGCAGTGTTTAATTGGCACAGGTGAATATCAATGAATCCCAATTGAGTTCCAGTATAAAAGACAAACTCTCAGATGTAGAGTTAAACAGCTTTATTGTGTGTTCCTCGTCTGTGTTGAACAGGTAAGCTTATGTTGTTCTAGTGTTTGTTGTTAAATCAGATTGTATTTGTTAAGAAAACTTCATTTATTTGCAACATGACTAGAGAAAATCTGTGTGATTCTTCAGGTACTCAACTTTGTTTTAGATCCGCATTGTTCAGATGAATCAGTCACTTGCTTATTGTCAAATTCTAATCATGACTCTTTCTGTCATAAACGTAAGTTAGCCTACTTTACTACTTTGCATTTGACTACTTGTAAACCTTCAGATACTCGATTAGTGTTATAGATCAGCGTTATTCAGATGAACTGATCACTTCACTGGTACTTTGCTTATTGTCATTCAACTTGTAATCGACTTTACTCCTTTGCATACTTGTAAATCCTCCGGTACTCGACAAGAGTAGTTGAGTTCAGATTAACCGATGGTTTGTCTCTTCTAGATCTGCTCATCATGTCTGGCCGTGGTAAGAAGCTCGCAAGCGCAGCGAAACCCAAGACGCCCGTGTCGCGCTCCTCCCGCGCGGGGCTCCAGTTCCCGGTGGGCCGCGTCGCGCGTCTCCTGCGGAAGGGGAACTACGCGTCGCGCATCGGCTCCGGCGCGTCGGTGTATCTGACCGCGGTCATCGAGTACCTGTGCGCAGAGGTGCTGGAGCTCGCGGGCAACGCGTGCCGCGACAACAAGAAGCTCCGCATCGCGCCGCGTCACATCCAGCTAGCGGTGCGCAACGACGAGGAGCTGAACGCGCTGCTGGGCGGAGTCACGATCTCTGAGGGAGGAGTTCTGCCCAACATCCAGGCCCAACTACTGCCCAAGAAGACCAAAACAGCCCGAGAACCGGACACCAGCAAACAGAGCCAGTCCCAGGACTTCTGAGACCCGAGACCCGGACACCAGCAAACAGAGCCAGTCCCAGGACTTCTGAGACCCGAGATCCGAGACCCGGACACCAGCAAACAAGGCCAGTCCCAGGACTTCTGACCGAGAGGACTTTAATGTTTTTAGCACTTTAATCTCAACGGAATTAATAAAATGTGTTTTATACAATATCTGACTTTTTTTATGCCGTTCATATGAGGAAGCTATGTCGCTCAGATGTCCTCACGCCGCTTGTTTAACGCGGGTCTCACGATCACAAGCTCGCCAGCTTTGGTCACCAAACAGAGGTGATATAACATTTCTCATATAGCCTAAGTGAAATCCTACAATCATTATATTCTCTAATCATTACTGTGACTATTTCTAGAAATGCCTCAATGGGGAGCGGGCGACAGCGACCGGTGGGGCGTGTCCAGCGACGCGACAAAGTTCTGTTTAACTTTATGCAAATGCAGCGCGATAACCAATAGGAGTGAAGTCAGTGGAGCGCGTCACTCTTCAGTGCTGAGTTTGACCCAGTCTATGGTCTGACCGAGGCAAGTTGAACGAGTTTTAGCAGTCAGAAACTGTCCTATATTTTATGATATATCTCCATGGTATTCACCGTACTGACTCCGTGCCTGAATGGTTTCGAGAACCCAGATAGACCAGTATTTGCCCGTTTGCTGCAGTTAAATAGCCGCGATGGCAAAGAGCACTCACTGTTTCTCGTTCATCTTTATTATACATTTTATGATTCCATTAAATTTAGACTTTTCCTTCCAAAATATTTGTTTGTAGCCGCAAGAGAACGTATTTGTTGTCTAAAGGGGGTCGCACACCGGACGAGAAGCGCAGCGCCGCGCCAGGTCTTTAAAATTCGAACACATTATTCTCTGAGTGTACACACACCGGCGGCGCCATTCGGCGTCTGTCCGCGGCGCACAGCTGCGGCTCAGGACCTTGTTCAAAACCCTGCCGCGCCACAGAGCGCCATTTGCATAGTTTTATATGAAATTTGCATTTATTTGTCTCAAATCGTCGTTAATGTACATGGCTTCACCCCGTGCTGTTTTCACTCGGGTTAGCTAAACGCTAGCTAAATAAATACTATTGTATTATGTGACATATAGTTGCCTAGACAACGGATAACGTTACAACAAAATAACAGACTCAACGTGATAGACACTTTTACTTGATTAACGTTCAAACATCAGCTATTATTCAATGAACATAAAAAAAAAAAAAAAAATCAAGATAAAACACACATCGTGCTGCTCTTCTAGCAGGAGTTGATTCAAAATTGTGCTCGCGCGATTAGAATGTGCGCGTCCGGTGTGCGATACCTGGAGTTGTCCTAGACGTGGCGCGGCGCTGCACTGCGCTTCTCGTCCGGTGTGCGACCCCCTTAAAGCCTTGTGTATACTCGACGCGTCCGCACGAGCGCGAGTCTCCACTATGGAAAGCCGTTAGGGCCAAAAACACGCGAATTTTAACGCGTATTTCACGCGTATTTCACGCGTAAAATACGTGTATTTTACGCGTGAAATACGCGTTGATTATGTCACGCGTATTTCACGCGTATTTCACGTGTAAAATACACGTAAAATACGCGTGACATACGCGTGACATAATCAACGCGTATTTCACGTGTAAAATACGCGTATTTCACGTGTATTTTACACGTAAAATACGCGTGAAATACGCGTTAAAAATCAGTATGAACGGGTCCGTGTCATTGGCTGCTGAAGACTTGGGTCTAACCATTTGTGTGAGCTTAGAGGGGTGTACCTTTCATAGACTAGGCTACCACCAGTTTACATTCTATAGATCAGCTTATTCAGGTTTTTTGTATAACCTATATGAATAATATATTTAAATAGCAGTTTTATGACAATTAATTTTTTTTATGACAATTAATTTTATGACAATTTAGATAAAAATAAAATTAACTTGTTTTTCTCCACTCATGCCTTTTTGTAAATAAACACATTAGTGGACATTCTAGCTTTAACATCAAAGCATTAACGTGTGTGGGGAAATCAGTTACAGTGGAGGTAACCAATGCAGGTTTATGATCACTGCAGGTTTAAGATACAGACCACTGTAATCAATATCTGTCTTTGGAAAACAACGTGAGCTTTTGTTGTGCTTACATTTACAGCTATAGCAAGCAGGGGGCGCTTTTTCAAACCTTTTTGTTCTGAAATTGGGCACTCAGACAAACTGTAATTAGGTATACAGGTGATATTATCAATTTAAAGGAATTTAATGACTTAAAGTATTTAAATATGTTATTTAAGGCTTTCAGGATTAGAATGAGAGCTTGTGCTCAGGTCAGGACAGGTATAAGAACTTGATTTGGCTTTCCTGACAGCAGAAGTATTTTACAGGTCACCTTGGTAATTGGTATTAAAGCAATTTATCTGTAAAAATGATTAGACACTTTGGTAAAACACCATATAACATTTAAGTAAACATATAAACATAAAAATCAGTGACGTAACTTTGTTTTAAAAAGTGGGTGGAACAGGTGGGGTGGGGGTTGCTAATAAAATGCTAAATCAGATTTATGCTACAATAACATTACGACGTCCAGCAATCGATTTAAATAGTAGGCTACATGGGGTTTAATTTGTTGTTTAATGAGATGAAGTATAATAATGTATGTTGTCAGTGTGTTGTCTCTAATATTTAATGTTAGAATATTTACTCTGCATTTTCTGTTTCTATAGAAAACCACACACTAATACACCCACAACTAAGTACAACCATTCAATCCTTGTTAATAACTGAGTTGTTGGGGTGACAAATAAACAGGTTACTCTCAAATTTCCAACATATTTTCACCAAGTCTCTTACGGACACCATGTGGCATATTTCATACCTAACCAGCAGTTTACTGAAATGAGACTGCTATAAAGCCAACTCGTTTTTTTTTTTTTCAGTTCCCCACTTACTTTACCTTCCTCAAGCTGACAGAACACATCCAAGCTTGTGATCATAAATTCATACAAATCATCTGCATGATAAAAGGTACTGTGGGTTAGTTTGTTAACATATTACTATTTTAAATCAGAATTGATTTCACTGAAAATTTATTACATTTAGAAAAAATGAAATGAAGCTGAACTCTGCAGGGCAGAGGGCATTGACCCTTGAGGACCGTGTTTGCCCATTGCATTCGGAGCATTCCAAGTGAACCCTGCTGATGTAAAAAAAAAAAAAAGTGTAAAGGGTTAAATTAGCAATTTAAAAGGGTAGTCATTGCAGTGTCACCTGTAAATCTATCTTTGTTATCATGGGCGTCAGTTTGGTTTGAAATGTGCTGGGGACAGAGACGCATTCGGAAGTGCATTTTCAGTGCATTTTCAGAAGTGCTGGGTACAATGACGTATTAATTTTTTTTCTCTCTTTCGGGCAGGTTATGTTTTCAAAGACGATGTCCTGTAGCTCAGGCACGGCCCCACTTTTCAACAGGCCCACCCAAAACTTTCACACACACAAAAAAATCCTTTTACTATATTCTAATTTTGTCAATAATTATAAAAAAAAAATTGCCAAAAGCTCATAATTTGTGCTCAAGCGCACGACCGCACGCATAAAGCTTGCCACAAAGAACCGGTAAAAGTAATGATAATAAATGCGTCTAATACGCTGTGAATGTGAATGTGCATTATACGCCGAGTTTCGGTTAATTTATGAGACGAACTCCAATTCACTCGCCGGCGCCTCCATGTCGTGATTCTGCTATATTTACTTCTTATTTATTAAATAAATCCAGACAATTGGTTCATGAAACATTGATTAAAATTAAGATATAATTAATATAAAACGAAAATAAATGTAAAGAAAGGCAGCTGTTCTGTTTGAGGTCTCTGTGAAAGTTTTAAAGAAGTCTTTTAGTGCCGCTTTCAGAACGCTCACGTCCGTAAACGAGAACTGACACGTTGTTTTTTCCCTCATAAATGCGAACAGAAAAATCAATAAAAAATGTATTATAGTGTTGTTTTTTTTGCTGGGTCAGACAATGATTGCCAAATTTCTCTCTCATATTGCTCCTCATAACCACTGAAAACGGTCCAAAAAATCGAACCAAAAGTCAAATTAATATGGACGGGAGTTAAAAGTGGTGGGTGCAAAATGACTCATGACGAAATCTGGTGGTACGAAATCACCGCATCCCCGAAATCGACGCCTATGTCTGTTAGCTTTATTTTATTAAAGCCTTCTATGATAAAGTTGATAAATGTCCATGTAATGACACTGTGAATGTGGAAAATAAATTGCATAATAGATATAATTTATTGATCCCAGGATTAAATTTGGTCATGTCACCATTGCTCACATTTAAGAAAAGAAATAAAAGCGTATGTGAAATCTTAAAAATTAAGATTACTTGTACATATACTCTACTTATGAAACTAAACAGTAGAAAATATAGATTTGAGTATTGCACAGTTTAATTTATTGCATTTGTATTATTGTACTATTAAAGCATTGTATGTTTAAAGATATAAAGGATATGGAGCTAAGATAAAAGGATATTAAGCTGCTGACAAGTCTGAGGTAAGTACAAATTGCCCTGAATATTAGTTAATAATATATGACACTGAGGGAGGACTTGAAATTATGACCTGGAATGGTTTCCTGAGGCTGTATTGCAGAAACAACTTCAGTCAGAGTAATATCTTGTCTTAAGTAACCACTGTGATTTCATTTTGGAACCAATTTAAAACACTGAACTTGTCAGATTATAACTTGGGGCTTAAAGGTATAGTTCACCCATTTACACCCTTATGTTGTTCCAAAGTTTCTTTCTTGTGTGGAACTTCCATACTATGGAAAAAAATATTATGGAAGTCAATGGGGACCAGCAATGTTTGGTTAACAATAATCTTCAAATATTAGTAACCAAACATTCAAAGAGGCTCATGCATGTTTGAAACAACATGAGGGTGAGTTAATGAAGACAGAATTTTAAATTGAGTGAACAATACCTTTAAGATAGGACGTTTCTGTAATTTGGTCCCTGCAAGCAAGGTTATGTTGTTTTAACAGATATTCATTACAATTGCATTGATCAAGAACCACAGCTGTAAACTTTTCCACAATCAAATGTTAACTTTTAATATTAGAAATCTTGAGTTGGGTTGATTTGTTTTACAGATAAATTCCTACTTTTCCTGTAGCTCAAACCGTAGAATGTTAGCGCTTGCAAAATTCATGCAAGGGTTCGATTCCCAGGGAAAGCAAGAACTGATAAGAACGTAAATGTGTACATTGAAATGCAATGTAAGGCACTTAGGATAAAAGCATCTGCCAAATGCCAGGGACTGCAGATGAAATTTAGCTCTGTAGCTAATTCTGGGACAGTTCTTCACTGTCCATTGTCCCTGTTATAATAATAATAATAATATGTAAATGTACTAATATGCAAAAGGGGGCAATCTTGGTAAAAATATTTGTTCATAAAAATGCAATCTATCTATTTTCTTTGGGCTACACAAGAAAACGACGAAAAAGAAAAAAAGAAATAGGAGGATATTTAATTTTGGTAGCAGTAAAATACTTCTGCTGTCAGGAAAGCCAAATCAAGTTCTTATACCTGTCCTGACCTGAGCACAAGCTCCCATTCTAATCCTGAAAGCCTTAAATAACATATTTAAATACTTTAAGTCATTAAATTCCTTTAAATTGATAATATCACCTGTATACCTAATTACAGTTTGTCTGAGTGCCCAATTTCAGAACAAAAAGGTTTGAAAAAGCGCCCCCTGCTTGCTATAGCTGTAAATGTAAGCACAACAAAAGCTCACGTTGTTTTCCAAAGACAGATATTGATTACAGTGGTCTGTATCTTAAACCTGCAGTGATCATAAACCTGCATTGGTTACCTCCACTGTAACTGATTTCCCCACACACGTTAATGCTTTGATGTTAAAGCTAGAATGTCCACTAATGTGTTTATTTACAAAAAGGCATGAGTGGAGAAAAACAAGTTAATTTTATTTTTATCTAAATTGTCATAAAATTAATTGTCATAAAAAAAATTAATTGTCATAAAACTGCTATTTAAATATATTATTCATATAGGTTATACAAAAAACCTGAATAAGCTGATCTATAGAATGTAAACTGGTGGTAGCCTAGTCTATGAAAGGTACACCCCTCTAAGCTCACACAAATGGTTAGACCCAAGTCTTCAGCAGCCAATGACACGGACCCGTTCATACTGATTTTTAACGCGTATTTCACACGTGAAATACGAGTTGATTATGTCACGCGTATTTCACGCGTATTTTACACGTATTTTACGCGTGAAATACGCGTGAAATACGCGTTAAAATTCGCGTGTTTTTGGCCCTAACGGCTTTCCATACTCCGCTGACTGCGCGCGCACCTCTCCAAACGGACGAGGCGTTTATACTTGACGCGCTCGCCGTTGTGCTATTCTGTGAAACGACAGGGGGCGACTCGGAGTAATTCTCCTCTAAACCACCAGGAATCAGCAGTGAAGAAGTAGTTTGCCGTTTATTAGTAGTTTATTAATAGCTGATTCATATTAAAAGAGTAATAAATGCAGTAGGTGTATTGTACTTTCTTGTACAAACTCGTTAAACAACTGAAGCCTTATTGAAGAGTGTTTAAACCTTAATTTCATCAGCAGGGCTTACTTCTGCTATTGTAGGCTTATTTTATAAATGTAAGCAGTTACTTTAGACAAGTGCAAACTGGGTGCTTAATGCAAATGTGTTCCTATTCACAAAATGAGAGGCTTTTATGGTCGCCCATCAATGCAAATGTCTCTGTGTATAGAAGGATCATAAACATGCTGGTACAGACGTACCAGTTCGGCCTGATTCGGCTCGAAGTCGTTCACCTTCGGATGCGGCGCCGCGCGCGATGTTACAAAAAGTGCCGTGCACACCGCCAGGCGAAATGGGGTCTTGCGCACCCAACGCGCACGACCGCCCACACCGCAATGACGTCATTTTTGCCGCGCGCACTTCGCGCTCTTGCGGACGCGTCGAGTATAAACAAGGCTTTAACATAGAGTAACATCCGTGAATGTCACTCACAAACATTACTAGGCAACCAGTAGTGGAACGCCCTCCAGCGCAGCCATTGGCGACCTGCAGCGACAAAGTCGCTTGTAGTGTGAACGGGGCTTCAGTGTTTGTCGATACAATGGAAGTCATTGGTAGGCTATGCAAAACTGCTCAAACATTCTTCAAAATATCTGGTGTGCACCACAGAAAAATAAAGTCAGACCGGTTTGGAACAATATGGAGGTTGAGTAAATTAAAAATTTTCAGTGAACTATCCCTTTAAGTTAACCAATAATATGTGGGAATGCACAGAGCATATAACTTTTCAATAGCTTTTTGGAAGGAATTAACAAAGGCAAATTACTGCCAACTGTGTAGTTGGAAAACGCAACGTAAACAGCACATATTTTATAAACAATCTTGTACAATCTCTCATTTAGACTTGTTACAAGGCTAAATGAGGCCACAAATCCTATAATACTGTATATTTGACTGTGGTCAACATCCCGTGGAAGAGCTTCATTCCAGGCTATAGGAGACAGAAAGGACGGGGCCTGTTTCTTTCTAGTTCTTCCAGTTGATGCAAGCAGTGTAATGCTATAATCTGAACATGAGTCATTTGGGTCTTTTCTGGCAGCAGAACACCACATTTGTGAGGCTAACAGGACCCATCTGCCATTTCGAGGAGAACAGGCCTGTTATTTTTACCGCATTATACGTTTTACCTAATCATGTCTCTGAAAATTGTTTCCAGTTGATTGTATTGTACTTGTAATGCGGATCTTGCAGTCCGCACGTAATAACCTGACAAAATATCAGCACAAAAGAGGTTCGGGTCATTGCTAATGTGTGTTATCCTCACATCAGTGAGCTTTCACCTCAAACTCAATGTGCACACATGCAACTAACAGTCGGTGATGGCAGGAAAGAGATTTGTGTCAAGCCAAGCTGTCATGTGTATATACCTGTACAGCAGTGCTAGTTTGTATAAACAATATCATAACAGAAGTTAACACGCATGCGTAGTTTAGACTCCAAACCCTTTGAACAGAATAACCGATCTCATTTGAATAATATTTTTAAATGTTTGTCAATGGGGACCATCTTCCCTAAGGAACTGTTATTTACAGCTCCTATTCAACACACACATACAGTGCTTATTTGTGAGCAAATGATATTCAGCAAAGCAGGTATAAAAGGGCTTATATACTATGCAAATGTGCTATAATTCATCAAAAGCAATATAAAGCAGTTGTTTGGGGATGTTTCACCATGTTGCCACTGAAAATACTAAATGTGTTAATATTCTACACTGCTAAACATCAACTACTGCTGCTTTAATGAGCAGTAACATTTAAGTAACATTAAATTCACATTCATCAAACAAATTTATCATTAATTATTTACACTGCTTAAGCACACCACCTCACTTCAATCCAGGTGTGAAATCCAGATGTTATGAAACTGGATATTAAACTGCAGAAATAGTCACATTCTGGCAGAAAGCTGCTATTTTAAACCAATGCATATGTGTAAAACAAATGTAAAACAAGCTCAAATGTTTGGTGAAGAACATATTTATTCTATTTTTATTTCCATCTACAAGTTAATATTGTTATTGTGCTGGGAGGCAGCTTGTTTAAGTGTTGCATTATTTGTCTGGCTGACTGTACGCTGATGTGATAAATTATATAGAATATATGTGATTTATTATACCCAAATGTACTCAAGAAGTGGTTCAGTTTTTAAAAACACACCATAAGGTATTCTTTTTTTATTCATTTATTTCCATCATTAATAATAATAATATTAATTCAAAACAAATACTTTCTTTCAACTAATTGTAAGGGTAAGTGGCTCCAAGCCGCTCTGTTATTCTTGTCCTACAGGAATTGTTCTCCACTGGAACTGTCCCAGTCAAAAAGCAATGGAATGATCAATAAACCTAAGTAGCAATGAGCAACTGAATGAAATGGGGACACAATTTTAGTGGCCCTGCTAGTACCACCTGGTGGTAATTTGTAGAATTACATGAGATCACTCCACAGCTAACAACCAGCCTCCATTGGTTTATTCAGACTGAGTAGTCAAATCAAAAGATTTTTCCTAAAATAAAACATATATATATATATAGCTATAAAATATTACATGTTAAAATTTAAAAACAAATGCATGTAGGTATTTCATGTTGTCAGTAAGAGTTCAGGTAGATTCTGTATGATAAAACTTATCTAAAATGTATCATTTTACACACAGTTCTTCAAAAAAACTCTAAGATTCTTGAATACATTTCAAATATGCACGCAGATAAAGCTACAGTTATTATAAGTTGGTACCTTCTGTGTTTAATTTACTGCAAGCATTATATGTGCTTACGTGTTAAAAGTTCATTTTAAGCTGGTTAGAACCATATTGTCTTTACAATACATGTCTTTAGTGTGTTAATATCTTCATTCAGACCATTTTAAAATAGCATCTTTTCAATGCCAAACCAAAATCAGTCTCAAGTTTGTAAGAAGACGGATTCATAAAACTGTGTAATGTGTCAATGTGAGGTTATTTGTTGTCAGTTGGTGTCTTATCTAGTTTTGTTTCTTCATCCTGTTAGTTAGCTGGTTCACACACTGTAGACTCCAGTAGACTGCAGAGATTAAGACAAAGGCCTGCAGAAAACAAACAGATATTTCAATTCAAATGGAAAAAAGGTTCATATTAATAGGCAAACTCTAGTTTATGAAAGTTGTAGTTTTCTGTAAACAGTTACATATTTCAAA
Organism: Rhinichthys klamathensis goyatoka; assembly: GCF_029890125.1. Lineage (NCBI taxonomy): Eukaryota > Metazoa > Chordata > Actinopteri > Cypriniformes > Leuciscidae > Rhinichthys > Rhinichthys klamathensis. The sequence goes on from NW_026606826.1 coordinate 426,538, forward strand.
TTTAATTTAGCAAAGTTGTACATATAATTATGTGTTTGAAGAGTTATACATTATTGCAATGAATGTGATTATAAAAAAATACATTATAATACAATGTAATGCATTATGATTTTGTTACAATTTCACTGTGGACTCAATGTATGTGTATCAATTACATTGTTCAAAATCTTATTTCCAATTGAATGTGAGAGCCCCAAAAGGTCACACACCAGGAAAATATACTACATTAAAAAAAGAATTAAAGCCAAAAGGTCAAGCATGTGGCCAAAGAATCTCCCATGATGCATTTGGAGTTGAGGTTCACAGAAGCCACTGTGGAAACAGGCCAAAAGTGACATTCTTCCAAAAAGCTGTAACCTTAACTGCCCCTCCTTCCTTGCGTTCAAGATCATAAACTGCATCCGAGCTCTAAACAGAGTCCAAAATCATATTCTGTCTATCAGAACTACCTCTCCAATGGGAAATAAATAACCGTAGTTTCCTCAGGAGCAGCACAGCTGTTTCCCTCTGAGAGGAGAGAGAGAGAGAAGAGAGAGAGAGAGAGAGAGAGAGAGAGAGAGAGAGAGAGAGAGAGAGAGAGAGAGAGAGAGAGAGAGAGAGAGAGAGAGAGAGAGAGAGAGAGAGAGAGAGAGAGAGAGAGAGAGAGAGAGAGAGAGACAAAGGGAAAGGGCATGTCTCTGTGCTTCCTGACCTCCTGCTACCTGATTCCACACATCTAATGGCAATGCTATTTTTACAATGCATGTTGTTTACCCTTATTCATAGAAAAATTATTATTATTATTATTATTAAACGAAGTGCATTTTACTCAAGTCTTCTGCTTCTCAGATTTTCTTGTAACCTTTAAAATCTCAAATGTGTCTCAAGACCGCTTAGATTTGCTTCCGGCATGCCAAAGTCTTCAATTAGGCTAAAGGTCAGAGGTTACAATATAAACTCATCAAATTCTCCTAAAATTATTACATTCTGTAATATGTAACAGTGCTCTCTCTTTGTAGGAGAAATATCTTAAGACAATACTACAACTTTTCTTTGGGGAACCGCAATTGGACAAAGACTCTACTAAGTACAAATGCACGAATTATTCACTTTTGAGACATTACTCCATTCTAGGCTTTTTATACTGTATATTGTAAATATTACAGAAACAAAATGTATCATAATTATGGCATAAATATTACCATAAAGTTCCCTCAAAATACAAATATGAATTAAAAAGTAATATGGAACAAAAACATTGATTTAACTGAGAGAAAAAAAAACAATGACATTTGAGGTGTTTTGCCACTTTTGGCCATGAGGAGCATGAATGTGACCTTAAATAAGGAGCACCTGAGGGTTAAATGACAAACTGGCAGATGTTTCAATCAATTTAAAAGGCTTTTTCTCACCAATTTACCTTCGCAGGTTTATTTTAAGTAGAAAAACACAAGGATGTGTATGTTTTGATAAAGTATTTTTCCCTTCTTTTTACTGCTCTTCCTGCCTCAGTTGACCCCTTGTGTCTCTCTTTCTGTTTCCCTCAGCTTTTTTCTCTCTTTCACACACATAAAAGCACTAGAAAATACAAAGATATATTCTAAACAACAGCACACATTCACACTCGGGTTTAATAAGCAAAGAGTCGAGTCTTCAGGGCAGTTGTTTGGGCCAAATGTGTACAGTACTAAATCTCTGCTGTCACCTTTGTGATGTACGACTAGTGAGGGGGCGTTTTCAACCTGTACACTCTTCATGTCAGTAATGAACACCTAAAATTAAATAAACCTTAAATACCTAAGCTACTGTATAGGAATCATTGGCTTTCCACACACACGAAGCCATAGAAAAAAAGAAAAAAAAAAACCTGTTAAACAGTCCGAGTTCTCGTCCGGGGTGGCAGTGCTGACCTATTACTGAAACCCCCTACTGCTTTTGGCAGTCAAACAAGCGCTGACTCTCTGAAATGAAGCCGAGAGACCGAAGCCTGGTTCAGTCCGGCTCCAAACGCTTTGATGCCGGGGTGAAGGGCGTCGTGTCAGCCTCGTGTGACTCTCACTGGACTTTCTGTAAATCAGTTCAATGGGATTCTGAGACAAGGTCCAAGATGGATGGGTCTCCTGAGGCTTGTAAGGAACGTTCTGTTCAGCATGGCAGCTTGCTTAGCAACCTGAAGCCAATACTCTATATTAGCATTAGCCTTCTTCGATCAAGAGAGGCGATCTTCATACTGCTACCGATTATGTCATTGTTAATACAGACGTCAAGACTAAATCGAATAAATTAGCTATATTTCTATATCAGGAATGCTTTTAATCAAAATACTAAAATAACACCAAAATAATAGAACCGTGATATTTTCCAGTGGGTTGGATATTAAAAAAATGTCAAAATGTTGGGGTCAGTATGATTTCTTTTGTTGTTGTTTTTTAAAAGAAATTAATACTTTTAATAGATCAAAAGAGACAGTAAAGACTTTTTAATGTTACAAAAGTTCATTTGTACTTCTATTCGAAGAATCCAGAAAAAAATTATTTAATTGAAAAAAACTTTTAGGCAGCATAACTATTTTCAACATTGACAATAATAATAGTAAAAAAAAATGAGCAGCAAACCAGCGTATTAGAATGATTTCTGAAGGATCATGTGACACTGAAGACTGGAGTACTGATAATTTAGCTTTGCATCACAGAAATAAATTACATTTTAAAATATATTCAAATGGAAAACAATTATTTTAGATTGTAATAATATTTCACAATAATACTGTTTTTACTGTATTTTTGATCATATAAATGCAGGCTTAGTGAGCATGAATGGTACTGTACAAAGTAAATATGGATGTTATATTAACATATACTAAACATTACAATAGAAGTCAAATTGCTAAATAACTTTACAAACAAACAAACCAAAAATTGGCTAATTTTAATGTAGGTTCAAGTCTGAAATAATATTCCCACTCTCTCGCCCAACAATTTCCTGTCACTTTTCCTCTATGTCGATCACCTAAAAAGATATTAAAAAATTATTTTTTTAAATTATTTTCTTTCCCTGTACGCACTGCTGTAATGCTATCTTTTCCAAGATATCCCAAACAAACCACCAATTCACTGGTGACAACTTCGAACTAACAGTGGAAACAACTGTTCCCAATCACCTGAAATACTTGCTAACTCTCTTCTTATCAGTCTAATTCCGGCTCAAGCTCCAGAGCTCCTCTCCTGCAGTGTGCTGGGGGCGTCAGGTGCTGTGGAAAGATAAGCTGACTGCAGCTTTTGTGTGAAGCTGATCTTGATAATATTATCTTAACCTTTTCCTTCAAAAAAGTGGGGTGGGTCTTTGCAGTGGTGTAATTTTTGTTTCACCCTTGAGAGATGAGGACGACAAATATTAGCTTTGATGGGTGGAAAAACACCGAATGGAAAAAAACAAAACAGGCAAGGATGGAAGAATATCATCCCCTACTACCTGAAATAAACAGAAGCTGGAATGAGTGTGGAAATGACAGGGCAATTTTTAGGAACTGATAATGTTTCTGAAGGATTATGATGGCATTGCTGCAAATAGACTAATGTAAAGGAAAGGAAACTCTTACCCTGGTATGAGGTCTATTAACGAAACATACTCAATCAGGTTGAGTCTATGGATACAGTTCACATGGACACAAAAATCCAACATGACGCTACTTTTGTGTAAAACTGTTCTGGGGGAATTTCAGCACCTGAGCTTACAGATGCACGCTCTCACAGTGAAATGAGCAATTCAGCTCTTGTGTAAATCTAATCAGTCTTCCACGGCGAGCCGCAGACATGGTTAATTGATTCCAGAAACACTGCCTTTGCATAAAGCTTGGATGGTGAGAAGAGAAGAGATGGAGGGAGGGCTGTGAAGAGAGAGGTGGCGCACTAATGAAAGGTCAGCCGAGATGCACGGCCCACACTGCAAGTGCCAGAAACACACACACAGCAATTTTATGGTCAATTGGGCCATGCATCTGGAGTCATACATCACCGAGGCGTGCAGCAAGACACGGTGCCAGATCCGAAAAACATGCACTCGAACACAGATGCATTTAGGATGAAGTTAACATATACACAAGTCTGATAGCACTAGTAAGAAACCATCTATTTCTATTACTTCAACGAGTAAAACGTTTGAGAAATCAGAATGCTACAGCAGTATTTGATTTGCCCCTCTTTTGCGGCACTTAAGCTGCATGAAAAAAACAAATCTTGATCATGTTATCCAGCATGTTTTGAGAATAATCCAAAAGAGCATCTTGTGGAAGATGGAAATCTGCAATAGAGATTGTGATAATGCCGTGCATGTGTCAGTCAAACTTACCTCAGTTGGAAAAGCCAAAAGAGGCACCAGAGGTTTAATGTAACCAAACCGATGAAGAACCATTATCAAAACGCATCTCATCATCTCCAATTCAACTGCATTAGCCCTGAAAGAAAGGTACAAGAAAATGTTATTTTTTTGCTTATGTATTTTTGATACATTTTTTATGGAAGCTTGTTTCCGCCACAGAATTGTGAGATAAAAAGTCGCAATTACCTTTTTTATTTTTCATTCTGACTTTATTTCTCAGAATTTCGAGATATAAAGTCAGAATTGCGAGATATAAAGTCGCAATTGCGTGTTATAAAGTCAGAATTGATTGATATAAAGTCGCAATTGCGTGTTATAAAGTCGCAATTGCGTGTTATAAAGTCAGAATTGATTGATATAAAGTTGCAATTGCGTGTTATAAAGTCAGAATTGATTGATATAAAGTCGCAATTGCGAGATATAAAGTCAGAATTGCGTGATATAAAGTCGAAATTGCGTGTTATAAAGTCAGAATTTATTGATATAAAGTCGCAATTGCAGGTTGTAAAGTCAGAATTGCGAGATATAAAGTCGCAATTGCGTGTTATAAAGTCAGAATTGATTGATATAAAGTCGCAATTGCGTGTTATAAAGTCAGAATTGATTGATATAAAGTCGCAATTGCGAGATATAAAGTCAGAATTGCGTGATATAAAGTCGAAATTGCGTGTTATAAAGTCAGAATTTATTGATATAAAGTCGCAATTGCAGGTTGTAAAGTCAGAATTGCGAGATATAAAGTCGCAATTGCGTGTTATAAAGTCAGAATTGATTGATATAAAGTCGCAATTGCGTGTTATAAAGTCAGAATTGATTGATATAAAGTCGCAATTGCGAGATATAAAGTCAGAATTGCGTGATATAAAGTCAAAATTGGGTGTTATAAAGTCAGAATTTATTGATATAAAGTCGCAATTGCGTGTTATAAAGTCAGAATTGCGAGATATAAAGTCGCAATTGCGTGTTATAAAGTCAGAATTTATTGATATAAAGTCGCAATTGCAGGTTGTAAAGTCAGAATTGCGTGATATAAAGTCAGAATTGATTGATATAAAGTCGCAATTGCGTGTTATAAAGTCAGAATTGCGAGACAAAGTCTGAATTGATTGATATAAAGTCGCAATTGCGTGTTATAAAGTCAGAATTGCGTGATATAAAGTCGCAATTGCGTGTTATAAAGTCAGAATTGATTGATATAAAGTCGCAATTGCGTGTTATAAAGTCAGAATTGATTTATATAAAGTCGCAATTGCGTGTTATAAAGTCAGAATTGATTGATATAAAGTCGCAATTGCGAGATATAAAGTCAGAATTGCGTGATATAAAGTCGAAATTGGGTGTTATAAAGTCAGAATTTATTGATATAAAGTCGCAATTGCGTGTTATAAAGTCAGAATTGCGAGATATAAAGTCGCAATTGCGTGTTATAAAGTCAAAATTTATTGATATAAAGTCGCAATTGCAGGTTGTAAAGTCAGAATTGCGTGATATAAAGTCGCAATTGCGTGTTATAAAGTCAGAATTGATTGATATAAAGTTGCAATTGCGTGTTATAAAGTCAGAATTGCGTGTTATAAAGTCAGAATTGCGAGATATAAAGTCTGAATTGATTGATATAAAGTCGCAATTGCGTGTTATAAAGTCAGAATTGCCTGATATAAAGTCGAAATTGCGTGTTGTAAAGTCAGAATTGTGAGATATAAAGTCGAAATTGCGTGTTATAAAGTCAGAATTGATTGATATAAAGTCGCAATTGCGTGTTATAAAGTCAGAATTGATTGATATAAAGTCGCAATTGCGTGTTATAAAGTCAGAATTGATTGATATAAAGTCGCAATTGCGAGATATAAAGTCAGAATTTATTGATATAAAGTCGCAATTGCAGGTTGTAAAGTCAGAATTGCGTGATATAAAGTCGCAATTGCGTGTTATAAAGTCAGAATTGATTGATATAAAGTCGCAATTGCGTGTTATAAAGTCAGAATTGCGTGTTATAAAGTCAGAATTGCGAGATATAAAGTCTGAATTGATTGATATAAAGTCGCAATTGCGAGATATAAAGTCAGAATTGCGTGATATAAAGTCGAAATTGCGTGTTGTAAAGTCAGAATTGTGAGATATAAACTATTCTGAGGGGAAAAAAGTTAGTCTATATCTCACAATTCTGAGAAAAGATGTCAGAATTTCAAGATATAAACTCGCAATTATGTGTTATAAAGTCAGAATTGTGAGATTATAGCTGTCCCAATGTGAAGGCTGCGTCCTCCGAAGGCTGCATTTGAAGGCCGATTGGCCGCATTTGAAGGCCGATTGCGTCACAGCGGCGCGACGAAGGCTGTCCCAATTCAAAGGCTGCATCTTCGAAGGACGTATTTGAAGGCCGATTGCGTCACCGCAGCGCGATGAAGGCTGTCCCAATTCAATTCCGCATCCTTCGAAGGCCGTATTCGAAGGCCGGTTGCGTCATCGCGGCGCGACGAAGGCTACCCTGATTCAAAAGCGACGCCAAATGCACCCTTCGTTTCCCCGTGAAAGGAAGGATACATAAATGGACACTTAGCGGCCTATCCTACCCTGATCCTACCCCATAATTCACTGCGCGCCGGTGACGACAGCATTTTTGGTGCAGCATTTGGTGTGTAGCCTACAGTTCAAATTCAAATGTTGGTGTTCAACTATGCCTTTTAAAACCGTTCATTTTTCGTTTTTCAATTACGGGTTAAAAAATTAAAAACGAATGGATGCAAATTTACACAGACTATTAAACTAAAAATAGTTTAGTGATAGTTTTTTAGATTAAAGTCTTTGATTTTACTAGTATTATGATTGACTATCAAACCTTTCTACAAATACATTATTTGAAATATTTAATAATATAAGGTAGCCTACTTTTGCGTCCATTTGTTTTTCTTTTTTTTTACCCGTAATTGAAAAACTAAAAATGAAAGGTTGTTGTATTTTTAAAAGCCAAAGTTGAACACCAAAATTTGAACTGTAGGCTACACAAATGCTGCAAAAAAAAAGAAAAAGAAAAAAAAAAGACTTTTTGCCCCTTTATTAAACATTTAAAATATTCACAAATTACTATGGGACAAATGTCGATTTTACTGGGTTTCTAAGGCCAGATTAGAACCTGGAAATTATATTTTTCCCGCAATGCTGAATGAGAAGAGCCATGTCTCTGGAACCATGATTTATAGGCTAATGATAATAAATGTGTCTGAATAAATAACGAGGCATTTTAATTGTTCGTTTAAAAGTGAACATTTCAAGCTTTAGGCTAGGTATATTTTGTTTCATTTCATTTATGAGACGCGCTCCAGTTCACGGAGATCATGAAAGCGCGACTGATTGTTTTATTTTATTTTACAAAAGCACAACGTTTTCTTGTTAAGTGAGTTTGGACAAATAAAAGTAGTTGCGAATGATGTATTATTCTTTTCTGTATGACCAGAAATTATAGAGTATTTTTTAAGTTGTTTCCACTGTTGATGGGAAAATGCAAGTGTTCGCGGCCGCGCCTCCGTGCCATGCAGTGCGCGCTCACACTCCCACACACATTTGCGTCAAAATCTTGTGTTTATTTGTGATAATCTTAGCCCTGTATTATGACTGACATTTGACGAATTTCTTTGTTCCTTTTTTGGATAAAAGCGGAACAAATATGTAGCCTAAATGTAGGCTAATAATAATAATATTATTATCATTTGCGTTGAGTTCACTGAAGACAGTAATATGTTAATCATAAAATAATTTATGAATGTTTTATTTTTATATAACCTATCCTTGTGTTTGTGTTATATTTCTTTTTTATATGTGAAGTCTTTTTTTGCTTATTCTATTATACTGAGCTTTTTCCTCCTAAAAAATTGATTTTAAAGACAAGTGGCCTAAATGTCGTTTAGAAAATTCATGTATTTAACATCCTCAGTAAAATATAAAACATAAAAATGACAATAGCCAATTCTGGCTCCATAGCTGTTTACTCAATTATAACAAATTAATCATCAGGATGGCAGCTCCGTCTCGCACTGTTGCTTGGCGCCATGGAGCGGTAATCGGGAACACCTGGATGCGCAATTAGGAAATCCTATGAAGGCTACAAGGTGCGTCCTTCGAAGGACGAATAGGCTGCATCCTTCGAAGGACGAATAGGCTGCATCCTTCGAAGTCCGCGGCCTTCGGAGGATGCAGCCTTCACATTGGGACACAGCTAAAAAGTCGCAATTCTGTCTTTTTTTCTCGCAATTGCGACTTTATTTCTCAGAATTGCGACTTTATATCTCGCAATTGCGACTTTATTTCTCACAATTCTGACTTCATATCTCGCAATTGTGAGATAAAAAGTCGCAATTTTTTTTTTTTTTTTTTTTTTTCAGTGGCGGAAACAGGCTTCCATATTTTTTACTGTACTGTTTGGTAATATAATAAAATAAAATAAAACTAAATAAATAAATAAAACAATAAAAAAAAATATATATAATAATAAAAAAAAAAAAATAATAAATAAAAAAATAAAATAAAATAGGAGCTGTACCTTTGATCTATCAAGAATCCCAGACAGGTTAGAGAAAGTAATACGTAGGCAGTCATGAGAAGTACAGTCATCTCAGAAAGCATCTGTAGGTAAGAGGGAACAATAATTTAGGTCATGATTTGGAAAAATATCCTTATGTCTCACTCAATTCAGTCAAAATATAGAAAGATGTCCTCATGCAACACAGGGGTATACAAGTAACCTAACACATTTAGGTGTCATGTCAGGACTAGGACGCTCCAAGAACTCAAGGCCAACCGTTAGGGAAGTATCATCTAAATCTGAATTGGCACACCTCTATGGATGGATTTACTCTGAAATCATAATCTGGTGATAATTTGCTGTTAATACAAGGAACAATGATAATGAGGGTTTTCTTGACCTTGCTAACCCACCTTACTCAGCAGCGGTTAAGTCAGGTGGGCGACCTCATAACATATTTGATATGACACCAGCAAACAATTACTGACTTTTTCCTGTGTGACTCAAGACAGACTCCAGATCCCAGACCTCAGCCCTGAAGCGCTGGCTCATTTTTCAACAATTAACAAAAAGGAAAAAAAAAAAATCTATTTTGATTAGTTAATTTTTAAAGCCTTTCCATATCCAGTTTCAAAAATAACAGAGCAAGAGGGCAGAGGGGGGAAGGGGGAGGGGGCATCTTCCGAAATTTGCATTTCATCAGAGGTCAGTGCACAGACCTTCCATAATGAACAGTTAGTCAAACATCCAGCAGGATTGATAGCCCTGCATGGATGATGCAATTGAAAGATCACATGGTCAACACAAAAAATCAATGTTTTCCTTCTTTTTAAAGAGGCACTAATCAGAGCTGTAGCATCACTTGTCAATCGAAGTGAATGCAAACGGACAAAGAGATATTATAATATTTATTGCTAAGGCTGAAGGCCTCAGTTTGCTATTTTCCATGGAAAAGGAAAAGGAAGGTTCCCAGGGGGCTGGGCAATTTGTCAGAGGACTTGTATTGGTTGCTGGACCGCTGACCGGCAGTTTTATTTGCTGGTGGAGCCAGAGAGGGATCCAGGGGACACTTCACCGAGAGCCACAACTAAAGGAGCACCGCAGAGGTAGGAATCACAGGAAAACAGGCCGTTTCATTTCAGTGGGGAGGCAGGGTGGGGCCACATATTCTGGCTAACCAAAACTATGCCTGGGGAACATGGACTTCCAAGGATAACGGACAAGGGCAACTGAACATCTCTGTTTTTAAATGGGTGGGGGGTTTGAAAAATAATAGACAAAGATTACTTCAAAGTATTCTGTCTGTACTAAGGCCTAGTAAAAAGGCCTTATTATTAAAGGATTTTTAGGATAATGAGAGAGAGACTGAGGTTGATAATAGACTTTGCGAGGTAGCATTAACCACACAGCAAATTAAAAGCCTTAAAAAAGATCTTGTAGATGACAATGAAAGATGGCATTCAGATGATAGCTTTGATATTTCAGTCGGGCACATTTCTGGAAAAAATCTGATGTCAATTTCAATGGTGAAAGGGAAGAAAAACAAAAAAAGGGTACCTACCGTTTGATCCATTAACAAGTTGTTATATACATCCAATAGAAGTATGAACTGTATGAACACATAGGCTTGCATCGAAAAGGACCATGCTGGATCGTAAGGCTTTTCCTCTCCTGTAATCTGATTAGAGAAAGACCAATAAAACCTCATAAAAAAACAAAACATCATTTCAAATATAATGTTTAGAAACAACAATTTGCCACTTTTTTGGCTACCACTAAGCGCATTATCGGTGAGATCATTTTTATTAACTATTATTTTTATTGATTTTATTTGGTATTTTTTAGATGCTTTTTAGCTGTTCCAAGTTGGTTAATTAGAGCCATCAATTGGTTAAAATGGTCTAGAGATTGTAGATCAGAGCTGGTAGGACCAAGGTCAAGTTGGTTAGCGCTAGTAGACTACCTTGGACCAGGAACAAAGCAACCACCATGCTCGAAAAACCAGATTGACTACCTAACTCAAATTACATTACTGTTTGGATCCCGACCTAAAACAACTCTGCTACATACATCAGTTGTATAGGCATGAATCACTGAGAATTTGATCACTGATGATTTCCTAAGAATTCCTGAGGCTGTCTCAGCTGCAGACACGTGCGGGTTTCCCTCACACCAGAACCCTGGTGTTCTGCTTTCCCTCAGAAATCAACACATCCGAGCCGGTCTCCCTCGCTGCTCCTCTCCTCCACTCCACAGGAGAAACAACAGGCACACCCCGGTCTGCATCACCGAGGGCCTTTCAAGATATTTCTGTCAAATTCCTTCTCTCTCCACATGTTTAGGATCACCAGGGCCTACTTTGAGGTGGCTTTAATTGTAACATGGTGAGAGCGACAGAAAGAGAGAGAGAGAGAGAGAGAGAGGCTTTCTCAGAGTGTGAAACTGCGTCTGTGAGTATGTGGCGCAGTTAGACGCGTTTCAAAGCAAACCGCCGCTCTCCTGATGAGAAGACTTTAAAACCTTGTCGCAGGCCTGCTGTTTGATCAGGCCCAAAAAAAGCCCGCTTTTTAAAGACGAGTGAAAATGAGCCTATTGTGCTTCGGCTCACAAAGGCGGTTAAGATTCATTTGGCAACGGCGCACACTTGTAAAGCCTGTTTGAAACGTGAGTTTGTTTTATATGTGGGAACTCAGGGAGTCATTTGGGAGACCTCTTTTCTTTTTACAGAAACAGCAGGTAGTAAATGACAAGTAAGGCAAGGAACAAAAGAGTTTCCAATTTTAAAGATAAAGGTGAAATTTTCTGCCCCATTAGCAGAAATGGAACAGTGTTTCCTGAGTACTAACTCAATTGGTCGGACAAACAGATAGTCCTGTCCCAAACCCATACTATTGGTTGAGCACATTATATTTTTTAAAATCACTATTTTCTATTTTAAGATATTTTAAAATGTCATTTATTCCTGTGATTTTTAATTTTCAGTTGAATTTTCAGCATCATTACTTCAGTCTTCAGTGTCACATCATGATATTTCAGAAATCATTCTAATATGCTGATTTGCTGCTCAAGAAACATTTATTATCATCAACATTAAACACATTTGTGATGCTTAATTTTTTTTTGTGGAAAGTTTGAAACAATGTAAAAGTCTTTTCATGCATGATTGCTGAATAGAAGTATTCATTTAAAAAAAAAAACTGCCCCCAAACCTTTGAATGGTAGTGTATGAATTAAATATAAATCTATAAAAATATATATAATGTTTATGAGTTCTTAAACTACAGCAATTTATTTCATTCAATTTAAAATTTCCTAGAAATGTAGGAATTTGATTAGAATTTAAAGTACATTCTCAATTCATTTCGGTCTACCATTTTATCAGAATATAGTAAGATATAATGGAGTAAAAAAAACAAACAAAGAGTTTCCCACCTGGGGTATATCAGCAATGTCTCCCAGTCTTGGCTTTCCAGGAGTCCAGCCTGGCCCTTTAAAAATGACGGACAGCTTATTTGAAATGCCTTCAGCCTCCCAGAACCTCTGCCACAGGTACGGGTAATAAAGGAACTTGAGAGGGGAAAGAAAAGAAGAAGAAAGAGTGTTTAAACCATACATGGCACATGCAGCCGTTATACTAAGAAACCTTTTTAATGCTGCATTACCCAAAAACTTTTCACTCAACTATGGCGTGAAATATTATCCTTTTGATTTGTATTTTAGACTTTTCATCACAATCAGATTTTTTTTTTTTTTGCACAGTTTATATTTCACCCAAAGATAAACATTTTTCTTATTCATTTTATTCATCATCATCTAGTCCTCGTGTCTAAATGCTTTTTGTCACATGCATCAGACCGCTCTTACTCCGGACCGCCACAGGAGAGCAGAGAAAAAATAATCAAACACAACCTCCATTTGGTTTTGCAGGACTCTTTCACCTCTCCTGAGCCATATGTTTAAAGTGAAGTAATAATGTTATGGTTACAGCATGGCTTTTCCACTAGCCCGGTAATGTGAGCAGAAGCCGGCTCCCATTGACTCTGCTCAGATATTTACATCTCTAAAATTAGATTGGTCTGATACACTAGAGTCCATTATGTGAAACCCAATTCATCTCCAGTGTTGATATTTTCACCAGTCAAAGGTCTTGATAGAATGAGGGGGTAAATTAATCGAAACATTTTGTCTATAAATGATGTAAACGTTGTCCCTGTATGTTACAATGAAAAGATACTTTTTTAATCTTAGATATTGCAAGTCAGATCAGTATTGCAAAAAAATAATCATTTAAAAACATTCTGTAATATTAGTACTATTATTAATATTTTTTTAAATAAAAAGTTAAAAATCAAAAATCTTTATTGACATTGTCATAGCTGTTATGCACCAACCTCGACAGACCAGACTTCAAATGTGTTGATTGGGTGTGTGAGACCATAGACAACTTTATCACTTTCAGGAGTGAAAGTACCTATATGGAAAAGAGCAGAGTACACCCCAATCACAATCGTAGAGTACAATTCACAAAAAGTGACAGATCATCATTTGTGTTTTTAAGTTATAATTTACACTACTAATTTGTACTTTGTGCCATTTTTATTCCCAAAGACAGTAGAAAGATTACATGAATGTAATGCATGGATGCATGTGCCACTAGTGCACAGATCAGGCTTGTTTTCATTAATCAGACGACAACAACCTATTGGTCGACATTTTGAAAGCATATACAGACAGAACTTACCAAACATCCTGTCCCATATGATCAGAATTCCTGCATAATTCTTATCTATGCAATACGGATTTCGCCCTGCGAATGCATGGTCAAATGTTAATGATTCACTACATAGATAATGACAAGTCGTTACGGCATCACCGTTTTTAAAAATGAGGCATATGAAGTATTAACACAGTGTTACTCATGTCACATGATAAGATCCGACAAAATCGGCTTCGCTTTTGACCCACAGTGATAAACTAACAGCAATGCATTATGGGAACAGTGCAATGCAATTCTACTGTCAAAGTTAATAACACTTACCATGATGAACTCTATGGTGGCTGGGAGTATTTAGGATCCACTCCAGAGGTCCAAGATCTTTGACCAGCTAGTGATAGAAAAAGGTGCACAAGGTCACAGATAATATTCTTACAGACTTCCAAGCTCCAAAAATTATGCAAAGCACCATAAAATATGTGACTTGTGCGCTACATTCAAAGTCATATGACAGCTTTACGTGAGGAACACATAGAAATTTGAACGTTATTCAACTGACAATCTTGACATCAGTTGATCTGGTTCACAAAAAACAATTGAATTGATTTGTTCACAAATCTGACTGATCTGGTACCCAAAGATCACTGATTCAAAGATCCATTCACAATGGTTCACGGCTTACCGAAGGGGAAGATTATCGATTAATAAGGACTTTAATTTGGGTTCACTTTTACGGTGCTTTTGTGTAATTTTTGTATCATTATTTGAAAACCTACTTGGACAAAAATGACTAGTACAATATTCAAAATAACTTATTTCGTGTTCCAGAGAAGAAATAAAGCCATACAGCTTTGGAATGATATTAGGGTAAGTACATGATGACAGAATTTTCGTTTTTGGGTGAACGCTCTCTTTAACCTTATTAACAACTATTTCCTTTAATGCACAAAAGGGCAACAGCAACAGGTCGATCCTATATTCAGTGTGTAAACCACAGACAAAACACCCAAAGACAAATGATCATGGGTTAGCCCATTGTCCTCCTTTGACATTTTTCATATGGACAGGCAGACAGAATCGTAATATTAGTCTTACATACAACATGTGATTAATTTTCCCTATTGAGTGCCTTGTCTTTATCTTGGCATTACATGCTGAAGAAATGTGCTCTTCAGGGATTGTGGAACGTTGACTGGTTCAGATGTTCACGAATGTACTTGGAGACATCATTAATACATAGTGTTTTCTTATCTGATGAGCTCGGTCGAAACTCTGCTAACTACGGAAAGAAAAAGGTGGCCAGATTTCCAGATGGAAAGAACAATATTTATAGATTGGATGTAAAACAAACATTACATTGGATTAGAAGAAGAATAAAGAAGCCATTAAGTCTACTAACACACACTCATAAATACACGTGTGCGTGTCTATGCGCAAGCTTTATGGCGAGTTAAATGCACACATACACATTCAAAGCCTTATTTTACCAGGTTATAAACATCAATTTCAGCTTGATGGAGAATATATCGCAGGTGTTAGGGCTGACCATCAGGTTTTTTACTTAAGTATTTGATTTTTGACGTCTGCAAAATGGGAACAGCTCAGCATAAGTGAGCACCGTATTTCAGTGGGCCATTATTTCCATGTAATGAGAGATCTGGCAACAGCTGAATTTTATCTTAAAAGAAAAGAGCTCCCTCACGACTTAACTCGTGTTCTAATGTTGGATGAGGGCTGGGAATTCGACGCCAATAAATTACATGACATCAAAAAAAAAAGCCTATAAAGGGAGCATAAATTATACCCCTCAGAAAATTGGAGACGTGAAGACTGGTTTCACTAATAGAGCTCTACAAGATGGAAGTGATTCCAAATCCATTTCCCAAACGATCCCCGAATGTAAAGCCGATACTGAAGCCCATTTAAATGGCAAATGTAAAGCTTCTGTTTGGAATATTTCATAAAATCTCGAAATCTCATTACTTATGATTGAGTGTGGTATTCATAACCACAGAACGGGCAAAACTGCAACCCTACAAAAGATTAGAGTTTGAAAATGGCTACACTAAGTCTACCATGCTATGAAAGTAACATGAAACAGTTGAGAGCAAAGAAATGGCTTAATTTTATCACATAATGTGCCACAATGTTTTTGAAATGTGCTAAACCATTAGTAATGACAAATCCACAGTACCTCAGTATGAATCCAGAACTGATACAGCAGGTTAAACTGTATGTGCACTGCAAACACCGACGGAGGGACCATCAGCGCCAACGGAAGGTAAAACAGCTGATAAAACACATCAAATATTATCACTTCATAATAGGTCATTAGCTACACGGCTAGAGCTCATTAACTAATAACTGTTATGTGATCTATCATGCATCATGCCAAAATTATCATAGGTTAATTAGGGAGATGCAGGTTCTTCATACCCATGAGGAAAACTGCTGAGTGACAGATTGGCGTAGTGCTGTCGACAGATTGTAGTATTCAGAACTGTGGTGAACCTGATGAGCAGCCCACAGGAAGTTTAACTCTGAAACGACAAAAAAGGAGAAAGACACAGCTGAGTGACATTGCTGAAATAATGTGCAGAATCTGAACCGATGATAAGCAGCAATGAATTGGACTAATTTCTATGTTTTGGCTTTAGACATGTTTTGAAATTGTTGATATAAGAATATCTATAGTTTGCACACTAAAAAAAGGGGGACTCTAAGAGCCATATTCAGGCCACAATCTCTTTTTTGGCAGAACGATTTGACTGCATGCTTCTGAATATGCACCAGGAGTAAGAACAAGTAACCTAATCACAATGAGACTCATGGAAATATTTTTTAACATTTCTTAAAATAAAAAAAATTCTCATTTTTTTTTAAATCAATAAAATTTAAATTAAATTAAAAATAAATAATAAAATAAATAACATAATAAAATAATTAAAATAAAATGTACAAACAGCCACTGTAGGCTTCTGTGAAGTCTGGAATAGTTTATTTTCTTTTATTTGTTTTTACATTTTCTAATGAAAACACAAGTCCACCCTCAAGTCTCCTTGATATTCTGGTCCTTTGATACAGCTTGGGTTCCTCCTTCAATGAAGTCTACAGGACCGCCGTACTTAGCAGCACTAATGAGATGACCAACACTGTCAAATCTCTTTAGGATTTTTCTCGGAGATTGTCGAAGGCCTTGTGTAAGTGTGAGGTCCATCAAATCTAAGAGCTGGTGAAGTTCCCGGTGAAATGCTGTGATCCAGCTGAAAAAACACATCGTGGTGAGAGCATAAGAACAAAACCTTCCTCCCTGCCAGTGGGGCTCTGCTGAGATGTTAGAATCACCAGGCCAGTGGCAAAGTGAGCAGTCGAAGCTCTCCATTGAGAAAACAACTTCAACCAGTCCACTTAATCCAGATAACAGGACCAGGAAGAGATGCTTTCAGTGTGTATGAAAATTAAAACTGTTCCCCCAAACATTTCCCCTTTCTGCTATTGATTGAACAAACAGACATCAGTTGTTGCCGTGTCAGGATTCTCAAACCAACAGAAAAAATGTTCACATAGTTTATTTATAGTTGTCTCTGCACTTCAAGCTAGTATAGAATTAGATTTAAATTCCAAACTTTAAATGAAGTATTGCAAGAGCTAAAACTACTTTGTTATAAATAACACTCTTTAGAGCTTTCTGCTTTGAATCAAGAGATGAAATCAGAGTTTTTTCTCAAAACACACCCGCAGAGCTCCAGTCAGTGTTTGAGAGTGTGTGAGCCCATGCTTTCACCTCCTAGGGCAGAGCAGTGTAAGATTGATGTGGGGTGTCACCGGTAGGAAGTATGTTCAGCTAGGCCTCATTGCAATCCGTGTCCTCGTGCGCAGGCCTCGGCTGGAAGCCGCATAGTTTGGCAGGCAGTATTCAGAGGGGAAGAGCTTTAATGATGAGAACCTATGCCACAGAAAAGACTTTCCCATCATGCCTGAAGACCATGGTCTGCTCAGACACAGAGATACTGTTCTTTTCTCAAGAATACAGGGATGAACAACATTTAGTTGCACAGAAAGCAGTATGTACTATAAATGGATAAAGAAAAGCATTAGTTTGGTCTCAACACTCAAGGAGAGATATCAACTAGGGTTACTTGGGTGCTTGCTGGGGCATCTCTTCTATTCTACATCTATTTTTTTTTAAACTGCCCTAGACTAAACTGGGAAGGGTCATAGCACTTGCATATTGTTGTCCTATTGTTAGTTCAACTGCTTCTATTGCTCTCCTCATTTGTAAGTCGCTTAGGATAAAAGCGTCTGTTAAATGATTAAATGTAAATGTAAATCTGCTAATGGACACTTTGGCCCAAGGCAAACTATTATTCTCTATGCAAATTAATATCCAAACCACGTCATGACATTCTCAGAATGAATGAATAAAGACATTTATGTACATTTTTATGGAAAACTAAATCATCACCTTAAGGTCAGGGTCTATTGTACTTAAATAGGTTCTTATCTATAAACTCTGGTATGGATGCAAAGTACAGGAACAGAAACATACAGACTCGTGTACAATTACCATCACAGTACATAACTGTGCTGTAATAGTAGATGAATAAGGGTGAGAGGCCTTAACACAAGCCCCATAAAATGAAGGGTTAAACTAACAAGAAAATACACTGATTACACCATTGTGCATTACAGTGCACACTTTAAAGTGTACTGACGAAACATTTTGAAAGGAAAAATAAATTAAATCTCTCTACTTGTAAATATGTTACTGTATTTTTGAATGTGCTACACATGTGCACATTCAAACAACCTATTAATAAAAACTATAAGAGACCAAGAACACTTGGCAGTCAAGTTATTTTCATCACATGCATTAAATATTGAGTTTTCCCTTTTCATCTAACATGTGAATACCTCCTCAGCTCTAGTGCCGAGGCCCCACATGATGCCACGGGCCTCACTGAGCCTCAGCGTGGCGAGAGACTGCATGCCATGTCACTCAGGTTATCAATGAACTGTGAACGTCTGGGCAGAGTGGACAAGCTGTCAGCAAACAAAAGACGCCAACACAAACAGTCACAAACCCATGTCTGTCACCACAATACTTCACGATGTCTTTGCTCACACTCAAAACTGCTGCTGGAGACATTTAGTAAAAAAAGAGTGGTATATTTTGAATTTCACTGCACAGGAATAATCATGGCTGATATTCGGAAATACTGCGCAAATGCAGGAGTGATTTTGCTCTTATAAAATGGTTTAATTCAAAAATATGTTAATATAGAGTAAACTTACTGTACATTTTAGGTACAATATTGTCATTTGTTCGTGAATCACACAGCTGTGCTGAATGTTTTTAATTCACTAAAAGTATAGGTTTAATATAATGATTTTGTTCTTGATTCAGACTACACTGGTTGCGCTATGATATTGCTTTCTGCCTGTAGGGACAACGCAATAGAAGTTTTTTTTTTTTCTTTGCTATAATATTGCAATACACTGCATTTTTTATTCATTAATTATGGACTGCAGGATTAAACAGGTCACATGCGAATTAATCATGACACCTAGCAACACAGATAAAAGTATTCCTAACATTTTGGACCTTTTATTGAAGGTAGCCAACCTTTACCTGTTAAGAAACGCCTTCACACCCTTAAGAGCTGTATTTGGGATGCTTGAGTTGGGGGAGGCGTAACGTGAGAAGGCACGTTTGCACAGTTTCTTTATTGTTGTAATCCCGCTAAGTGTCACTAGTGTCGCAGAAGCTACACGCTTTACTTTTAAGAATAACAGTCAATTAATTGGAAAATCTGTTTTTTTTCCTAGTCCTACTTCACTCATGGCATATGGTGGAGGTAGACTCCTATCCTAAAGGACAAAATCTTTGACACAGCAAGAGACAACCCCTTTAGACTGGCTTGGTTTGGCTTCATCCAAAACTTACATATGCACACACTTGCCTACAAACACAAGTGGCTGATTTGCTGGACATTGTTGATATTATTGCAGTGTCCCAGGGGTGCTGGTTTTGAGCCCTGGCTCCACATCCTGGCCGGTTCGATTCTTTTGTACGCCCTCCAACCTGCATGGCCGGGGACTTCCAGAGGCAAGAGAAGATTTATGAAGCCCCCGTGGCCTGGGGTTAAACCCCGCCGCCTTCCACCAAGAGGATTCCTTTTGAAAACAATAACATCCAGTCCCGGCCTCCTTTGGGACGCCCCGTGGCGGCATTGACGTGATCTGTTTGTCTTGACAACTGCCGGCGTCTGCGTAAACGCTAAACGTGTGCCACTACTGTATCCCAAACATGATATCGGAAGGTTGCATATGTAAACATATGTGCTACTGCAACATTTTGCTACTGGAGAAAGCTAACTTTTTTCTTTTTATAACTTTTCGGATTCCAGTTACAAATGTGCAAATAAAGTCAAACCTTCCATACAACCTTCCTCTGTGCATCTTTACAAGGTTACATCAGTCGTAATATTTACTCATTTTGCCCCAAGCACTTCCAACGATGACAGCCACAAAATACCATTTCTAATATGATCAAAGCTTACTTTTGGAAAACCCAGTGGCTCAAGTGCAATAAACACCTTTCCCACTGAAAAACATTGAACGGTGTGAGGTGATAAAGAATGTAACATTACGTAATGCCTTCCATAACTTGTTTATAGTTTCTATCCAGCTTTATGACCTTCTGTATAAACCTACAGCATCTAGCCTCAACTTCAACCTCAAAATAAAGTAAAAAGACATGAATATGACACTTCTTCTAGACTGCACACCAGATAAAAAAACGTGTCTTAGAAACCCACACAATATCCTCCTTGGACGAACCAAATGTTTTTCCAAACTATCATTATTCAAATGTCTTTATGTGACTCTAGTGAATGAAAAGGAGAGGGAATTAGGGAATTAAAATGCATGTTGCTTTACAAAAGTTGGGCTTACAAGTAAGACTCCAGATCCAAAGACCTGCAGGACTTGTAATTAATCTAAAGACGTCATGCTACACATCTACTGTAGGAAACACAGAATGCAACCTTAGGCCAAACTAATCACCAAAACTAAGGTTATTTAAGCGAGTCTGCCATTAAAAGCAATCCTACCTGACAGCATTACTGTAGTAAAATCAATCTTCTCAAAATTGAGGATGCAATGAAATATTTACTGGGGGAAAAAAAGGGAAAAAAAAAACTTTCAATCTGAAAAAGGATATAAAACATTTGTAAAAAATGTTCTGAATTCAACTAATTAAATAAAAATGTGACAAAGTTAAATTTACATGAATTTCAGAATGTCATATTTGGTTTGTCCCTTTTGCACAAACCCATTTTGTTGTAAAACCTGTGTTCTCCAGCATGATATCAGGATACAAAAAGTGTATCTTTTGCTTTAAATGGAAGCAAGAGTATTTTGCTTGATTAGTGACCCAAGAAGAAGTGCAAATCTTATTCATAGTTCCCATTAATTTGACCTTTGTTTTAGGTTTTTCAAAATCCAAAAATGTATTTCCATGTTTAAACTACAGTAGATAGTAGTTGGAAGTAGTAAAAACCCAAATGTGGTCTCAGACTTCTGGAGCCCACCATACATCTGTCATTGCTCATGACTCATGAAACTGCGAAATGAAAGACTAACTTGATGGAGCCCTAATGCAGCAGCAGCCACCATGGCCTTCCTAGCCCATCGGGCTGCTTCAGAGTTCCTGAATGGAGGGTTAAGCTGAGGTTTTTGTGGGGCTCTTTGGGAATGGTAGCATATGGGGACCTGAATCACAGTTGGTATGAGAGCGGCAGAGCAAACAGAGCTACTACTGCTGTCAACGAGCCGGCCGCATTAAATCTCTCTCCTATTGACGCCAATGAGTGTGGTGCCTATGATTATGTTGTTTACCGGTGGTAAAACACACACTAGTAAAACACACTGGGTAA
Source organism: Rhinichthys klamathensis goyatoka (assembly GCF_029890125.1). Taxonomy (NCBI): domain Eukaryota; kingdom Metazoa; phylum Chordata; class Actinopteri; order Cypriniformes; family Leuciscidae; genus Rhinichthys; species Rhinichthys klamathensis. The sequence goes on from NW_026606826.1 coordinate 448,067, forward strand.
ATGGTGTAAATACAACTATAAGTTCTATCTGAAATATCAACGATCCAAATTGCAACAAATATAATTTTGTTTTAAAACAAAAGCAGATGTAGAGAGTGCAAACAACCGCATTACCTATATTGCACATTGGGGACCGCAGCTATTTTAATACACTTCTCTGTCTACAGATTTTAAAACATCTTGATGCGTAAAAGGATCTAGAAGACCATTAACCTAGTCCGGGCTAAACCATAAACCTCGTCTGGCCTACGTTGCCAAAACCGACCGTGCGGTCGGAAAGCCAGCCCCGCTACAGTGGAGTGTGGCATCGCTATAGAGGAAGACATGGAAAGGCCAAACACCACTAAGAGTCGCAATAAAGGTTTGCAGGCAATTGGAAAATAAGGCAACATGTGGAAAAAATGTGACAGAGAATGACAGAAGAGAGCAGAATGGACGCATGCAAATAGCTCACGCAGAAGCAGACGCCTGGACAACATCAAAAGCCACCAAGGCCAAAAGCAGTCTTTGATTTATGAGGATATGAATTTCTAACTATATTAAATGGCTACTTCAGACAAGGAAAAACAACTACTTTACAAATCAGTCTTAAATTTAAGCTTTAAAGTCATTCAGGGCAGTTGTGAATTTATGCAAAAATTGGGTTCCTAACTTCCTACTACACAATACGAATTTTAAATGCTACAGATATTACAGCATTTTTACCACATCTTAGCATGCTTATAGTATCAAAAAAGGACCTTTGACCTGTGTAGGAAAAAATTTAATTCATAAAAATGATCAAAAAAACCTTTTCCATTTTACAATGGCACTAATTAGGGTCAGTATAGTTTTATAGCGGTCATATTTCTGCTGTTATGCCCATAAAATTGTTTTTTCATGCTATAGAATAAAGATTTATAGCTTACAAGTCCCAAAAGAATAGAGCTTTAGATAAAAGCTTTTGTTCGCCAACTGAACCAAAATTGAGTATGAAAAATATTCGGAGATCATTAGCTAAACCTTAAGACCAGCTGTTAACCTCTCAAGTTAGTGGTCAGAAGTGAAATCTGAAATAACAAAGGTGGACATGTGGTTTAGTCCGAGAGCTGCTGCTCACAGGTTTCTGGTCATTGAAAATAATCAATCACATTTTTTACACTCAATGGACATAAAAAACAGAAGATGTTCTATATAGTTGCATTTAATTTTAATGTGATAAATTCAACTTTTCTCTTACTGATAACACCAATAAAATATAATGAAATAATATTAAAATTATATGACATGACAACCTTATTATTTTGAACAAGAAACATCCTTTTGAGTTGCCCACACTCAACAAAAATAAGTATAACCAGAGTAGCAAATTACTCTTTTGAGTCAGTTCTTTATAAGGAAATGGTCAAAAGACTGGAAGCAGAATCCCTTACGATTCCCATTGCTACTACGATCACTTTTCCCATTCTTCCCAGCCCCGCAGTAATATTCTCTGGTTACAAAGGTATAGCAGCTAAACTAACTACGACGATCCTTAAAAGAAAGGCCATTATGTCTGGGTCTTTTATGAATTAGAATCATACCATATCCAAAAGAAGTCATCTTGGACAGCAATGGAATAGAAAACTAGACAAATAATTTCCTCTGACTTCAAAAAGAACAAATTGGGCACAGGAGACCTCTGACATAAAATGACATTTCCGACTCGGAGCAAGAACTCGGGACAATGGAAAACATAACATGACAGCCACAAGCACCTCATCACTTTATTTAGGGGTCCAAGTGAAGTCTGGAGAGATGTAATAAAAAAAAACATCCTGCCATCATATCAACATTAAATCCCAAATGGATGGAATTGGTGTAGCATATGGTAAGCATACTTCAGAAGCGAAGGGCAGTGGCCTGCTTTTACCTTTTCTATTCGGAAGAAACTGAAGTCAATGCACTGGCCTCTGCTCTGACACAGTGGATGTTTACTTGTGGAGTAGAAGAGGGCATGGGGCAAATTATTGAGCAATGTGCATTTTAGAAAAAAACTAAACAGTCTGTAACATTGTATTTTGGTAAACCAAAAGTAGGATTTAGGATTTCATATTCTCCAGCATACTGGAGAGCTCCAAGATCCACCATCTCAAACTGTTGAGAAGCAGATTTACAACCTACAGTATGGTAACAAAGTATATTTACTGGCAATGCTATTCTGTGACGGCTGCTATTGAAGAAAGAAGAAAAACACCACAGCACTCAAAGATTACAGCTGTGACAACGTTATCCTCTGTTTGGACACACTTCTCACGGCTCTCTGCCTGAACTCTCATGCTACGCAAACATAAGTGTCTTTTGCAATCGCCTAGTTCTTGACAGATTGATATTTCGTATGCAAGGCCAAAAAAAAAAGAAGGCATTTAATCTAAGATGCATTTTCCACATCTGGATTGAAGACAGATTATACTGTATATAAATGTGTTTACTGAAATATGGAAAATAAAACTCCTATAGAGTCTGAGGTAAATCAAAAACAGTTGCTTTTCCAAGTTATGAACTTGCAAATGTAGCAAGACATACGATCCTTGAAGACACAGGGGTCAAAACAACATTATCATGGAACTAAACCAGCCATTATGGCAAGAACATAAAACTAACATCCATATATGACTTCAGATACAAATAATGCTTCCTACAGTACTTTAGTTTAAACATGTTCAAAAGCTAGTTTCTTCGCAGTGAAAAACTCAGTTAATGTTTTTAATTCTGGCAGGATTATCAGTGAATTATGACCAAAATTTCAGTCTGTTTTTCACAAAAACTTACCATACGGCTTCAGAAGTCATATGGACCACTTTTATGGCACTCTTTGTTTTTTGTTTTTGTCATTATATCACTATAAACTGAATGAATGGGTTTTGAAAATGATTGTAATGGCTCCTATTCCAGTTGGAACTGAAATGTGTAAAAATGCTAGATTAAATAATTAAATCATATTAAAATTCACAAGAAGAAAGCAGCACACCCTGTAAATTTTGGAATGTTATGACCTTGCATTTTTACATTCAGCGAACTCCTTTAAAGCAGATGGATGGATATAAGCAGTGCATTTGGCAGGATATCCACATACCATGGACGAATCGATGGAACCAGTAGTATCCCATGTCCACACCAAGAAACGCAAGCCACCACGTCCAAGCTGAATCCCAGGGAAGCTCCAATAAACGGAAGTTGTTCCAGACATAAATATAAGCTGACACCTCCAAACTTCTTATCATGAGCCTTGAGATAGACACACAGAGAGCTGAATTAAGTCATATCAGTAGAGCTCCTGTCATGGAGTCTATTACTGCACAAGAGAAACATGAATTTGTAGTTTTGTTTTGTTAGTTTTGTTATCAATTTAATTCAGTGCTCAAAACACTGCACAACCTCGTTGTAAGGTCAAGTGATATCGGATACAGCATGACTGTCAACAAAATTGAGTTTTGAAATCTAAGACATGTCAATACTTTCCTGTGATTCATAACTATTTCTGTGAGGTAAATCTGTGACTTGGGAAAGTTGTTGTCAACTTACTGAGGCAGACGAGACATCATCCCTGCGGACAAAGATGTGATGAAATCGTTGATCTTGATGCGAGGGCCATCTGTCTTTAACCATCCCAACACAATCTCCAATATTATCAAACCAATGAAATACGGTGTGGCCTACAACACACAAAAATCATAAATCCAGCAGTGAATAAACACCAGCATAACAATCATTATAATTATATTGGGTTGACTCTAGTACATTTCATGGAAACTTTTAAGTGCTGCATCTTAATATAAAAGAATAAGTCGCCTTTTGTAAGTGTTGCACATGACTTTTTGTAACAGCCAGAAAAAATTCAACACACTAGACCTCTGTCAGCAAATAGATAAAGTATGTGCAATGATTCTGTAGCAAATTCATGGGATAAAAGAAAAGAATATGTATATACACTACCGTTCAAAAGTTTGGGGTCGGTACGATTTTAAATACTTTTAAAAGAATTCTCTTCTGCTAGCCATGGCTGCGCTTATTTGATTAAAAATACAACAAAAATCAGTTATAGTATTAAATATTATTCCAGTGTAAATCAGCTGTTTTCTGTGTGAATATATAGTAAAGTGTAATTTATTCCTGTGATCAAAGCTGAATTTTCAGCATCACCAGTGTCAGTGTCTTCAGTGTCAAATGATCCTTCACAAATCAGTATAATATGAGGATTTGATGCTCAAGAAACATTTATTATTATTATCAATGTTGAAACAGTTGTTGGTCTGTCAGTTGTACAGTTTTTTTTTTTTTTTGGATTCTTTGATGAATAGGAAGTTCAAAAGAACAGCATTTGTTTGAAATAGAATCTTTTGTAACATTATAAATGTCTTTACTGTCACTTTCGATCAAATTAAGTATTGATTTCTTTCCTCCAAAAAATAAAAATAAAATTCTCACTGACCCCAAACTTTTGAACGGTAGTGTTTGTGTGTGTATATGTGTGTGTGTGTGTAAAATATATTAAATATTGTATAATAAATATACTAAACTATATTATATAAAATGTACAAATAAAAAAGCACTAAAAAACTAAAATCAAATCAAGTACATTTCAATGCAAAGTGTGTTGGATTGGAGTTTAAGGAATTGTAAGGATGGTCTCTCTAAACAATCATGTCCATCTTCTGAACACCAGACACATTATTCAAAATTATAATTTGCCAGCAAGGTTTAACTTTAAATATTTGGTTCTGAGGTTCAGGATTTCTTGAACTTGGATTACCCATCAAAACCTAGGGCAAATCACAAAAGACTAATTAAAAACTTAACAGATGTGGTGCTGGCAGAACTCTGGGTCACTCTTCGCAGAGTGAAACCCTAGACTCGCTTTCTCACATGAAAACACACGCACACTGAACTGAGTGTGTGTGTGGGGGGGGGCAGGGCTTAACAGAGTAGATCTACAGGTGGAACTCGACGTGTGTGTGTGTGTGTGTGTGTGTGTGTGTGTGTGTGTGTGTGTGTGTGTGTGTGTGTGTGTGTGTGTGTGTGTGTGTGTGTGTGTGTGTGTGTGTGTACATGTGAACTGAGGCAGGATAGACCACTTGGGGACCCCTATCACACGCAAACCTGGACACATCTGGCTGCCGACTGCAGCGAATCTCGAGCTGCTAGTGCAACATATATGAAAAAAACCTTTTATGAAAACCTATATACCTATATACCTTTCAAAAACTACAAACCTTTTATGAAACCTATGAAATTCAACCTACATGTAATTATATATTTAACTTCAATGAGCTGCTGTATTTGCAACAAGAAAACTACAGGAACAAGTGCACTTCAATTTTGAATATTTGAAAAATGGTTATTAGCATGTTTTTAATTATACATAAGATAAAATAAATGAAAACAGCTATTTAGCCCTTCAGTAACATTTTTTAAGCTTGCAAAAATTGTTAATAGTTGTATATAAAGCTGTGATTGTGGACTCGGATCTCACCAGGGGGAAAAATAACATTTGTAAACCAGATGTTAGTATTTTAGTTTTTTTCTTTAGCTTTCTTGGTCATATTGTGGACTTACATTTTATTGTTTCAACTAAACATTTATTGTCTAACAATGGGACTGCAATGACAGTTTTCAATCAAACTGATCGGAGAAAATATCTAAAATGTCAAAAGCACAAATCCGTGTATTGACAGAGACAAGAAAACAGAGAATTTCTATTCTCTCACCCACACACATCAAGAGACAGAAACTTCAAATAAAGTTCTGCAGGAATAGCGAGCGAGGCAATTTAACAAGTGTGTGTTTGTGACAGAATTACAACAATTAGGATTCCTGCAGTGTGGTTAATTGCAATTTCTCTATTCATGTGTTTATGGAGGCCTGTAAAAATGTGAGTGTTTTACCTCAAATAACAAACATGTGTTGATTTGAGTACAGCCAAACCAAAAAACACACATATGGGTCTGTTAAAATGTGAGAAGCGAGCACCCTGCTGCGGGGCTTAAAAACCCGAACAGGTGGCAGACTTATTTTCCAATTGTTGCAGGCATGGTGCTCACTGTTTTTGCACATTGATGAAAATCAAGAAACCACACAATGTGGAATTAAGGCATCATTTAAACACTTAGAATTAGACTTGTTGTTAGAAAACATGGGTGAAGTCTCCATTAAAGTCAAACAGAGCATCATGTCAGAGTGTCTGAAAGTGTTTGGTAAAGCATTATTATCAATACTGAAGAAACCATTAGGCTACAGATGTTTTGTACAAAGCTATGACCATATGAATTGGCATGATTTAAAAATCTGAGGAAGTAGCTAATATTAAAAATCATCCAACACTGAGCACATTTGAAATTCGTAGACTACATCTACTACCTGATCCAAAAGGTGACGAAAGGTGAAAGTCAATCTTTTCAACCATCGTCGTTGTGTAATACAGCAGGCTAGGCTACATCACATACAGAACTGAACTTTTCACTGTATGATGCCTACTGTGTTTTTGTCCAAGGCACTCGTCTTGCACGATAGGCTATACTTGTGCATTTAACAAAACTTTTAACTTTTAAAACAAAAAAACGAGTTTTGATTTAAAAACATGTAGCCTAAACCTCACATAAGTTGTTTAAGCTCTGTTGTGTAAGCTCTGTCGAACTCTCTCCACGAGTGTGTGTTGTTGTTATTAAACATAGTGTAGCTCTAATAAGTAGCCAGTAGCCTATATAATCTCGTATTTGTTTTCACATTTTTTTAATAATGACGTCAGGCTTACCTGATTAACATATGTCGGCACCTCTTGTACAGTGGCGAATGATGATTCATTAGGAGTCATTAGACTGAACAGCATACGAACTCCCTGAGAAACAGTTACATTGTGTACTTCCCCTTGCGCCATTGTGCTTGTAAATGGTAAAAATGAGTATAAATCAGTGGCTCTTCTCTCTGCCGGATTAAACACAGATGTTGTCTGTTGAACGTTTATAAACACCTACAGGCGTCTGGACCTTTGAACTTCACGGAAACGCAGTCATGAAAAGAGATTATGTAATCGCATGACACACAATAAGGAGGCAATTTTACTTGCTGCCTTCACGTGCTATTGACCAGTATGTTTAATTAGGATTGATATAAATGTATGGCATAATATGAATTCGTCATCAGTTTGATTAAGTTTAAATAGCATTTTTTTTCTTAACTGAGGCCTTGAAACGCATCCATTTGGCACATTTCCTTTTGAACCTGGTTGAATTAGTGTCCATCGCTAATGGTGTGTTATGGATTTTCAATCCTCAAACCTAACTTTTTTAGATTTGTCTCCCTAAGACTAACTATTCTAGTATAATTTATACGCTAGCGCGTCTAAATATAATTGACGTTAGCTACGTTCACACATCAGCGAGTCTCCAGTCGACTACAGCATCCATTCCCAAACTATACTTCAGCGAGTCTCCAGTCGACTACATCATCTGCTCCCTAACTATACCTCAGCGAGTCTCAAGTCGACTACAGCATCCGCTCCCTAACTATACTTCAGCGAGTCTCCAGTCGACCACAGCATCTGCTCCCTAACTATACTTCAGCGAGTCTCCAGTCTACTACAGCATCCGCTCCCTAACTATACTTCAGCGAGTCTCAAGTCGACTACAGCATCTGCTCCCTAACTATACTTCAGCGAGTCTCCAGTCTACTACAGCATCCGCTCCCTAACTATACTTCAGCGAGTCTCCAGTCGACTACAGCATCCGCTCCCTAACTATACTTCAGCGAGTCTCCAGTCGACTACAGCATCCGCTCCCTAACTATACTTCAGCGAGTCTCCAGTCGACTACAGCATCCGCTCCCTAACTATACTTCAGCGAGTCTCCAGTCGACTACAGCATCCGCTCCCTAACTATACTTCAGCGAGTCTCCAGTCGACTACAGCATCCGCTCCCTAACTATACTTCAGCGAGTCTCCAGTCCACTACAGCATCCGTTCCCTAACTATACTTCAGCGAGTCTCCAGTCGACTACAGCATCCGCTCCCAAACTATACTTCAGCGAGTCTCCAGTCGACTACAGCATCCGATCCCTAACTATACCTCAGCGAGTCTCAAGTCGACTACAGCATCCGATCCCTAACTATACCTCAGCGAGTCTCAAGTCGACTACAGCATCCGTTCCCTAACTATACTTCAGCGAGTCTCAAGTCGACTACAGCATCCGCTCCCTAACTATACTTCAGCGAGTCTCCAGTCGACTACAGCATCCGCTCCCTAACTATACTTCAGCGAGTCTCCAGTCGACTACAGCATCCGCTCCCTAACTATACTTCAGCGAGTCTCCAGTCGACTACAGCATCCGCTCCCTAACTAGACATCAGCGAGTCTCCAGTCGACTACAGCATCTGCTCCCTAACTATACTTCAGCGAGTCTCCAGTCGACTACAGCATCCGCTCCCTAACTATACTTCAGCGAGTCTCCAGTCGACTACAGCATCCGCTCCCTAACTATACTTCAGCGAGTCTCCAGTCGACTACAGCATCCGCTCCCTAACTATACTTCAGCGAGTCTCCAGTCGACTACAGCATCTGTTCCCTAACTATACTTCAGCGAGTCTCCAGTCGACTACAGCATCGGTTCCCTAACTATACTTCAGCGAGTCTCCAGTCGACTACAGCATCCGCTCCCAAACTATACTTCAGCGAGTCTCCAGTCGACTACAGCATCCGCTCCCAAACTATACTTCAGCGAGTCTCCAGTCGACTACAGCATCCGATCCCTAACTATACCTCAGCGAGTCTCAAGTCGACTACAGCATCCGATCCCTAACTATACCTCAGCGAGTCTCAAGTCGACTACAGCATCCGTTCCCTAACTATACTTCAGCGAGTCTCAAGTCGACTACAGCATCCGCTCCCTAACTATACTTCAGCGAGTCTCCAGTCGACTACAGCATCCGCTCCCTAACTATACTTCAGCGAGTCTCCAGTCGACTACAGCATTCGCTCCCTAACTATACTTCAGCGAGTCTCCAGTCGACTACAGCATCCGCTCCCTAACTAGACATCAGCGAGTCTCCAGTCGACTACAGCATCTGCTCCCTAACTATACTTCAGCGAGTCTCCAGTCGACTACAGCATCCGCTCCCTAACTATACTTCAGCGAGTCTCCAGTCGACTACAGCATTCGCTCCCTAACTATACTTCAGCGAGTCTCCAGTCGACTACAGCATCCGCTCCCTAACTATACTTCAGCGAGTCTCCAGTCGACTACAGCATCCGCTCCCTAACTATACTTCAGCGAGTCTCCAGTCGACTACAGCATCTGCTCCCTAACTATACTTCAGCGAGTCTCCAGTCGACTACAGCATCCGTCTAAATATCCAGTGAGTCTCCAGTCGACTACAGCATCCAGAGCCGATAATCCAACTTACTTGTTCTCTTGCTGCGCAGCTTTAATGGCAGACAGACTTGAGTCATTGTCCTTTAAATGTTCTTTATTACGGCCGGGAGTCTCGAGCGGTTTTCAGAGAATCTCCCAAAAAGAAGCATTAAGCATGGCCGGTGGATCTCAGACAAATCCCATTGAGAATCTCCCGAGTAAACACAAATACAACAGTTTTATAGAATAAGGATAAGGTATGACAAAAATGACATGAAACATTACTTAATTTGATTGGTTCTTCGTTGACAAGCCCTTTGGTTACTAGGTAATCAAACTCTGTTTTTAGTTTCGAGTTTAGACACCGGTCTAGTTTCATTTCCCAAATTATGTTATTTATACACACAGTCATGGGTTTTCTTCCAAGAGACACACATACATTCATCCAAAGTACAAAACGTCTTAGTACATTGTTTCAGAGTGTTAGCATGTAAAATAAGGTAAAATGTTAAAACATGGTCAGCCCAACATTCAGCCTAAAATTTCCACGACAGGTGCATTAAATGTCATAAAGATCATATACAAGTTACCACCACAATGTCGTAAATACGAGTGGGAAGCTCTAAAGTCCCCCTGTAGTCAATAATTGTATCCCTTAAAACTCATCTTTGATCACCAAAATGACATATTTAAAGGGGTGGTATAATGCCCTTTTCACAAGATGTAAAATATGTCTTTGATGCCCCCAGAGTGTGTATGTGAAGTTTTAGCTCAAAATACAGCACAGATATTTTTATATAGCATGTTAAAGTTGTCACTTTTTGAGGGTGAGCAAAAACGTCTCCGGTTACTTTCGTAACCTCGGTTCCCTGAAAGGCAAGGAACGAGACATTACGGATGTCGTATATGGGAACTCCTCTCCTCCTTCACTTCCGCTGAAATCTTATAGGCTAACGCCAGCAAAGCTGGCCAATTGACGCAAATATGCAAATACTGAACATGCAGTATAAGTACAATGCAGCGTCAATCCTTCTTTAGAATCGAACGAACGCTAAATCAATAGCGAACACGGTGGCGAGCGTAATGTCTCGTTCCTTGCCTTTCAGGGAACCGAGGTTACGAAAGTAACCGGAGACGTTCCCTATCAAGGCTACGGAACTTCGACATTACGGATGTCGTATATGGGAACTGTATAAAATCCCGCCGTGGCAGTGTAAACAAACCACAGACAACAGACCCAACATAAGACCGCCCCCCAGTATGCAAGCCTCCGATAGGCTGAGATTGGCCAATAGCGAACCTCTAACCTCTGATAGGCCCAATTTAACCAATCACAAGCTCGCAAAACACTGCCAGAATTTGCATATCCCGAGCAGTATAACCGGGGAAGTTTGCACTAACTATCAGTCAGGGCAACAACAACAGTAATAAGGCCAACGCAAGCGGTGACGCAGTAAAACACAACACACAGAGCAGCTCATGAGCGCAGCGCAGAGAAGCTCGCATATACTGTGCAAAAAATCAACTCACCGAAAGTACACGAGACGCTACAGAGGGCAAGTCCAGCTTATAAAATCTGGCAAACGTGTTCTGAGAAGACCAGCCAGCCGCAAGACATAAATCCTGAATAGACATACCCTTAGTCCAAGCCCACGAAGAAGCCACCGCTCTAGTCGAATGAGCTCTGACGTTAAGGGGGCATTCCTGCCCCTGGCAAACATAAGCCAAAACAATAGCGTCCACGATCCAGTGAGCAAGCCTCTGCTTAGAGACCCCCCGTCCCTTGTTGCACCCACCAAAGCACACAAACAGCTGGTCCGATTGTCGAAAAGCGGCCGAGCGAGAAATGTATTCCTGGAGCGCTCTGACTGGGCAAACAGCATTCTGAGCATCCGAACCCAGGGAGGACGATGGCTCAGCAGACAGTGCAGGCAGAGAAACAATCTGCGCTCTGAACGGGGTATTGAGCGACTTAGGGACATAGCCCGGCCTCGGCCTGAGAGTTACATTACAGTTTCCCGGTCCAAAGCGAATACAGTCATCACTCACAGAGAAAGCCTGTAAATCCCCAACTCGCTTCGCCGAAGCAAGAGCGAGAAGCAGAGCCGTTTTGACCGAAAGCTCCTTAATAGCGATAGAAGCTAAAGGCTCAAATGGCGGGCGCGACAGAGCCTCCAAGACCAATGCTAAATCCCACGGCGGCACCGAAGGCGGACGCGCAGGGCATAATCTCCTAGCCCCTTTGAGGAACCGTGTCACCGACGCATGCCTACCGATAGACTGTCCGTCAATAGGGGGGTGGAACGCCGCGATAGCAGCCACATACACCTTCAGAGTGGACGGCAGGCTCCCTTCATCCATCTTGTGCTGCAGGAAGCGTAAAATAACCGACACAGAGCAGTTCGCTGGGTCTGTACCGCCATCCTGGCACCATTTAGAGAAAACACCCCACTTCAGAGCATAAAGGCGCCTGGTGGACGGGGCTCGCGCTTCCTCTACGGTATCCAAAGCACGCAAGAGAAGCGCATCTCGCCCGCTCACCGACCCCGCAGCGGCCACACATAAAGATTCCACAGTCCGGGGCTGTGATGCCAGATCGTTCCGCTCGCCTGAGATAACAGATCCTTCCTGAGCGGAATCTCCCATGGCTGCCCCGCCAGTAACTCCACCAGATCCGCGAACCATGGCTGATTCGGCCAGTTCGGGGCTATTAGAGTCACCGCCGCCCCCTCCTCTCTGATTTTGCACAACACCATGGGCAAAATCTTCACCGGAGGAAAAGCGTAGAGACGGGCTTTCGGCCAACGCGCAGCTAGCGCGTCCACCTCCTGAGAGGAACGGGACAGCGAGAAGAACGTCCGACAGTGTGTGTTCTCGCTCGTCGCAAAGAGGTCGACCTCCGCCCTGCCGAAACGATTCCATATCAACTGAACCGTCCCAGGGTGAAGCCTCCATTCCCCCTGAGGAATTCCGCTCCTCGAGAGCATGTCCGCCCCGCGATTTAGAACACCGGGGATGTGAGCCGCTCTCACCGAGAGGAAAAACTGGTCCGCCCACAGCAGAAGGGATTCCGCCTGCTTGAAAAGAGCTTTGGAATGTACACCACCTTGACGATTTATGTACGAGACCACTGAAGTGTTGTCGGTTCGAATCAACACATGTTTCTGCTCCAGCCGCGACCGGAAGGTTTTTAGGGCTAGAGAGACCGCTCTCAGTTCCAGGCGATTTATGTGCCAACCCATCTGCTCCTCTGACCACTGACCCGAGGCGGGCTTCCCCAAGCAGACCGCTCCCCATCCGGTGGACGAAGCGTCCGTCAGGACCTCCACGCGCCGTGTCACTATACCCAGAGGGACGCCCGAGCTGAAGAGATCTGGGTTCTTCCACGGGGCCAGGGCGCGGGCGCATCCTCGGGTGACCATAATGCGCATGTGGCCGGAATACCACGCACTCGGGGGGACGCGTGCTTTCAGCCAGAGCTGAAGAGGTCTCATATGCAGCAGCCCCAGATGACACACTGATGAAGCCGCTGCCATTCGACCCAGTAGCCTCTGAAATTCCTTCAGTGGGACGAGCCTGCCCGGTCTGAAGAGACCGAGAGAAGAGCTCAAAGCCTCCGCCCGCTCGGGGGAGAGGCGCGCTCTCATCCTCACCGAGTCCAAGCATACTCCTAAGAATGAGGACGTCTGACTCGGTGTGAGCACACTCTTCTGGGCGTTCACCTTCAAACCGAGCACCTCCAGGTGCCGAAGGAGGGCATCCACCTGGCTGACCAGCGCTTCTTTCGACTGCGCGAGGACCAGCCAGTCGTCCAGATAGTTCAGGACACGCATCCCGCTCGCTCTGAGGGGTGAGAGTGCCGCGTCCACGCATTTCGAAAAAGTACGGGGGGCGAGGGCCAGTCCGAACGGGAGTACCGCGTACTGGAACACTGAATTCTCGAACGCGAATCTCAGGAATCGTCTGTGGCGCTTTACAATCTGAATATGAAAGTACGCGTCCTTTAAATCCACCGAAGCGAACCAATCTCCGGGGCGAATTTGCGCCAGGATTTGTTTCAGTGTAGTCATCCTGAACGCGCGCTTGTGAAGCGCTCTGTTGACGGGTCTCAGATCCAGAATGGGGCGGAGACCCCCTCCCTTCTTCGGCACTACGAAATAGCGGCTGTAGAACCCGCTTTCCCACTCGCTCGGGGGAACCGGCTCTATCGCTTTTTTCTCGAGCAGGCTGCACACCTCCTGCCTCAGGACATGAGCGTTTTGGGGCAAGGTTAACGACTGAATTACGCCGCGGAAGCGGGGTGGTCTGCGTTTGAACTGAAGTGTGTACCCGTGCCGAATTATATTTAGGACCCACGGAGAAATGCCCGGAATAGCCTCCCACGCTGCCTGAAAGTGACTCAGTGTGGGCTGATCTAAACCTGCGGTCATCGCCGCTGTGTGTGGGCTGTGAATGAACACCTCGCGGCCGCGAGGTGCCCTTATAGTTAACAACCGTGACTCTGCACTGCTCGTAGGCAGGGCGGGTAACACGGTGTGTGGTGCAGGAGGGGAAAAAAACTCTGTTTGTGAACAAGTATTTTGCTTTATTGAACACACACATGCAACAGCATTTACAAAACAATCGCACACGTCGCTCGTGAAACGCCGAGGGACTATGTGCTGAAGAGCGCGGCGCTTTGGAGCAGGGCCGGCCTGGCGCTCTCTTCCCCTCTTGCCCGGGCGGTCAGGACGATTTCTTGGGTCTCGCTGGAGACGCAACGACCTTCCTGCGCGGACTTCTCTGGGCCGCCCGCTTCTTCCCCCTTGTTAACCTGGTGGGCCGTGAATCTGCAGGCTTTGGACGGCAGGCTGCGGTCCGAGCCTAGGGCGGGAGCCGATGGGCAGAGATGCGCGGCTACGGTCTCCTCGACGGGGGGGATTCGGAGGTAGCCGCGGTCCCCCGCCTCGTCCACGGGGGCAAACATGGCCTGGGTGGAAGTGAGGGTGCGCGCCGATTGCGGGGCCGCCCACGACTTCACCACGTGCTCATGAACGTCAGGAAAGAACGGGGTTCCTCTCCTCGAAGCGGCCTGGCGGCGGCTCGATTGAAGGAACCACGTGTCTAGCTTGCTCTTGGAGGGTTCATCCGGGGCCTTCCAAGAGAGGTCCAGCTCCTCGACGGCCTTGGAGAGGATGCGAAAAAGCTCATCCTGTAGGTCCGCCGGGGTGTCCTGTTCCGAAGCCGCTAAGTCCGGGGCGGCCTGTTCCGCGCCCCAGTCGGTCTCGGAGGCAGACAGAGACATGGAGTCTTCCTCCTCGCTCACCCCGAAAGACACGAAGTCCGCGACCTCACGAGGGGGGCGAAAGGTGGCATCGGGGAAACTCACCGGAGGCCGTATCTCGACTCCGCGGTTGGGGGGGGCCCACCAGCGGCTCGGTGGCGGCAGTGGGCCCAATCCCCGCAGCTGCACGAGCCTCATCCCGCCTGGCCTTGAGAGCTCGAAGGGACATGTCCGCGCAGTGCTCGCACGACCCGCCATCCCCGAGGGCCGACTCAGCATGGGCCAGCCCCATGCATGCGATACAGAACAGGTGCGTGTCCGGGGCCACGATGGGGCCCGAGCACAAGTTGCAGATAGTCGCCATCGGATGCAGAAGACAGTAAGCGTATCTTCGGCGCACCTTCGACGACGGCGTGAAATAATCCTTAGGTTTGTTGTAGTATCAGCTATCTAGCACACGATTTGAGCGTGAAGAGAGAGATTCTAAAGAAGGATTGACGCTGCATTGTACTTATACTGCATGTTCAGTATTTGCATATTTGCGTCAATTGGCCAGCTTTGCTGGCGTTAGCCTATAAGATTTCAGCGGAAGTGAAGGAGGAGAGGAGTTCCCATATACGACATCCGTAATGTCGAAATTCGGTAGCCTTGATAGGGAACGCACCATTTTGTGTCTGTTCCTTCAAATGCAAATGAGCTGCTGCTCCCGGCACAGAGGGCGGAGCTTCAACAGCTTGTATCATTTTACCTCACACAAGGACATGCACTAAACATTTCAACAACTTTTAGCCTTTTATGTTCAAACCGGAGTCAATGATGGAGACAGAGACTCAAGAAGAAGTGAACATGTAGAATGCAACAGGACATTTCTGAATGGTTAGTTGATGAATTTATGTAGCTGATGTGGTTATCTTCTAGTCATTGAAGAGTGGCATATTGGGTGGTATATGTAAATTCTAGGGTTGGTGGTGTCACTAACCCGGGAGGAATGTCGTGTACGTTAGTCCCTACCAGCCGTTTGTTGTAGTCAATATCTCCCTTTGCTTTGGACTTTGTTGTAGTAAATATCTCCCTTTGCTTTGAACTTTCAAGCATTGTAACTTTGCAGATGTTGTTGATGCTCAAACATCAACTAACTAAAGTTAGAAAAGTGAAATCAACCACCCCTTTAAAGGTTTTTTTTCCTGTAAAAAAAAAAAAAAACTTCATAGTTCATGCCTTAAAATAGCTTGAAATTAATGCAACTACACCTTTGCTTCATGACAACAGAACCGGGAGAGAATACAATGCTGAATAAAGTCGTAGTTTTTGTTATATTTGGACCAAAATGTATTTTCGATGCTTCAAAACATTAACCCACTGGTGTCACATGGACTACTTTGACGTCTTTATTTCCTTTCTAGACAAGGACAGTAGACCGTAGGCTACATACATTTTCAATGGAGGGACAGAAAGCTCTCGGACTAAATCTAAAATATCTTAAACTGTGTTCCGAAGATGAACGGAGGTCTTACAGGCTTGGAACGACATGAGGGTGAGTAATGGCATAATTTATTTTTGGGTGAACTAACCCTTTAACAACAAAATTCTTATTTTATTATGTGTGTGCATGGAGTTGATGTAGTGACTTAAAGCATATTAAAAACACCAGCAACATTAAAAACTTGATTTTCACCACAGCGGAGGGCTTTAAGCCCCGATCTTTACGAGTTAAGGCCTGTCAATATGATAGCATTGTAAAACAACAATACAATATGTAAAGTCATACACAATATATGTAAGTCTACAGTGCCTTCATAAATTATTAAAAAGCAAAACACACCTGATGCACATTTATTTGATCTTTTCTAGAAGTGGAGTTTAACCTTGCTGTTTTTTTGTGTAATTAAGAGAAAGTACACCGCCATCTAACACCAAAAGTAGTGACTTGAATGCACCTGCCATTGTAAACATGACTTCCCACCTCGTAAATACGAACTTCCCAGGAGGACTTGAACTCACCACAATATTGTGTATTATAGACACACAAGTCAACCTATAGGCCTATATTTATTTTTATTGTAGAAAGACACTCATAGATTATATAACGGTAATAGACAGTAGCATTGTCACACACAGAAGGGAACAGACAGTAGGTAAAGTGAAAACAGTGTTTGAGGAGAGTGATGGGACAACAGCATAAACCAGACGATGGTGAGAGGATGGAGACTTAGCCGGTGATGACTGAAGTGGATTCTCTGTGCAGGTGAAGGATGAACACGATGACTGGAGATCTGGATGAAGGACAGGAGACCGACAGGCGACTTGACGATCTCAGGTGAGTGTTCAGGTACGAAGTCTGACCGTTTACGTAGCAGTTACGTTCGTAACATTGACAAGACCAGACACTGATGTGAGGGTGATGGAGGTTGATATAGGCTGTGTTAATGAGGGAATGCAGGTGCAGGGAATCAGTATCTGGTGATGATCAGCAGCAGGTGTGGTGATGGCTGACTAAAGTGCAGGTGGGGACCAGAAGGGATGCTGGGAAGCAGACAGGTTACAGAGTTGGTGACTCATTTATAAAACTGTGCGTAGGATCCTTACTAAAAGTGTATCTGCGCCCAAAAGCCAAAAATGTCATACGCAACAAAAAAAAAAATCCAGACTTATAAAACCGTGCGTACGCCAGAACCTGCACAGAATTCACTTTATAACTACCAGTCAGCGGAAGATTGTGCTCACATGCGTCTCCTCCCCAAAATAACCATATATGGAGCCGACAACGCCTAGTTTTACTGTGCATATCCTCATCTGCATATAATTTGCATATGATTATTCATCCACGTGATAACATGTTTAACGGTACTAGACATTAGGAAAATATAAAATACGGATGTGCCGTCATTTGATTACATTAATAAAAATAATCTAGAAGCCTATCCTTGCCTTGTTTTTTGAATAAATAAATCAAATAGTGTAAAATACATTTCAGAGAAAGTTTTTCTCAATCTTTTCCACTGGCCAAATAGTATTTTTAATTGATTTGTATTTTTAATAGAAACAGATAGACCTTGTTGTGCATTATTTGCACAAAACCATTTTCTCTGACAATCTGCTATTATCATGATAAGCAATTATCTATGTAAAAACAACTCATCAGTAATGATTTCATGTAGTTTAAGTGTTGAACACCATTAATGAGAATGGCATATTTAATCTAAATGTTTATATCAGAAGTAAAACATAGTTTAAATCATTCTTTTATTTTTTAAAACTTTTATTGTGAACATGCACTGTATTTATGATGGACTCATAATGAAGATTTACGGTTTTACTTCATCTGCCGTTAGATAGGCTGTATGCGTCAGTTTCACTAAACGGCCTAATACTCTCACTGGCGAGGACATTAAGGAAGGGATGGATATTTGCTTCAAGTGATAGGCTTGGTGAGTGAAATTATATTTGTATTATCTTTCTAATTTTCTTTAGATTTTCTGTCTAAAAGTGACCAAAAAGACATTTAACTCCAACTTACCATCGGTGTCGCAAAACTGCTCCATCTCCAAAACGTTCGTACGCATGGGTCAGAGTTTGCGTGCAGGTGCGCGAATTTTCCCGTCAAGTTTGTTTTTATAAATCACAACTTATGCGTCGGAAGTGGCGTACGCCTCTTTCAGGGCCTGTTTTGTGTGTATGCAACGGTTATAAATGAGGCCCCTGGTGACTGTGACAATAACTTTGTATTAAAAGTGTTTAAAAAAGTTGTTTTCACAAAATTACTGTGAAATATATGAATCACTTTAGGTGTATTAGTAGAGGGAAAAGGTCACAGCAATGTGCACAAACTGTAAATTAAAAAATATTTTGGAAAAGCTTGTAGTCTACTGCTGTTTTTGGCTTGTACTATATTTAAAACAATGTAGCTTTTCCTGTCCAGGAAAGAACCTAAGAAGTCAAAGTGCAATGAAAGGCTTAGATGTGAAACAGAGAGTAACATGACTTTGTGTGTGACCTCTCTATTCCATTGTGGAGGAAGTTCCAGAAATCTCCTTGGTGATACAAAAACATTCAAACAAAATATATTTTTGTGGTTTCTTCTGTCAAAAGCAGTTGAAGCTACAACTGATTCTTTTGGCAGGACCCTCAGAATCATTGGTCCTGGTGGGCAAATGGGTCTTGATTCTCCTGGCTTGCATTACGAATTAGAATGCAGGCTCACTCAGTGGCGACAGCATGAATGGGCCATAACAATATTTCAGACCTGATTTTGTAATAGAATATGATCCGTTTGCTCACCCACCTCTCAGACTTAAGGCAGAAGTCCTGACCCTGCCTGGAGGAAAAACTGAATTTAGCATATTCCCCTGCCCCTTCCTCAATAACTTATTCATGTAGGCTCCTCGCTCAGCCTTATAGAATATTCGCTTCATAATCATGGTGATGAGTCGCAGACCCTCACTGGATGGATTTCTATAGGAATATTCAGCTTAAGGCATTTGAAGTGGCTGAGGTTTAGAAAATGTACTTGACAAATTAGACTCGCAGCTGAACACACAACAATGGTTGTGTATCAGAGCATATTCTCCAGTCCAACTGCATGCAATTAAGGCCCTAGAATTTCAGCTTCTGTAAGGAGGTCCCTATGGCTCAGTAAAGTGACCCAAGTCATGCAAATAATTCAAACTACAACAAATCTTTCATTATTACTCACTACTAGTGGCAGTAGATGTCGTCACATTAAATTAAGATAATCATGTAAAGGCGAGGTATAGGTGATTTGTTCCAGAAGCATTTTTTGTTATGCTGGTTGAAAGTCTCTTCACATCCTAAAAGCAATCACTAAGTTAAGTGCTCTAAATGTAATTATTCTTATATATGTCGTCTGTGGAAGGCGTAGGACCATAAAATGTTCGTCCAATCATTGAATTCGGTCTGAATGCAATGGTACGATGTTCTAAATGCCTGTCAACATATGTGTTTTCTTACCTCCACGCACCTGCTCACGCAGACATCACACATCATCAGCGCGTTTCATGCTATGAGTTAGCCAGACGTCAGTCAATGAGCACCCAGCAGCCGCCTTTTACAGTTCCTCCTGAACCAAAACAACGAGCTTATGCTGCATTCACACCATAACTACCTTAATCTGGAAGAGATACCCGTGACTTTATACTCGGAGCGGTTCGTGACTCGAATTTATGTGTTTCAATGGCAAAACCATCAACATTGGAATGAATATGCAGCAGTCAGGTGGTACAGGTCAGTGCTCTTTAAGTTTTTTATGTTCATTATTATTGTAATGTTATGTGTTATGTGCTTTCATGAGTCACGAGGTAGTTTAACGCCATCTCTCGTGATGCTTTGTAGACTCTGCTGGGTGCTGGATGATTTCAATAATAAGATACAAGCAGTGAAATCAATGGATGTAATATTAACTACTTGCTCAGTTGGGCCAGTAGTTAATATTTCTACACTTTCAAAAAATTGTAATTATTAATTTTAATTTACATTGAGCTTCTAATTGTAAATGTAATTTTTACATTATTTAGGAACACTTTGTAGCTAGCCTAACTTTTTTGTTCAAAATTAACAAAATTGAAATAAGTCAATAGATCATTAATCCCTCTTCCAAAACGTGCTTTTGTCTTACCCTGATTGGTAAGCCTGTTATAATTTTTTTTATTTTAGAAGAAAAAAAATGCGTATTTGCGTCACTCGCCCGTGCATGTCTCGTCATATCGAAACAAATAGAGAAAAGATTATCTGCTACTTTGAGGCTTGGGAGTGGGTTAGTTGTTATGTAATTAAAAAAAAAAACACTGAACAGAGGAGTCTTCTGGCAAAAGGAGAACGCGACAGCTCGTAAATCCTAAAACAAAATCAACGGCTTGGCTTTTCGGAGATGGCGAGAACTGAGGGGTTTGAAATGTTGTAAAATCGATGCGGAGATGGCGTTTTTATGACTCGACGGGTCGACTCGATAAGGTATTTTATTAAACAGGTAAATTGGCACATGTTGTTTATTGTAAAGCATTATCTATTGTTAATGGTCATTTCATTATGGTTGTTGTAGCGCTGTGCTGGAATTTATTTTCAAGGAAGTACCGTTTCTATTAATGGGTAGATCTGCTGTAAGGTCTTCAGCTAGTCAGCTTGACATCCTTTCCATGTCAAGCCTAGTAATGTGTGTTTTATGAGTTGGACCACAGTCACGTAGAGACAAACTGAAACCATTGTTCCTACGCAAAATTAATGCTTGTTTGTTTTTTAACCGCTAGAGGGCCAGTGTACCTTTCATTTTTTTACGTATAAAAATATATATTTTTTAATATTATAATTTGCAAAGAAATGTTTTGCTTAGGCATTATAGTCAATATAATCATACAGGAAACTCCAGGACAAAAATAAATTCACAAACACATTTGCTAGAAAATGATGGCATACAGTAGGTTACATGGCAAAAATGACATTATTTTCAAGCCGTTCTTACTGATACTACTATCACAAAAATTTTAAATAGTATTTCACAAGCAAAAAGTTTGAAAGACATAAACATGCATGCATACATTAAAAAAAGTAGGGTATAGCAGAGGCCCAATAGGGTGGCAGTTCCGTCAACTGGCCCGTAACACTCACATATTGAGCCCTGGCAGTCAGTTCTGTAATCAAAAGCCAGTTTTCTCAAATTATCCAAGCACTGTTTTTTATTAGCTAACCTCCAAAAAAGATGCATTCATGATAAGAAAATCATACCAAGCAACATAGGAAAAGTTTATTGTTGAAGCATTGTCTGCACATGATACAGCTGTCAGATTTTTGGAAGATAGGAATATTTACATGACATAATATTATCTGAAATGTTTTTGACTCTCCTGCACACTTGATTGAATATCATTTCGATCACATTGAAATTGTACAAAAACATACAGTAGAAATCAATTAAGGCACAGAAATTGACAGTGCAAACTTAAACATGCACCTTTTCAATGCAAGATCAGAATGGAATGTTGTTGGGCCAGATCCGACCAGACAGTTTAAAACACTGCTATTCTATCTTTCATGTAAAACAGCAGTAGAAGGGTACTTTAAAGGTGCTGTAACTAAGTGATTATTTTATGGAATAGCATGCAGGACATATCAATACCCTAAGCTCTGTAAAACACTTTGGCTTTGCTGACAGGGAGGATTTTGAAATGGCTTACAGCACCTTTAATGCATTTAACGGCATTTTCAAATGTGAAAACATTTCCGTCAAACTAGCAAGGCACATTTTCTTTGTGAATATTGATGCCAAAGTATCACAAATATTCTGTATCATCCAAATGCAGAACAATATATCAGTCCTGTGTACATTTTTACATATTGAGCAAGCACTGTCACTACTTTGAGGCGTCACAGGAACTGTCCTGGGAGGCGTCGTGGCGCGGTTGCTCCTCATTGGCACGTTTCATCTGCTGTGCAGTCTTTGTGTACTTTCAGTCCGTACTGAACATGACCCCGGATAAGCTTCATAAGTGAGTGTGCTCAGAGCTCTGGTCGCTGTCGTGGCTGTCCTCATTGTTGATAAGTGAGTCCGGTGTATGTTGGAGTCCAGGAATTCCCGAAAACTCAGATGGAAGTAATGTTCCCTTTTTGACATTCACAAGCTCTTTTTCTCTCGCTACCGCCCCCTGTTGGCCTCCTTTAACTCGCTTCCACTTCATCCGTCTGTTCTGAAACCACACTTTTACCTAGTGGGAAAGAAAGACACATGAGTTATCGGATCCTACACTCTTAGGCTACATCTACATTAAGCCCATTATATTTAGATCGTTTCAAAACGCTCTTCAACCATATTAGCGTTTTCAAGCTTTTCCAAAAGTTTCTCGTCCACACTAAAGCTATGAAAAATGCTTAAATCATCTTACTGTGCATGCGTAAAATGTAATAAAAGCTCACTGAGATGATACAGAGAGAGCAGACATAATAAAGTTCTCACACTTCTTCTGGCACAATAATTTTATTAGCTAAATATCCATGAAGAACCTTTAACATCCAAGGAACCTTTCCATTGCACAAAAGGATATTTATAGTGGAAATCTTTATTGTTTAGATTATTAAAAAGTCTTTCACACTACGAAAAAATTGGTTATTTTAAAAAGTGTTCCATGTAAGGTTCCTTGCATGAGGAACCCAAAATGGCTCTTTAATGGCATCGCTGAGAAAACAACAACAACAACAACAAAATAGTTAGAACCTTTATTTTTAAGAGTGTAATTTGTCTTCAGCAAATTAGTCTGTATGTTCACCCCGATGGTGCAGATGATCAGTTTACTGTGGTTGTTGGCGGAGCGATTGGAGAGGTAGATCAGGCCATGACTCACCAAACTCCAGTAAGCTAATATCCCTCGATCGGGTACAAGTGTGCCATGTGATCAGATGACTGCCTTGCTATTCTAATGCATGATCCACAAAGTTTGGAATTATGTTTTTCTGAAGACGCTTGAAAAATACCATGGCTTTCAATCCACATATTTGGCAGGTATTTTCAGCCCATCTAATCTGGGGCATCAGACATTTTTGTCTTTTCCTTGCGAGTTAATTCAGAGACAGTATTTACGTTTCCCAGAATGATGATTTAGCTGTTTCTTAAAGGGTCACTGCAGTGCAAGTAAGGCTTGCTGGGGGACCGGGCCACCTTATGCTAAAATGTATTTCTGGAGTAGGTATGATGTTAGATAGTCACATGGAATAGACCAGAATTCTTCCTTCACAATCAGACTTGACGCATACCTGGCCAAATGGTGTAATTTGAAGTATTTTTTCCCCAAATGGCTATCAAACTTGATTAAGTTCAAAGGCGCATTTTACTTTCAAATTAATTTTACGCTCAACACAATAATTCCTTCAGCTTACGTTTCAAGCATCCGCAAGGAATAGTCTTTGGATTTTAAGGTCTGCTAGAACACCATTAAATTGGCCACCCACGTTCATTACTGTCAGCACTGTAAGACTGCCATCCTAAAATATATCTGCAACGTTTGCAATTCTTCTCTCAGCCTGAAAATGTCCCAGTAAGTTCACTGGTCACTGGTTAGTGCATGTCATTAGACAATTCTATCATTTCCTAAAAATACCAGCACTTGCATGGCAGCATTGAAATAAATTTAAAGTTGAAGACTGTATCTGTGTAAATGAAATCAGGGCCTCTTTGCAGTGGCAAGACACCCATATGGTTATCAATGCAAGAAAGGAAAAAACAGACATATTGGCAAAAGCCAATAAGAATTCACTATGTGGATGACATAGTCTTTTTAAAAAAAAAAGTAAATGGGAATTTTCACTATTTTTTTATTTCTCAAAAAATTATAAAGTTAAAAAAAGTTTGTATGTTAAGCAGTTTAGACTAAATTAACTGGAGGAGTTTAATTCTAAAGAGAGACCAATACATTGCTGTCTTGCAGGTGCTGTAATCAACTTAATTACAGATAGTCGTTTTAATTAGCCTGTGCAATATCATTATGATTAGTAACCATTTTACGTGTGCCCCAGTCATAGTCCTTCTCCTGCCACGAACATCCAGATCTCCAGCAGGTTCACACAGGGATCACATTGCAGGAGGCGGATTTGCTTACTTGTCGTGTGGCAAGGTTTTTAATTCTAAGCCTTGGGAATGTATCCCCGGAGAATGTAGCATAATTTAAGGCCACAGATGTCACTTCCTTGTAGGATCCATGGCAAACTGCAAAATCTTATGAAACCAAAAGGTCTAGAAACATTCGTAATCTAAAATACTGCGATGTACTGGACATATTATAATTTAAAGCACTTGCATGGCTCATTGAGCAGTTAAAAATGTTATGAATGGTGTTTTGAATTAGGCCAGAATGACCTGCCAATGATGTCATTTCAAAAACAGCAAGCATTATGTCATCTCTTTGTGTCTGTAGGAGTCAATAAACTTCAATAGTTTAATAAGATTACATAGTTGTTTGGTTAAAACATCAAATAGTTACAACAACCAATATATCTTTGGCTCCAAATAAAGCGTCATGTGCTATTTATTTCACATATGGCTGTAGGAAGCGCCTTCCCACGCAGAGACCAATTTGTAAGACGGAGAAGCAAGGCGGAAGTGCCTTAGCGGACAGAACTTCCTTTGCCTCTCCCGTTACTTGACTAAAGCCAAAAAGAAAGCTTGCAGAAACATCTGGAATACAATAGTCCCACTCCATGGCTGGATAGAAAAGCACTGAACCCAGAAAAAAAATAAAACGACAGTAGCTTCTGACAGAATGATTGATGAACAGGGACCAGGTCGCACTCGGTCATCTCACCTGCCTTTCCGTGAGATCCAGGTTTACGGCGATTTCGTACCGCCTCAGTCTGGTCAAATAGTTGTGATGGGCGAATTCTGCCTCCAGTTCTCGAATTTGCTCTTTGGTGAACGCTGTCCGCTCCTTCCTTGGCTTGCTGCTCACATCCGATTTGTAATTCCCATCTTGGGACTCTTAAAAGAAAAAACAAGAAATGGTCACAAACTTTTTGAAAAGCAGTATCAACTGTTCCACAACAAAATGGGCTTTGAAACACATTCAGTTCATTTCAATGCAATCGTTCCAATTAAATACAATCACTGCGGGGTTGAAATCCCAGAAATGCCATAAAGAAAAGCAGAGGAGAATAAGGAATACTGCCGGTCATATTTTACGATGCTGCAATTGTGCATGCCAGCTGTTTGTAAAAGTCAGCTCCAGCCGTGAGTTTTCATAAACCGCTATATAGATCCTCACAATGAGTTAGCGCTCACCAGAACACTTTCCAAAGACTTCATTTGACTTACTGTTAATGGAATCTGCTATCCTTGTAGTTTTAATATGGAACAAAACAGTACTGGAGGATGTGTAAAAATATATTTCCTTAGTTTATTTACCTCAAAATTTTACGAGCGTCTTCCACTCTGCCAGCTCACAACAATTTTCAGTGGAGTGTTTCTTGTTCCCTCTCTCGCTCTTGCGCTGTCAATTACGGCGAATTGCTTTCCCTAGTTTCAGATGTTTTTTGGAGTGACAGAACATGAACGCATAAAAGCTCATATATATACAATTACATGTGGTTATTGCCAGTGCTCAATTACGTCTAGTCTATTCTTGAATGGGAAACGCAAAAGGTCATTGAGGAAATGTCAGATTAGCCTAGCTATCCATCCTACCGAAGACACATGCGCTTCTGTTGTTTTGATACATGAGGAAGGACATTTTATGCTTCTTTTTTCACAAGACGTGCGCCTTTATCATGACTTCATGTTGCTGTGACTCACTTGCAAAGCCTTGGTTCATTTATCTGTGGGTGTGGAGTGAGTGCTAATCCAACTAGCAATCCAAAACCCAGCTGTAAATAGAGCCTAATTTAATGAGACCCCATCCGCAAGTGCTCTGCCATTTCAGCACAAGTCAGCATGATATTTCAAATACATAATTGTTCATGTTTTTTCAATGATAAAATACTGTGTACTATCCCATCTTAAGGGAAAGTTCACCCATGAAATTTTACTCACTCTCATACTGTTGACCAACATTTAAGGTCCGTTCACACCCAGAACGATAACTATAAAGATAACTATATTAGCGTCCACACCAGCGGATTATATCATTCTGTTATATATTTAGTATTTATAATATATTGTGTTTTTTATTAATTTTGTGCTATTATGCGCAGCTGAGTGAACAACACAGGTTTACTGTGTGTGTGTGTGTGTGTGTGTGTGTGTGTGTGTGTGTGTGTGTGTGTGTGTGTGTGTGTGTGTGTGTGTGTGTGTGTGTGTGTGTGTGTGTGTGTCGCATAAGGTGGCTTTCTGCTGCTTGCAAACTGACTCTTTTGAGGAGACTGTGGATTTCCATTAATTTGTTGCCCTGATTCAACGTGATATGCGCGAATACACTTCAGACTCACTCTCGCTCGTATCCAAGGTAAATCATCAACACTATCATCCCTTACATGTGTTTTATTGGACTAAATACGTCATAGTCAGCTAAACGCATGCGCAGGTTACTTTACTTCCTGAATAAGTGCGCACCCGAGTCCGTGTTGCTTTCACATCACACCAACCACGGCACGGTTCGAGTGCAACTGAACTCAGAGCGCCTCCTCCAGGTAGTCTCGGGTTCGGTAACGTTACCGCAGTGCGAACCCGGGTTCACATTAGCGATTTTTCATGCGAACCGTACCCCGTTCCGAACTAGTGTGTCAGTGTGTGCTGGTCTGTCACTTTAAATGCTCGTGCTCTTCAGTGTTACATAGAAGAAAGTAAATGATCAGATTTGTAATTTTTAACTGTTTTCAAGCATATTTTCCCTCAACTGCCATTAGTCAGATTGTCCCCGCCCCCAAACTCATGCTATTGGTCGAGCCACTGTTGCTGTGTCAGGCTGGTCGGATTCTCAAACAAACAGTGTTTTTAAAACACTTCAAGCGTATCTTAGATGCACTGAGATATATGGCAAAGTATTGTTTTAGTTTGCCTTGAAGGTCTCACTGTAGGTGGATGTTCAGATGAAGTGTGAAAACGCCGCTGT
This sequence comes from Rhinichthys klamathensis goyatoka, assembly GCF_029890125.1. NCBI lineage: Eukaryota > Metazoa > Chordata > Actinopteri > Cypriniformes > Leuciscidae > Rhinichthys > Rhinichthys klamathensis. The sequence goes on from NW_026606826.1 coordinate 475,226, forward strand.
CAGCTACATCATGATGGCTATAAACACATGCCAAACGTGTTATTTAACAGTATAATTTGCAGGTTGAGATTTGCAGAAGCTGACAAGGACAGAGACTCAGGATTGTTCGTGTAATGATGATATTGTAGTTTAGCATAGAAGTTGCAGGCTATGGTGTATCATGCATGCTAATGAAGAGACTTTGAATAAATAATCATCAGGTGATTTCTAAAGACAGTGCATCAAAATGCAACTGATTACACCCAGTTTCAGCTCAAATTTCACCAGATGTATTTTAAAGAGTCGGCTGAATGTGGGTCTGATTAAAACAAGAGCAAAAAGGCACATTTATTGCGGGCCAAAAGCAGCCATTGTGGAGTGAGAAACAGCAACACGAGCAGCGTTTTGTGAACAGAGCTGGTCCAAGTTAAGGCAACTTTTCCCGGCTTCGCAACACGGCGGTTACACCACAGCAATTAGGCCTGCGCTTTAACTTTTATCTCTTCTTTAAAAAAAGAAAAGTCCTGGGGGGGAAAAGCAGGACAGCCCAAGCTTTCAAAGATGATTTAAAAAAATACAGCTACAATGAAAATTTAGACATCTACTTTAATATTTTATACTGAGCTTTATTGGTGAAAAAAACAAGAAACCAAAAGGAATATCATGAAAACCCACATGACAAAATACACGGCGGCTGTCTCCTATCCAAACCAGACATGTGCTGTTTTATTAGAACATCCACACATGCTTTGAATAAATCAAACAACCTATCTTAAAATAAATTGAAAAATATGTTGACATTTTGACTGTTAAATCAGCCCTTGTTGCATTGATTGATCCTCATTATAAAAGCATTCTATAATTTAATTTTTGTGTTATGCCACAGTTGCTCTGAAAATGAATAAAGTATATTAAAACATTTTAATAATTTAAATACCTTTTAAAATCGATAATGCTTAAAATAGATCAACACTGTTCAACTGCCCCAAACACATCCGTGAGAATTACATTTTCTATAATTCAATAAATTTTACAATATTACACACCACAACATGTTAATCATTTTGTTTATTGTAAATCCCACTTGCTACGGGAGTAGAATAATATCCAGAATTATTCAAATAATATTCAAAATTAATTAATATTAATACAAATAATAATATAATAGTAAATACATAATGATTATATTTAGCAGCGCAAAAAACTTCTAATCACGTCTGCCTGTTTTTAAAAATATTTTATATGAATTGCAACAAAGAGTTGTAAGATATCTGTTAAAAGATTCAAAATAAAAAAGATTCAAAATAAATTGGGTTACACTTTATTTTAAGGTTTCCTTGTTACAGTGTAATTCTACATTTAAGTGAGTAATAATAATTAACTGCGTGTACTTACTATAGGGTTAGGTTCAGGGTTAGTTGCATGTAATTATGCAAAATGTTATGATATTACAGAGTACATACAACATATGCAACAAGAACACTGTAAAATGAAGTGCTACCATAAATTGTTAAAGAACTAGTGCGGAGTCCTCCAATTCTGTTAAGACCTTTTCAGCAGTGGAACAAGTGTATTGATGTTATGTTAATTTCGGGTTGGCACAAATGAGAATAAATCCACATCTGCAGGGCTGCACCTCTTGTGTGGACCTGAACTTTGTTTTAAAGGGCAGAAAGTAGTTAAAATTCCCTTTGAAGTAACAAGATCGTAAAAGTACATTTTATGATCCATTTTATGCAGTGTTAAATTGATTTTTTTAACACGAGTGGCAACTATTCCCGACAAAACAAACTGGAGATGCCCATCAGATTAAACAACAACTTTTGCAGTGAACCGAAAACCCTTCAGTTTACTTCATATCTCCCTGCCCGTTTTACCCATCGGCAAAACCAAAAATAAAGTAACAGTATATTCCCGTTCTGATTCCAATGTACAAACAAATTATCTTCAAAGAGAAAGCACTCCTGTCATCTAACGTTTGGCTTTTCGTGTTGAATGCCAACACAGGCGTCCCTGTTCTCCTTCTCAGACCATGGCATTAGTTACTTTACCACATGCCTTATTTGTGCTTGCCAAAAAAGTGAGGAGATGAAACAGATGAGACTAAACGTGAATCATGCGTGCAGTTAAATGCCCACACATGAGTTACAATCTGCCCTCTGCTAGCCAAAATAATTGCTTCTGTGCGTGTAAGCCAACACCTACAGTACAAAACTCTCACAGGCAAACACACGGCTCCACGTTTCCAAAAACACTAGCACTGCACTCAGTCTGATTGTGAAGGCTGTTAAAATGCACCATAACTTGGACAAAAAACATTTTCAGTTACAATAAAACAAACTTAGATGTTTTAACAGTGTTTAATGGGGAATAAAATGACAAAAGTATAATTGATAAGAGAAATGTTTTTCTGGAAAACGTTACAAAGAATTTATTTACACGATATAATATGCTCTTGTAATATGCATAGGAGAAAATTACAGTTTTTCAATCATATACGTATATACTGTATATATATATATATATTAGGGCTGTCAAATGATTAATCACGATTAATCATCCAAAATAAAAGTTTTTTTTACATAATATATGTGGGTGCACTGTGTATAATTATTTTGTATATATATAAATACACACACATGCATGTATATTTAAGAAAAAAATATTATTTATATATAAAATATTTATATTTATATATAATATAAATTAAATATAAATCTATATACAGTATATACATGAAAATATTTCTTAAATATATACAAGCATGTGTGTGTATTTATATATATAAAATAATTATACACAGTGCACCCACATATATTATGTAAAAAAAAACTTTTATTTTGGATGTGATTAATCACGATTAATCATTTGACAGCCCTAATATATATATATATATATATATATATATATATATATATATATATATATATATATATATATATATATATACATACATACCGGTACATGCATGCATACATACACACACAGATATATATATATATATATATATATATATATATATATATATATATATAAATAATTTAAATAATTCATAGATATTATATATAAATATACAGAATATATTTAAAAATATTTCAAACAATTTATATATAATATTTGTAAAATAAGAAATATATATAATTTAGTATTTAACAAATATTAATATTATTTACAGATAGCAAATAAATCCTAAATTTGTATATATTATTTATATATATGATTTATAAAATTTAAAATATATATATAAAAATATTTTGCAAAGAATATTAAATACTGAAATCAAATAAATAATTATACTGTGTATATATACACATTTGTTATATATATGATTTCTGCAGAATCATGTGACACTGAACACTAAAGTAACAGCTGATGATTATTCAGCTTTGCATCGCAGAAATAAATTATATTTTAAAGTAAACTAAAATAGAAAACCATTATCAATAATATTTCACAATAGTAGCTACTGTATTTTTGATCAAATAAATGAAGGCTATATATAAAACAAAAAATGACTTTATCAGATCGGACCTTTTAGCTTTTTACTTAAGTTTAGATTGGTTTAAAATAAACATGAGCCTTTTTCTTACCAGAGCTGTCACTTCTTCGTTTGCTATTCCTTTTCTCTGCCTCGGCTGGCGACATCGTGTGACGTCCGAAATCCCCTCCGGGAACACAAGAGGCCCCCGAGGGCACCCCTCCGCCGAGGCTCGGGGTGCTTGCGCAGAGGCTGGGGCCCCCGGGACCCATGTCTGAAGAGCCTGAATCAGGGGCCGAGATGCCCAGCCCCAGACGGCCGCTGGCTGGCGAGGCGCTGGCCGTCTGCGGTATGTGCCATCCGGTCTGCTGCGGTTGGGGTAGATGATGATGATGATGATGATGATGATGCTGCTGCTGCTGGGACATGGGTGGCCCTCGCTGGTGCCCGTGCTCCCCAAACAGTCCCCCATCCTCACCTGGGTAACCGCTCACGATGCAGGTAGAAGGAGAGGAGGTGGAGAGGTCAGGGTACGTGGAGAGGTGCTCGGAGCGCCCGTGAAGGGCGAAGGCGGGGTGCAGGGCCTGTGGAGGTGCGTGAGGGCTGCGCAAACAGCCGAACAGCGTGTGATCCATCGCATGCACCAAACCGGTCGCTCACGAAAACAGAAGCCACAACAGCAAAACTTCCAAGAGATGAAAAGATTAATTAAAAGCAGCAGAAACCCAAAACGCTCCTTTGCTTCTCACTTTAAGCAATCTCTCCCTGGAAAAAAAAGTGGAAAAGGAAAAAAGTGCGTCAGTACACATGAGTGTGTGTGTGTGTGATAATCCCATGCACGTCGCGAGCGAGAGTTGCCAGGCAGCAGCAGCTGACGATTATGATGATGAGAGATGAATCTCAGTTGACAGTCTAGCGCAGACTGCGGCCCAGCTGAGAGGGAAAGGTGCTTCCTAACAGTGGCCGGGATTTTGGGCAATGGGCTGGGACTGAAGGAGGGGTGGGAGATGTTATAAATAGGGACATGTAACATGAGAGGGAGGCTGGGTCACAGAACCCCGCCACAACTGTCCACTGAATCGAGCCAGGCCAAGCCTTACAGCTCGATACTTCTAAAACATGTCAGAAATAGATGTTCATTTCGGCCCTTTTAAATCTTTTTCATGATTTGCTTTTTCTTCGGTCCCACAAGGCAGATTTGTTGAGAGGGTCGGAGCAGCTGAGAGGGGTTAAACGTGTTAATGGGTTGTTGATCTTCTGCACGTTCTCCTGTGTTGTGAGGATGATTTAGGACAGGGGCTCAGTGCTAGAAGCCCCTGAGCTGTAGATCTTCTTCTATTGGTGGGATGACTGCACAAACTATTGAGTCTTTTCTTTTTGAGTAGTCTATCGACAAACCACCTACAACATAAATAACGCTTGATCAAAAATACAGTAACAATAATAGTGTAAAATATTATTACAATTGAAAATTTCCATTTTTAATATATTCTAAAATGTAATTTATTCCTGTGATGGTAAAGCTGTATTTTCAGCATCATTACTCCAGTCTCCAGTGTCACATGATCCTTCAGAAATCACTCTAATATGATGATTTAGAGCTCAAGAAACATATTATTATCAATGTTGAAAACAGTTGTGCTGCTTCATATATTTGTGGAAACCATGTTACATTTAATTTATAAAACCATGTTACATTTAATTTATAAATGTCTTATTATCAGTAAAATGCGCACTTTTTTTGAAGTTAAATAAAAAGTATTAATATCTCTTTTTTTAAAGTAGTGTGTATAAATATATATATAAATCTGTTGTAACAATATACAATATACACACAAAAAAAATCTTTTTTTGAAAGAAATTAATACTTTTATTCAGCAAGGATGTGTTAACTTGCTAACAGTAAAGTGATAGTAAAGATTTATATTGTTAGAAAACAGTTATATTTTGAATAAATGCTGTTCTTTTTAACTTTTTATCATCAATGTATCCTGAAAAGAGAATTACAGGTTCCAACTGTTTCCAACTAAATATTAAGGTGATATATATAAATAAATATATATAAATAGTTAGGACCATATGGTTTGTTTATGTGTTTTGTTTTACCTTGGTTGTTTTGGGAGTATGTGTGCATGTGTGTGTGTGTGTGTGTGTGTGCGTGCAGGAATGCCCTCTGATTGGTTCCTGCAGGCTGATTGATGCTATGTCCTGATTGGTGCACAGTACTTTAAAAGACATGTCATCACAACATCTTTGTGTCCTGGGCAGAAAGAGTTGGATTGTTTAGTGCAGAGTTTTAAGAGAGTTTGTATTAGTGTATTCATATATATGTTTGTAGTGTTTAATAAGAGAGTTTGTATGTGTGAAAAGTGTATTAGACACTGTGAGTACTGACTGTTTGAGTTGGAAATGTTTTGTGTTTGTGTTCGTCTGTGTTTGTTGTATTTTACCTTTTGCCTGTTTTCTGACACTGATTTTGGCCCTCTCAATGTTCACTTGGCTTTGTAAATATATTGCATATATTGCTTTTTGGTTAGGCAGTCAGCTTAGTGTATTTTCTTTTTGATTAGTTTAAGGAAATACGGTTAAAACTAAGAACGTTTTGTTATACAGTATACACAATAATCTCATTATTGATGTGCTATTTCGCTGTCTACGAAAGTCATGTTGTAACCTTTTTTTAACACACACACACGCATATATCCGACAATATATCCCATGTAATTTCAACAACTTCCCAGCCCACTAAAATGAATAAAAGATTCTTTATGGAATATACATTAGTTGTAATTTACAGTCATGGTAGTGTATCACTGTTTTAATCAGAGTAACAGTGCTCATCGCGGCATACACTATACTCGAGCAGAACTATTCAAGACGTCCCAAAGGTTTCACCCATACACACAGAGCAGGGCCTTTCTCTGCTCACGGGTAAAAGACGGAGAGGAAATCAGATGCCTTTTGGGGGAAATAGCTTTAGCAGATGGGGAAAAGAGTGTGGAGTCAAGGCCTTATTTAGAGAGAGCGGAGAAGACGAGAGACGGTCATTCTCATCTCTCAAAGCACCATGTCACACAGTCTCGGGTGAGTACTGCAAATTCTCTGTTTATCCCGCTTATTAGTCAAATTATCAGGAGAGTTTTTGAGACGTGCGGATGCTGTTTACACAAGGTTTGTTTTCATATGTGGTTTCTCTCTTTCGATATCTGGCATGATTTACTGAGGCCTGATCAGATCCCACATGAAGCATCTAGAAAAGCAGTGATATGTGAGGGTTTCACTTATCAGGTGACTATAAGAAAAGAGGGAGCACGATACGTTACCAACAGTGCAACATGTTAAATCTAGAGACATGCTGCTCAAACGTTGAGGGAAAATAGTTCTTCAGCAGGATCTAGAGGAGAGATTTTGCTTTGTTAAACCTTTAAAACAGAAATTACAAGTATTAGAGCTGACAATAGGTTAAAATAAATAATTATTATTGAAAAATGTTCATTAAAAACAGTTGAAAGACTTTTTAAATTCTTGGTTTGTAAAATTCAACTTCAATTCAACTGACCTGAATTATAATTTCAATAAATAAATTGTGTATTATATTATATTGTATAACTACAAATGCAATGCTCAATAGTTTTCAAATCCCAGAAGCCAATGTCAAGTTTAACGCAGATTCAATATTTCTGCATCAGAATGCATGGGAAATACCTAAACTTTAACTAAATTTGCAATAAATAAATAATTAAATTGACCCGCATAATTTTAATATCTTCAAAAGGTTTCAATTTAAATGAATGAATGAAATTGTATCTTCTTCACCTATTTAATCAACTTTTTGCCTTCACTAGTTTATGTGACACTAAATGGCCTTATATATATATATATATATATATATTAGATGAAAAATAGTCATTCAGTTTGTAAGCGTGAATGATATGAAATAGATTTCAGCCCTGAAATACACAAGTTTGCCCTTTCAACGAAAAGATCCACTGCGACAATACCAGAAATTACGGAGCATATCTATCTGAATACATTTTTTGTAGTATGTTTCATGCAGATATTTTTCAGTATTTTCATCTTTTACCCTGCACTGGAGAATCCGTATATATTTTTGTTAGGTTTTAAACTCCATGGCTTTTCATAAGGATTATTATTTATTAAGTTATTTCTGTTGTAAAATGTATTAACCTTAAATATGGGATATATTAGGTGTGACTGTACTATGCTATGCACTACATTTCTGATCTGTCAAAGTCCGGGTCTGCTGGAACTATGGACTTTACAGACTACAGAAATTCCTCACGTAAACAAATATCTCCTTTTGCACCCATGACTTCTGTACATAAATTGTCATACTTTGAAATAAATCTCGAATACAATTCACAATTAACATTCAAACATACTCTGTTTCTGGTTTTATGTGCAATCTGAAAATGATGGTTTAAAAACAGCTAACTCCTGTCAGAGTGTTACTTTTGCTGTTGATATAACATGTTAAACTACTGATTCGTGTCAAGTGTAGCCTATCTTAAGCTGTAGTGCAAACAACAGCATAATAACATTTATATTTAACAAACATTTGTCAATTGTAAATTCCGCTAAATAAGCTCAACAACAGTACAAAGCAAATACCGGTAGCTTAGATTGTCCCAGCGGGATTGATGATGTGGATACACAGTGCTATCGAGCTCTGAAATATTTGATTTGACAGACTGATCTCATGAAATGGCGTAGCCTATGTATGACACGCCAATTAGTATTTCCATTTTTGGCGTGCTATCAATAATCGCTTTTCAGCGTGTTTATCAACGCCTTGACTTAACGTTACATTACTGTAAATATAGCCTATGACCTACCCCAACCCCGTCCCTAAACCTACCCGTCACTGGGGTTAATACCATTATGAGTCTTCCCCTACCATCCTAGGAAAAAAATATTGCTCCACAGATGTAAATATACATTTTGCTTCGTTTCGCTCGTGCATTTAACGGCGTACACATACACATATACACGCGGAATCACTCGGACATTTAACGGCGTAGACATACACGCAAAAGATGACGGTTCGTTTCGGCGTGGACACACACGCGGATAGCTCAAAATGCGTATAGATAACACGCCACTTAACTTGAAAGTGGCGTGTATGTTTACGCAAAGTCATGATGTCATGTTGCAACAGATGTAAAAAAATATCAACAACAAAAAAACATATGTTGGACAGTTTTGCCAAACTGCAGGTCTGTGAACTGACATGATTTTCATATAATATATTAAGAATTATTCCGTCTGAAAGGATCACAAAGTGATTTGTGAAGTGTAGGTTGCTGTCCAGTTTAAATCAATTTTTCTATCTTGGTCTATACAATTCGACTTAAAACTTATTTAAATTAAATAATTATAAATGTAATGCTCAATTATTTTCTGGGCCTCTTCAAAAAGTCCTCGAGTTCAACAAAAGCTCAGAAGGGAAAATAATATGGTACACTTGTACCTCTAGCTTTTTTGAAAATGGCACAAATATTTTTGAATGCGGCATGAAACCTAAGTTGCGATACTCTTTTCTTCCCATATTGTGATGTATATCCGAGTGAAATGGCTTCTCGAACAAGAAAAAATGTAGGGCGGGAGTTGATTTTGTCCATCGGGAACTGATTGGATGGTTGTGGTTTGCTATTGGTCGATCTCATGTGAGTGACAGGTTGTCCCGAAACGCATCATCAGAGAAGAGATGTCGTTGCAGGAGAAGTAATTTTAATTAAAGATTATCAGGGCACATGAATAAATACTGTAAAATATATTTTTTTTAAAAGAAGAATTGTCCATTTTACTTATTTATAAATTAAAAATGAATTCATATGAGCTTAATAAATAGCAGCAGAAGTGTGTCTAATAGATCCATTGATGCATTATTCAGATGTACAAAAGCCAGCACAGATTCTGCAGCGTTATGAATGTGTCCTCGGAGACGATCTGGGACGTGTGCTTTACACACCTCTGTCCTGATTCACTCCGCCGACTGCAGTAAAAACACTCTTTGTGTTGGTGGTACAATTGGTGTCTAATAAATCATAAAAGTATTTGACTGTAAAGACCCGACTCTTTCTGCTGTTTGTCACATGGTCCAATTAGTTTAGTCTCGCCCACCGGCTTCTCCAGCCACAAACGCTTTCAAATACTGTAAAAGCCAAATGCATCACTAAAAGCCTTTTGTACCCCCCAGTCCAGCATACTGTTTTAATAAATCCTTTCATTTCAAAAAGTGAAGTCAACATTTTATGATTTAATGGCTTCCTTCTCGCTGTCGGTGCCTGTGACGAAGGCCAAATCCCAGAGTGCTGGAGACTCCCTGTCCTTAATAGTGGGCTTGGGAGATTTCTTCCTATAGCAGACTAATGGATTCTCAATGTGAGGGTAGAGCTTCATCAGGAAAAACCCACGTGTTGCTGGGCTCTCTCTTTATGTGCTGTTCCAAGGTTTAAGGATGATGGCATTAATCAGTAGCTTTTGTCCTTAGTTCCTCATCAACCAGTGTTAATTAGTCAGGAGTGATGGAGACTGTGTTTAATGTGTAAATGGACTTGCTGACCTCTACTGGTGTGTGTGTTACCTGAACTACCAGGTTACACTGAATACAGAAGGGTCCAAAAATGAGTTTATTTTAACCTGGAAACAACAACGTTTTGAGATTCTGACACGGAACAAGGAACAACATGAAATGAAATGTTTAAAATTCGACACTATTTCTGGGTCGCAAAGCAAATATGCTGCTGTCGATAAAGTGACAAACTAAATAATTAGTTCATTTTATGTAATTCTTTATTCAAACTGTTATGTGGATTTGTGTGAAAAAGTACATTTTTAAAATGATGCAAAATTAGACCCCAGTGTAGATGCAAAATATTAAGAAATAACTCGACATAAAGACACACTTTTTTTTTTACTTTTTTTTTTAAATTATAATTAAGGCATGACAATCATAAACCCACATTTCAATTATTTTATAAAGTATCATTTAATTTAATATAATATATTGAATTAATATAACATTTTGAATAATATTTAATTTAATTATATTTTATTATGATTAAATTAATAAAAAACAGTGTTTCACACCCAAATTATTTGCAGGTGCATATAGGATAAAAGTACAATTTAAACGTATATATATTTACTTATATAAATATATATATATTGGCCCCCAATCCAGTTTGAGTAGTGTGCAAGATTTATATATTTTCTTGTTTATAGTTAAATTATATATATACGTATAAAATAAATTTGGGTATATTAAGTGTAATAAATATTACATTTAAATATTTATACAAATAAATTGTCAGTAGACCAAATAATCTCATCTCTGTCGAATAATTTGATGCCTCTTTTATGATTTATTAACACAATAAATTATAAACGTTTGTGTACTAGAACTGTTTTGTAAATTTCTTCTGTTGCTAGCAACTGTTTTATTTTTAAGCACCATAAAATAAGAAAAATATCAAAAAAATAAAATACTATGATATATATTGACAACATAATTATGTTTGTCCACAGAGGCGGTTACGGTACCACTAAACGCCTCTTTGGTATGGCAAACATCATTTCCATTAAACAGACGTGCATCACCCGTCAGGAGAGAGCCAAGCTAAAATAGCAAGTTTACCGCTCTACGCTGTCAGTCAGATTGTGATCCAGCCCAGCAGAACTCTCTGACCCCTGAATATTTTGTCCTCACTGGGGTCACACACACACACACACACACACACACACACGAGATCTTAAGGGAGGCATTACTCTGTTACTTTGGCTGTTCTTGCCTAAGAGTGGGAAGTGCATGAGCTCTTGAGCATTTCCCCATTTTGCTGTAGGACAATCCCATCATCCTCTAATCAAGCCTGTGGTTTAACAGCCAGCTCTATCTCCATCTCCATCCTTGCGCAAGGGTCGTGACGCAGGCTAGGGACAATAGAAGGATATTAAAACACTTCTGCATCCACTTGAAAGTCCCGATCGCTCCTGCCAGATCACTCAGTGCTGGGCTTGTGTCGCCTCTGACCGCGCTCTGCAAAGAAATGTCAAAGTGTGTCGGCATATGTGTGCTTGCTTAACATTAAAGGAAAAAGGAAAATACTGTCATGCTGTTATTTTTTTCTGGAACACACACACACATTTTTATTTTATTTTTTAAATGCTACAAAAAGAAAAACTAAAATGTAACTATAAAATTTAAAATGACCATAAATATTAATTCACTTGACAGATATTGTATGGAACCTTCTTATACAGGGGTTTTCAAACCTTTCGATGTCAAAGATCCTTAATATGAATATATTATTCCCCATAAAGGCTTCTTCATATTTTTATATACAGAATAAAGGCCCATGTGAGAAATATTAATAAATAATGTTAGATGTTTTAACATGGAAAGACACATTTTCAACTGAATTGGAATAATACTGTAGCATTTCTCACAATAAATATTTCAAAGCAAGAAAGAAAATTAGAAGGCTAAATGAAACGTTTTGTAAATGTTTGTTTTTTTCAGCAAGGATGCATTAAATTGATCAATCGTGACATTAAAGACATTTCAAATAAGTGTTGACAATATTGATATAATAATTGTTACTTGGTTATCAAATCATCATATTAGAGTGATTTTTGAATGATCATGTGACACTGAAGACTGGAGTAATGATGCTGAAAATACAGCTTTGATCACAGGAATAAATTACATTTTAAAATATATTTAAACAGAAAAAGGTTATTTTAAAACCTAATAATACTCTATATTTATTAAAATAAAAAACATTTAAAAATGACAGACCTCAATTTTTTATCTATAGTGTATATAATTAATATATATAAATATACATACTTTTTTTTATTAATTTTTTTTGCCTGAACCCCATTTTGAAATTTTATAGACTTACATATTAGCATATAGATTAGCATAAGATGCGTTCATCCATGATCTCTGTGAGGTACCATGAGAAATATCAGTAAATCCCATTGAGTTATCATTCAGATTAAGCACACCATAATAATATACAGAATGATACAGATGAATCTCAATGTGTTCAAAATGCCAATTACAAGTAGCTATAATAAAAAACATGACATTGAGGATGATGTGTATGTGCAAACAGTCACAACCTCTAGAAATTCAGTGGTTTCAGCACCCTTTGCTTCATATTAGTCTCAGTATGATCACAGCATCGCTTGGTCTGACCCATGAATCTTTACTGAGCGTATGAGGGTTACATAAGCTGGGCGGGAGAGTGGAGCTTCCGAGGTTTAAACGGAAGAGACAGATCCAGGTCCAGCCCCTCTCCAGAGATTCATTAAGGACAGAGAGCAAGGGGAAGAAACTTCCTGTCTGACCCAACATCTGCCTGGCTGGACAGGGGATGTCTAAGGGGACAAAGAGAAAGTCTTTACGAAACTGTCTTTTTATAGGTAATTTCCCTGCATATCGCAGATGTGGGTGACCGTAGCATACAGAGAATTCAGTGGAACTTCACTTCACGGAGACATCGCTCTTTGTCAGGTTGTCTGGCCGAGTCTGAACACAATTCATGATTTAAGGAACAATAGGGAGTTTTGTCAGACAGACGGGGGCGTAGAATAACTTCTCACCGGAAAGCGAAGCGTAGGACGATCTCGAAGGGATGTGAGTGTGCTTCATTAGAATTGCATTATGAAACAATGAAACAAGATTCTCCACTTGCTGTTGGAATTTGGAAATTCAAACAGACATTTGCCAAGCATGTGTTAGTCCACTTTCCACAGCAGAACAAAGCAAAGAAAAATCAAAACTCCAGATTCCGAGACATTTTCACAGGAAAGAAAGTCAACCGCACGTGGATGTAGCGGAAATGCTAGGGATCACAAAGCGTGTGTAAAAAAAGCGAGAAGAAGCTATAAAGAGACGCCTGGCAAGCATGGGGTGTAAATTTGAGCCCTCAAGGACAGGTCGGTGTAATTTGTTGAGACACAGCCATGATAACATCTAAAACGACGTTTTTTTCTGGGAGGAAAGAAATTAATACTTCTATTTCAATTGATCAAAATTGACAGTAAAGAACGTTAAAAAAGGATTTCAATTTCGAATAAATGCTGTTCTTTTGAACTTTCTATTCATCAAAGAATCCTGAAAATAAAATCATGGTTTCCAAGAAAAAAATATTAAGCAGCAGAACCGTTTTCTACAGTGTAAAAAAGTAGCTGCCTTAAATTTTGAAGTACAATCAACTTGGATGTTTGAGTCATTTCAACTTAAATTACATTAAACTGACTAAATCTTATATAACTTATAAAAAAAACTTATTGATCATATAATTTTGACAGTGTAAATTGATAATAATAAGGACACTGTAGAATCACATTTCAAAATATATTCTAATAGAAAACAGTTCTTTTAAATTGCAATAATATTTCACAATATTACTGTTTTTACTGTATTCTGATCAAATTTATTGTATTTTGGTTATAACAATTCAAAAAAAAAAGTGACAAATGATCATTACAGGAGAAAAAAAAAACATCTTTTCTCCTTTCCTCTTCTTTCTCACAGAATGCCAGCCTTGAGTTTGGTGGATTCTCCCATCTCAATCTGGCGTTCTGTTCCGGAGAGAGCAACAAACTGTGCTGACAGTGTCACAAATCAAGCGGATGAATTATTTACAGCACTCTCACACTTTCACATCAGTCACTGAGCGCACAAAGGCAAATCCTGTTGCTGTGTAATCAAGACATCATTATCCTTCCACCTTCATAAATAAACAGTTTAAAAAGACGGGCGGAAGCAGATAATGAATGCGTCTCTGAGTGTGTGCGCGAATCGAAGTCCGCCAAGACACAAACTCTCGCCACAGTTGTGGCGTATTGTGTAAATAATGTTGATCAAACGCCCCACACTGTGCTATTTTTCTCTCTAAATGAAGTGTATCGCATTTATCAAGCCCTTTGATTAGTCAAAATAAAATGTGCTCATCGCAGATTGAGCGAAAGTTTAGCATTTATCTTCGCAGATCAACACCAGACCAGATGCAAACCTGTATCTCCCAAATGAGCATCACACTGTTAAAAAATGATATGATCAATGAGTCATGACAACATCATGTGTTTTTACATTGCTTTGACTCGTCAATTTCAATTTCAAGTCAGTTTGATCTAATTTAAGTTGAAATGACTTAAACATCCAAGTTGATTGTACTTCAAATTTAAGGCAGCAATTTTTACTAGGTCATGGCTTCAACATTTTGAACAACTGTTCAAAAAACAGAAAAGAGACTCGCAACACTGACAATAATGACTACTGACCGGGTCATTTAAAACAGACCTCCAAAAATCAAACACACAATTCCCTCTACAACAAACTTGGGCTGGAGAAAACAAGGTCCTTTCCAACTCAGATAATATCCTTAAGGACAAAAACCCAAATGATTGGCTTTGACATTGCGGAGAGGGAGCGTAAGCTTCTGAGGTTGAGGCAGGGAAAGCGGCCGAGCATGTCTTGTGTTTTACAGTCCGTACTGTATCGTACCGTACAGAGTTTGGATTTATTTTAGTTTCTCAATAGCAGGACATAAATCACTCCTGTCTTACCCTCTCTCGCTGTATTTGTGCTCCGCTTCTCGCTCTCTTTCTTTTCTTTTATACTATCCTATCCTCTTTTTGTCCCAGTATATGTCCACTGTAAAAGAAAAAAAGAAATCCTGTTAAAATTACAGTAGAAACATAGTGAGAAAAAAAATGTATGTATCTAAATCTGTTTTGTACATTAAAATGTACTTTTATAACTGCCATAATATATGTGGTAAAATAAAAGGACACATAAAATCTTCATGGCTTTATGAACCATAATAATAAACGAAATGCCACAAACATCTTAAAATAATAAGAAACTTATATTTGAATAAAAAAAGTTTTAAATACCTGCTAACCTGTATTGTTCGCGTATATTTTCAACAGTTTATTATATTTACATTTACTGTCTCGTTGAAATTTTTTTTATATATATATAATACATTTTTATCAGTATAGGCCTATGTCCGCTGCAAATAAATAAATCCTGTTAAAATGACATTAAAAATCTGGTGACAAAAACAGTATTTTCAAACAGGAATACATTTTTCAATTAATTACTTAATTATCCTTTGTACATTAAATGTATTTATATAACAGCCATAACATAGGGGATCAAATGAAACAACCACATAATGATTTAAAGTCATCATAACTGGCTTTCTGTGAACAAAATAAGCAAAATGCACTAAAAATCAACCACACAATTGCAGACAACTATTTATGCATAAAAGAAACATATATTTGAAAAAACTCTTTTCATTGTAAATTTGTATGCTAAGTTGTTTTTACTAACAAAAAAAATATATTTTAACAAAATTGTACTCTAAAAGAACATGTTCTTGAATATAATTTGAATTAATACAGTTTAACCATTAATTATAATTCATTCTTTATACTTCCCAAACCATAATTCTTGTAGTATTTTACAATAGAATAACATGCATAATCCCACCCCATTTACTGAACGGTAAGTTAGAGTTAACCCATTAAAAGTTATTTAGTGCACATTTGTTATATTCTTTTTCCGTTAAAAGTAAAAGCAAATACTGACATCCCTTATCTAGAATACACTGACTCACTCCGCAAAGGTTAGTTCATTCTGCATCTATGTCACAGGGATGTGGCTGTCCCGTCCAGGAAAGGTCCTGTTTTTCCTCATGAGGAAGAATTAACCTCTCAGACATTACCACAGCGAGCCTGCGGTGTGCAGTTTTAGGGCGAGTGTTTCCCTGCTTCACCACAGTCTGTGGCCCCATGGGCCCCCGTCCTGCCCTCTAATTAGATTACCCAACATTCCCAATTTCGTCGGACTGTACTCTGGGCAGTCCTTACCTTTAGAGAGCTGTAATACGGGGTCTTAAAGAGAGGAAATGACCTAAATGGCTGTCAGACAGGATTTTGTTACACCCGATCGTGTGCTGACAAAATCACATCTGTGAAGTCGCAGGCCCTTGTCAGGATTTACTACCCAGCGAAAAACGTTTGCTGAAATGACGCTTCGTGCCACACTGTGACCAAACATATGGAGAGAGGTCATTGGCTGGGTTTTTGAAAACAATGAATGAAAAAATGCCTCTTTTTTGTTTGGTCCATATAATAAGTCATTTTGGACCCCATTGACTTTCATTGTATGAATTGAAGGATGAAGGATGAGTAAATGATGACAGAATTTTCATTTTAGGTAAACTAATACAGGTTTAAAGTTTATTTAAAGGTACACTTTGTAAAAAAAAAAAAATGCATTTTGCAGAAAAACATTGTTTTGGTTGTGCTTTGCCTCTGCGTGATGAAATATGGTTATCTGCTCATAAGAGAAATAACCAGTTTAGATGGAAAGGATGTCAAGCTGACTAGCTGAAGATGTTACTGCAAATTTACCCATTAATAGACACGGTACTTCCTTAAAAATAAACTCACAACTCACTACAACAACCATAATGAAATGACCCTTCACAATAGATGATGCTTCACAATCAACTCTGTTAGAGAGATACATATCTGTTCACTAAAATACCTTATTCATCTGAGTAAATAAAAACGCCATCTCCGCATCACTTTTACAACATTATAAATCCCCAGTTCTCACCATCTCCGAAAAGCCAAACCGATGTTGATTCTAGTTTTATTACAAGCTCTGTCACGTTCTCTTTTTGCCAGCGGACTCTCCTCTGTTCTGCATTTGTTTAAAACGGCTGATTCCCCGGAGGTTTGAGATTTAGCGGCTCCGTGTCAATCTTTCTCACTCGTTGTAACAACTAATCTCTGACACTCACACACCATACACACCTCAAAGCAGCCGGAGCAACTTTTCTCTATTTATGGATATGGCACGCACGGACTAAAATATAAACACTTATAACACGCTTTCTATAGTAAATCAATCACAGTAAGACAGAAACGTGTTTTGGAAAATTTGAGGAAATACAACATGTGGATGCCTTCATCATCTAGATTTAAACTTGGCCTGAGAAACAACAAATCAGAGTGAAATATCATACATGGCCAAAACAAACACACCGAAGCTTGTGGCTTCACAAAATCACAAATTTACATGTGTTGGGCATGCAAGACGGTTCTCAAGAGAACTGAGCGCGGGTCTCTCCGATTTCACAGTGTAGAAGTGCTGAATTTGAGTGATGTTCAGTCATTAATCATCTTTGCAGAACAGTAGGAGGCAATGCAACAGACCACAGGCATGTTTGAGAGGAAGGTTCACCAGATACATCAAGCAAAAGAAGGTCATTTGCGCATGTGTACCAACACTTGTCATCATTGTTTTTATCGGGTAAAATATAAAATAGTGAACAGTTGACTTGGGCTGCAGGTTCAAGTCTGGCCTGCTTCATGACTGAGTTTTTAATGTTTTTAAAAACAAGTCTCTTATGCTCACCAAGGCTGCATTTAATGATAAAATATACAGTAAATCAGTAATATTTTCAAATATATTTTAATATTTATTCCTGTGATGGCTAAGCTGTATTTTCAGCATCATTACTCCAGTCTTTAGTGTCACATGATCCTTCAGAAATCATTCTAATATGCTGATCTGGGAAACATTTCTTGTTATTATCAATGTCGAATATGGATTCTTTGATGCATATAAAGTTCAAAAGAACTGCATTTATTTGAAATAGAAATATTATAACTTTTGATCAGTTCAATGAATCCTTGCAGAATAAAAGTATACATTTCTTCTTATTTTTTTATTCCCCCAAAACCAATGAACATTAGTGTGTGTATTTAAACTATCCTTTATCCAAAGGCAAAATAATAATAATAAAAAAATAATGTCCATTCATCCATCTGAATAAATGCTCAAATGCATGCTGTTATTACCCCAAACGGGGACACACTAAATAATAATACATAAATTAGTCATCAAATATTTTCGCAATTTAAATTCAGTTAAATAATATAATTTGCAAAAATAAAAAATAAATAAATAAATAAATAAATGTTATATATTAGGGCTGTCAAATGATTAATCGTGATTAATCACATCCAAAATAAAAGTTTTTTTACATAATATGTGTGGGTGCACTGTGTATAATTATTTTATATATATAAATACACACACATCCTTGTATATATTTAAGAAATATTTTCATGTATATACTGTATATAGATTTATATATAATTTATATTATATATAAATATTTTATATATAAATAATATTTTTTTCTTAAATATACATGCATGTGTGTGTATTTATATATATACAAAATAATTATACACAGTGCACCCACATATATTATGTAAAAAAAAAACTTTTATTTTGGATTTGATTAATCATTTGACAGCCCTATTATATATATATAGTAGATGCTATAGTAAACAGTTCCTCAAAACACAAGGGAAGAATTTGTCGTCTTGGTCTGACAATCCTCAATGTCCAGCTGTATGAGACAAGCCAGAAAAATTCACCAGAAAAGCTGCAAGCAAACCATAAGAAGCCGATGAAACCGAGTCAAGAATGGAGCAAAACCCCGTCGTAAGTTTCATCTACACCAGCACCACATGCAGTTTGTGCCGCTCTGCCAGAGGAAAATGAGTGAAACCTCTCTCATACATAAATATGGTGAGTGCTTACTTGACCGTTTCACAGCTGTTCCTGGTTAGCGGTTTTCTCAGAACGTTTCACACGAACTCTCAGAGCTGTACAAGCAAATGAACATGAATCATATTGTCTAAAACTAATCCAGACGTGCCATTGTACTCCAGCCTCAGAGGATGCTAGTGTGTAGTGCGGGTAAACTACATAAATTAAACAGAAAAATTCAGGAGGATCAAATCAATCAATATTATATTTGGCAGTGATTTCTATGACACATCCCTCATAGACTTCCACAGTAGTTACAGGCTTTATTATATTGGCTACAATAATGCCCTGTCTACATTGTAAGCATGAGATAACTAAACAGAAGTGTATATAGGTGATATTTTCCACTTTTGATTGCTTCTGTACTTAAGATTACTCTTGATAAAGGCATTTGATAAATTATTAAATGTGCACTTTAGTGGGATCACTTTTATAAAAGAAATGAATACTTCTTATTTAGCAAGGGTGCATTAAATTGGTCAAAAATGAAAGCAAATACATGCATAATGTTACAAAAGTAACATAATAGTAAATGTTTCTTGAGCATCAAATCATCACATTAGAAGGATTTCTGAAGGATCATGTGCAGGGACGGACTGGGACTAAAAAACGGCCCTGGACTTTGACTAGGCCCGGCCCAAAGCAATCGGCGCGCGGAAACTCGACAACAACAACAATAACGCCTGCCGCCTGGCATGAGTGTCACAAGACTTTAATTGTGGCTCATAATACTATACCTAGCTAACAGCAAATTATACAATCTATTCCATGCTGTCTTAACATGAATTTATTACTTAATAATCTTAATTAATTTATGCAGTAATTAATCTTAGCTACTGCACAAATAATAATACCACATCTAAATGAAATTACACCATTACAAATGTAACTTCTGTATTCAAAATCTTCAAAGTTTGTAAGCATTAACTGTAACGTTACCAACATTTTTAAAAGTAAAAGCACAACATATTTTCTTAATATTAGCTACAGCATGTGGCATTTTACAGCTAAAATGTTGAAGTTTAGCTGTTTTAACTACTGTAATCATTAAAAATGTAGCAAGCTGAATATCACTTCCTAACATCATCCCTAGCAAGTAACTTGCAAAGTAATTTCTGATTAATTCAGCTCGTGAGTAGTAGAGATAAAAGCCCGCCCGCACTTGATTGGTTGGGTCCTTACATGCGCTTCGTGAGGCACACGCGCACACGCGCACACACACGCAAGGTCTCTAGCTCGCTCCCTCTCTCTGCCGTGCGCGCACTACGCATGTGCGCTCTTATTCGCTCTAGATTCCAAGAGATTTTAACTAATTTGCGGGCATCAGTGAGCCGCTATCAATATGCGGGAGACTCCCGGAACTTCCGGGAGACTTGGGATGTCTGTGACTGCGTGTGTGGCGGGTGGTGGGCCGGCCCGCTGGCCGTCCTGGAGTACCGGCCGTTCTGTGATTCTCCAGATCACACAGATGGCCAGTCCGCCCCTGATCATGTGACACTGAAGACTGGAGTAATGATGCTAAAAATACAGCTTTACCATCACAGGAATAAATTACATTTTAACATAATTCAAATAGAACACAGTTATTTTAAATTGTAATAATATTTCAGAATATTACTGTTTTTACTGTATTTTTGCAGCTTTGGTGAACATTAAAGACTACTTTTCAAAAGCAAACAACCCTGTTCTCCAAATTTTGAATGGTAGTTTATGTGTGTTTCTGTAATTGGCCTTGCTATGCACATCATTCAAAAATATTGATATGGTCAATTCCCCTTGTCCATCATAGTCATATAGTATGATCACAGTCATAATCAACGGAGCAAGAGTGAGAGGATCAGGTTTACAATACTCTATTCTATCTTAAGTCTTTCCAGAAATGTCCATGACATGTTCCTGAACATCTGAAGGTTAATCCATCTCAGTCAAAAGCTCAGACTTCACACAGAGATATGCTCTCAGTGTCCCGCTGACAGCCGAAAACCAACGCACTCACCTTCAGACGTGTACATGCCCCCCAACACAAATGTGGAACAAATTAAACAGCGAAAGAATAGAGAGAAAAGTTATGCAAGAGAAGGTGACAGAAACATTGTTTGTTTGAATGAATGAAGCCCTAAAGCAGTTGTATATTTTCGCTAGAACTAAAATTGTAGAAAAATCAAGACGCGCTAAGATCGAGTAAACAGCGTCAAGTTAAAAAAAGGGGGGGGGGGGGGGGGGGGGGTTGTTGGCCATTCATGCCATGCCAAGAACAAGCTCCTGATTGGTTTGCCTGTAGCAGGCCTTCACTTTGAGCCAACACTCAGACAGAAACGACGCAGGAAGTGACTTTAACAACCCGCCGCAATTATCGCGTGCTCATTGGACTGGAAGCACAAGGCCATAATCAATTATCAATCTGCGGTGAGCAAAGGAGAACGAGTCTGGCGAGGTCAGCACATGCACACGCACATTTGGGGGATAGTCCGGGATCCTGTTTTCGTCAGACAGGGGTTAAGCTATAAAAAAACAGCTAAATTTATGAAATGTGGTCACCAGGGCTTTTCCAGTTGAGTGGGTGTAAAGCCGGCCAACAGAACAAACTGGTGAGCTGATGATCTGCATCACGTAAGGACGCCTGAGGGTCAGGTAAAGAGAAACCACAAGTTTAACAGCATCTGAGAAAGATGCGCTTATGATAACAGTGTGTTTAGTATTTGTAGGAAGAGAGAAATATATAGAAATAGGTGTAAATTATTTAGAGAAAAATTTTTTTTTGTCGATTTGTTTTAGAAAATCGTCAAATCTACACTACCATTCAAAAGTTTGGGGTCAGTAAGATTTCTCAGTAGTGTTTTACTCTTTTACTCACACGGGCTGCATTTATGTGATCAAAAGTAAAAGATACTGTAAAACTCCAGTCTTCAGTGTCACATGATCCTTCAGAAATCGTTCTAATATGCCGATTCTGTGCTCAAGAAACATTTATTATTATGATCAATGTTGAAAACAGTTGTGCTGATTAAAGGTAGGGTAGGCAATTTGTTTCATAAACACTTTTTTTATATATACTGGTTGAAACTCTCTTCACATCCTGATAGAAATCAATAATAGAAGTGGTCATAAATATTAAAACATGGACATATATCGTCTGTGGAAGTCTTAGGACCAGAGATGTTCATCCGATCATTGCATTCAACATGTATTTCCATACATCCATGCACCTGCTCGTGCAGACATCACACGTCATCAAGGGTATGCAGAGTTTTAAGGCTTGTTTCGACTGAGAAACAATCCCTTTTCACTGGGATCGTGAAAAGGCTTGTTCGACTTGAACCAGCACTCCACAGACCGATCGATGAATGACATCAAAATATCGCGAGAGCGATTAGAGAGCAGACGGCTCCGCATGCCTTTCAATCGCTCTCGCGGTACTTTGATGTCATAAACCGATCGGTCTGTGGAGCGCTGGTTCAAGTCGAACAAGCCTTTTCACGATCCCAGCCGAGGAATAAGGGTCGTATGTACCCAAACGATCAGTCATTTTCAAAAAAAAATATATATATATATAAAAAAAATATATATATATATATATATATATATATATATTTACACTTTTTAACCACAAATGCTCGACTTACACTAGCACTGCGATGTGCCACGCATTACGTAATCATGTTGAAAGGTCACGTGACGTCACGTAGGCGAAAGTACCTAGTGTTTACAAAGCAAACGTGCTAAGACTAAGTCAAACATCCTTTACAAAAACAATTAATAAATAAAAGGTAAAACGATGTGGGACGATTTAGCATTTTTCACCCTACCCTACATTTTCCACCTACATCAGGTTACCGCCTGACCTTTCCAACGTGATTACATAATGCGTGAAGTCGTGGACGTGCAAGACGAGCATTTGTGGTTAAATTATTATTTTATTTTTTTTATTTTTTAGAAAATAACGATGGTTTGGCTAGATAAGACCCTTATTCCTCGGCTGGGATCCGTAGAGCCTTTGAAGCTGCATTGAAACTGCAATTTGGACCTTCAACCCGTTGGTCCCCGATGAAGTCCACTATATGGAGAAAAATCCTGTAATGTTTTCCTCAAAAACCTTCATTTCTTTTCAACTGAAGAAACAAAGACATTAATATGTATGGAGGTGAGTAAATTATCAGCACATTTTAATTCTGAAGTGAACTAATGCTTTACGGTTATGATGTCAAATCCAATATAGTTCCCAACTGTGATGCACAACAGCTGATTTTCATTCCCCTCCACAAGATGGCAGCATTTGATTAAATATAGAGATGGCCTCAATGTCAGAACATGCTTTCAATTATGTGATTAAGGCATAAGATTGTGTACCTCTAAATTTACAATATATTAATTTATTATGAATAAACAGTTTGATAATAGCAATATCTTTGCTTATTATTAACAATATCTTATTGTTTAAATGGTATATATATAAAATTAAATTAATTATGGAAAGGAGTTTGCGAGTTTAAAAAAAGAACAGTGAACTGTCATCTGCAGCAACAACAACAAAAAGTTTTTATTTTTTTACATACAAAAATATGTAAGTGTTTAGAGGTCCTTTTAACTGTGCTTGTGTGTTGATGTACATCAGCCTAGCCCTGGGCAAACCAGGCCAATTTTGCATTTGAATTTGAATGACCTTAAAATCTACCTTGAAACAAATGAATCAACTGAATCCAAACATCGACTATCAGACCCCGCTGTCACTCACTTCCTATCTGTAATTTATTTGAAATTGAAATTCCTTCATTTGCAAATGTTCTTTGACCTTTGAGAGTCCATGCTGCTGTCTTTGTGAGTCCTGGTTGTCTGCTGTAATGCATCTCCTCCTGCCTCAGTTTCAGGCATGAAGCAGCTGTCCAGTGAGAGCAGCATTTCGCTCTCGGATGAGGGCGACGGTGATTTGAGTGAGTCTCTCCACAGATCTCTCCCTCTGCTCTGGCACCTGAAGAAACACAAACACACACGCATGTTGGGTTTTCTTGTTTTATGGGGACTTTCCATTGACAATGTTTTTTATACTGTACAAACTGTATATTATATCTCCTTACACTAACCCTACCCCTAAACCTTCTCATCACACAAAACTTTCTGCATTGTTACATTTTCAAAAATACATCACTTACTTAGTGTGATTTATAGCCTGTCTTTCTCATGGGGACCAAAAATGTTCCCACAAGGAGAAGGATTTCGGATATTGCCATCTTTGTGGGGATATTTTGTCCCCGTAACGTAGGGTTTATCTGAACAACACACACATATTTAAACACACTTGAATACACAAGCAGATGTGCTCAAAACATTCTTGACAACTTACCGGCCGTGATATTTGGCAGCCTGAGAAAAAAAATGTCAGGCCTCCTATTGTGCTCACAGGGTTTCAGGTTTTGTTTTCATGTCTCGGGGTCTCTTCTCTTAATTTCCTTATGCCACTGCATCTTTTTATGCTTTTGCATCAGTGATTAATTGCTGCACAACTCTCCTGGTCTTCTCATCTCTTTGAACTGTGTTCAGATTTACATTGTTGCATTAGACAAAGAAATTCTGCACTTTTCACTTTTGGACTTGGACCAAAATCTTGCTTTTCTTTAAAGGGATACTAGACTCTTTTTTTGGAAATAGGCTCATTTTACAACTCCCCCAGAGTTAAACTGTTGAGTTTTACCGTTTTTGAATCCATTCAGCCGATCTCCGGTTCTGGCGGTACTACTTTTAGCATAGCTTAGCATACATCATTGAAGTGGACAAGACCATTAGCATTTCACCAAAAAAAATGACCAAAGAGTTTCGATATTTTTCCTATTTAAAACTTGACTCTTCTGTAGTTTCATCGTGCACTAAGACCGACGGAAAATGTAAAGTTGCGATTTTCTAGGCTGATATGGCTAGGAACTATACTCTCATTCCTGCGTAATAATCAAGAAACTTTAATGCCGTACCATGAGAGCAGCAGGCGTAATGATATGACGCAGCGCCTGAAAATAGGCCACCTTCCGTCAACATAACGGAACTATTTTCAGGCGCTGCGTCATATCATTACGCCTGCTGCTCTCATGGTACGGCATTAAAGTTTCTTGATTAATCGCATTGTTACGCGCAAAATTGAATAATGAATTCTAAAGTAGTGTATTGCGCACATTTGATTTAAATGTACTGCTACAAAAGTGCAATAACATGTGGTTTGCAAAAACTTTAAACAAATAAGGTGCTTTTATACCAGCAGTATTCCCTTTACACAGTATCAATAAAATATTTATTGTAAATCTCAACTTAAACATTAATGTAATCAAATCAAATATTTAAACAAAGCTATTTGCCACTGCCAGGGCATTACCTTTTATCTAGCTTGTTAAAACGAGTCCAGTTTTCTTGTTTTTTTTTTTTTTTCTGAACAGGTATCTTGTATCAGGAAGCAGCAGAAACAGTCTATGTAGTCAAAGGGTCATGATCACTACTACAGATATAAGTCGACCAACGTTACTTCTCTGATAGCAGCTTAGGTTTGGTCATGGCATGCCATGGTTTCCCACGTAAGATTACATTAAACAGAGGTAAAGCCAATTTATACTTCTGCGTCGAACTCACGCCGTAGCTGTGTAGCGCGCGTACCCTGACGTGCATCTCTCCAAAAATGTAACGTCAATTCTACGCGTACCGCAAGCGCTGTGATTGCTAGAACCGCTCCCCGGGTTTCACACTCTCCCTCTGCATGTGTAATTGCGCGTCAACGCGGACAACGACGCAGATATATAAATGAAAACCAACGCGTATCTATAGCGTAGAGGCTCCGGCGTAGGTCCGACGCAGAAGTATAAATCAGCCGTGAGGTGAAGTGGTCGAGCACAGGTGCAGCGACAAGCGGGTGCGTTCCTGTGAAATAGTTGCGGTCATACTCGTCTCACGCACGCGCCCGCGCGTTGCCGAAGTTGAATTGTCTAACTTTTTGTACACGACGCGTCACACGCAGCACAAATCATTGGAAGAGAGACTGATCCTCGGCTCGCTGTTTGTGAGTTTCCAGAATCTAAATAGTTATCAGGACATCAACAGGAGGGAATTCACATGGCAGAGCATCCCCGCTAAACTAAACGCAGGCCTATCAGGTAAAGTTATGTATAATTTTAATTTAAGTTAAAAAGGCTACAGCTGCGTAGCGCACAGAAGCCGTTGCCATGGTTACTATAGAGCGCCTGTCATTCACTCGCGGAGCGCTGTCTCCCTTTCTGTTCACCTGAGAGAACCTGCCAAAGCCTCTCCACTGCTTGTTTGGGTGGGTTATTTGCTGGCTGACCAACATCCCACCCCTCCTGTGATCCACGGTTTGACTGTAGGCCTATGTGTATTCAGAGCCAGTGAGCAACGGACTTTCAAAATAATAATTTTTAAAAAAAAACTGCGTTAACGCGCGATAAAAAAATTGTCGGCATTAATTAATAAATGCGTTAACGCGATAATAACGCGTTAACTTGCCCAGCACTAGTAATTTGGTGTTTGGTTGTATAGTTTGTTTCTGCTGTTCTGTCTGTATTGAACATCATCTTGGCTGCTGCAGGCTGATGAGTGCTATAATAAAATGACTACATTGTTAAATGTGTTTTGATATTCATTATATTTTTATTATTAATATTTTATTTACCCATAAACTTGTCTTTAGGCAGCCATAAGTTATAGTGGCAAGAATAACTTTGTTAAACCTTTAGGGGCGGTTTCCCAGACAGGGTTTATATTAAGACAGGAGTTGGCCTTAATCTACTTAATAATGTTTTTTTTTTAAAGATTAAGTACATTACTAGCAAACAGATTTCCAGATTTATTTTCTTTTATTTCAAAGCTGATGTGTGCAATAGGCCTATATGTATATATATATATATATATATATATATATATATATATATATATATATATATATATATATATATATATATATATATATGCTTGCATTAAAATAATTGTCTCTTGTTTTTTTTTTATTGCAGTCTTTTTTGTTGCTTCCATTCATGCTTCTCAGTTCCAGGCAACTTTAAGATTCTCTTGGTTCATTCCATAGGCTACCTCTGTCACAGTTTGTTTTACAGTTTTTTCAAATTGCTAAGACACTAAAAGTGGAATTTGAGGCTCACTCGGTGAAATCATTCAAACTTTTTGCATAACTCTAAACACATTTCTCTACATTACACACACCATTCAAAACTAACAGCTCTTGTGTTTAATTTGGGAAACACTGCCATTTAAATGCAACATTAATTTCAGTTTGTGTCAATTTAAATAAGATTACTAAAGCAAATAATCTTGCTTTCTTCTCACATCATATGCTCCTGTGACCATGTGTCAAAAAATAACGTCCCACCTTCAAATGGTGCTTGATAGTGACTCCCAAACCTTATTGGACTTTTCCAAACATTCTAATTGGTTGCAATCATTTAAAGAAAAATGTACTGAACATGGGCTAAGGGCTGTGCTGTAGAGGGTTAATATTTAACCTTTAAACACTTCCCGTTTTTCCCTCAGAACTCTTATATCAGTTGATTATGTTTAAAATATAGATATCCTTACATTAATGCAGTTTATTTACCTAAGTTCCTGGATTTAATCAATCATTTTAATAGTAAATAAACATATTTTTATTATTTCACTTAAATAGAAAAAAAAAACAGTTGCATGCATGCAATGGCCAGTTAAAACATATAATAGATCACGCATTAAGTGTCTCCTTTTGTGGGGAAAGATAACATAAAATGGCATTTAATGTTGCCGCTAGATGAACCAAAAAAGACTGAAAAGGCGATGACAAATCATGACAAGGCTGACATCACACACTACGTACCCATGCATTATCCCTCGTGAACAATTACAACGTCTGATGTTTGCTTACGTGCAGACCAGTATACTATTATAGGTGTGTTCGACATCGGCTGCGGCTGGATGTAACTGATCGGCGCGAGTAGCCGCGTGCAGGCGGGGAGGAGCTGCAAACGGAGACGTGAAGTCGGACACTTTCTTCTGGTTCCTGTAGTGACCGCTCACGTGGTGTTTGTATACTTAGCACAGCTGAAGTGAAATAAATGCAATATTTGCCAAATACACCGATGTTTCAGAGATATTTTCATTCAATACTTTATGTACTGCTTCATACAGCGTTTGTTTGAACAAGAATAAAGTTCAACATAAGCCTACAGCTACTATCAATGAAGTGGAATCAACGTTTTTTAATCAGTTTTATTTTGATAAACATAACACAATACATCGCGACTACATGAAAAGAGTGTTTACTGTTATAAAAAAAACCTGATTTGTGAGCTTTAGTGGAACTAAAGGTGTGAGAATAAACCGAATAAACACGAAACGCACGTGATCGTTGTCATGCGGTGAATCCGGCCAATCGTGGAACAGCTGTGTCGTCATCAGAGCTCGTGCAGCCCAGAGCAGCCGCTCTTCAGGGATGCTTCTCATGCCCTGTCCCAAATGGAACCCTAAGCACTCGCGGTCTTCCTCTGAGTCCGCACTTTCGCGACGTAACGCCGCTTTGAATGTCGGGAAGAAGTCTGCTGTGGAGTCCGCATCAGCGCGGGCTCGGCAAAAGTGCCATCAAGGGCGCAAATCGACCGCAGAGGGGGCGCTCGCGAGCACCCTTCTGAGATCTAAAAATGACAAATGGGACACACTACGGTCTCACGGACTTAACGGACACGCGCACGCGGCAGCCATTGTAAGTCCACAAGACCGAAAGTGCACATGAAGTGTGCCATTTGGGACAGGGCCTAATTGCACCGCGAGGAGGCGAGGATCGAGGAGTGAGGAGGCTTCCAGAGGAGCTATGAGCGAGGATACACAGGTGTACCCTTTGCGGAAGAGTTTTATCGACTAAACATGACGCACGTATCAATTCTCCTCCCCCATCACATCTGTCACAATCATTTGAATTTATACTTTACTGTTGTAGTTTACATAAACCACACAACTCACATATTTCAACTAGGTATCTTGCTTTATTATTATTTATTATGAATTTCTTAAATAAACTAACTTTAACAACATAAGGGCAGATCCTTTGAGCACTGCCGATGACGCAGTGAAGTGACGTTCGAGTGATCAAGTATTCCAATGTATTAAAAAAGCTTTCATTCAATTCCTCCGTCCTCATTTTTTTCCCTTGCAGCCTTCCCTCGCGTCCTACAGGGGGTGGAGCTGAGACGCGAGGAAAGGAAAGGAGGATGCACAAATAAGAAATGAGAAGCACCCCAGAAGCTGCGCTGGCTGAGTTCTCCGGCTACTCTCGAATCGCTCTCGCGGTACTTTGATGGCATACGTCACAGTCACGTGGCGTCAGCGCTGTATCAAGTCGGACAAAATTTCTAACCGGCATGCACTGCTTCAAGTCTGCCGCCGATCGGTCTGCGCAGAGCTGCATGAAGTCGAACAAGCCTTATGACATCCTTCATTAATAAACATGACTTCTGATGTTTGTATACGTATATACCAACGAGAGACATACGTACCAGCGCGTCACATATGCAAATATAGTCTAAAATACAGCAATTTCATTGGCTACTGTGTTTTCTGCCGCGTTAACGCGAACAAACAGTGCGTGTTGATGCGGCCAAATTTCACACGTTTCGTAAAAAGACTATTGGCCCCGATCGCGTTCCATACTCAAGTGCCGCTCACGCTTGCGGTGTGAAACCCATGTGTGAAGCGGCCGTAAGGCTGCATCGAAAGGTAACTTCGCGTCTACTGCCATGTTTGATCCATAGGTATAAACAAACTGCTTCGGTGTGTCGCATAGACGCGTCATCGTCTTGCTGCTCCCTCCCCGTTCTGTGATTGGTTCCCTAAATGAGGCGAAAATTTGGTCCATGGTATCCATACTGCCTTTCAGCGTGAATAAAATCGCGCTGCGGGAAGGCAGTATGGGGAAACCCAGACTAAATGGTTGGTCTTGTCCACTTCAATGATGTATGCTAAGCTATGCTAAAAGTAGTACCGCCAGAACCGGAGATCGGCTGAATGGATTCAAAAACGGTAAAACTCAACAGTTTAACTCTGGGGGAGTTGTAAAATGAGCCTATTTCCAAAAAAAGTGGAGTATCCCTTTAACAACTTCTGTTCAAGTATTTCAGATTAATTTAAATATGAAATATTATATTAATTTAGAACATATTCATTATAAAGTAAATAAGTTAATATTCTAAATGTGTGTATATATATATATATATATATATATATATAACTTTTAAGATTTTATAATTTAACAAGATTTAACATTTCTTAATTTGGGCTTTTTCAACAAATTGTTTACAATAAAGTATCATTAATTAAATAAATAATTTAATTCAATATTTTAATAAATTGGCAGGGCTATCTTTGTATTTTATATTTTCTCCTCTGCTAGCTTAATGTGGACAGAAAATAACACATGGCTGATAGGAAAAAACATTTTTCTTTTTCTTTTTTATGTGTTCATTTTTCTTCCTTTCCACAGGAGCTGTTTTCTACCACTCTCAGTTCCAAGTTTTCAAATCCATGGATAAGAAGTTCTTAAACTCATGACACACATTTTCCACAGCTAACTCCATAGGATTCCAATTTATAACCAGAAGGATAAAATAAACTGAAATCTAGTGATTAAAAAAAAAATCAATTTGTGGAAAAATGATTAATACAAATAAAATGATTCAATGGCAATACAGCAGCAGCTCCTGAATTTCAGCAGCTCTACAATGTGCAATGCTTTTTAATCTTCATTTGGAGTCAATTTGGAAAAGAAAAGAACACAAAAAGGACTGAAATTAAGAGGAGGCTCCCTGTTTTTCCTTATGTAACACAGTCACTGTTCCCTTACTTAATTATGGGTACAAAACTCTTGAGTAAGGAGCCAAAACATCTGCAAGCGGTCAACTGAAATCCTGCAACCCTTCAACTAATGTCAGCTCCTTCACATACAGATTTCACACACGATTCAAATATAGCAAGAAAGATTATGCCACAAATTCCTATATCAGTGTATCATCAGATAACACGCTGTAATAAGGTCTAAACCAATGAAGAATGACCTCAGTGTATTTGTTAAGTCAGGAAATGAAGAACAAATGGCCTCAACCTGATTGCCACCCACATGTAAAACTCGGGTTCACGGAAAATAGCGCAATGTCTGTGGAATATTTACAAACGCAGAAAGAAAAGCTTGCCTACTTGTCCACAGCTAATGACAACATTACTCATGTGTTTTGTTATTGGTGTGAAATGACAGTCCTACTGGGAAAATAATAAATAGGCATTTTTATTTTCTCAAAAGAAGATCACCAACGAGGATCAAAGGTTTAAGCCTGCGAAAGTCTCATGTTTCCAATGAGTAGCAAAATATGACTCGCATGTAATAAGAAAGCAGCGGATCAACAACTTATTTCTTGGCTAGGTTGTATTCAAGCCGCCACGACATATGCGGGGGAAAATAAGATAATAATACTGTGTTGTGTTTGAGTCAACACACTAATTGAACATTTATCCTACTCTGAAGTGTGGTCCATAAAACTAAAAGAAATCCATCAAAAAGAATAAAAATGCTAAGCTTAATCAATTTAAAAAAAAAAAATAATAATTAAATAGTGTATTAGTTTAGGAGACGTCACTCACATTGGAGTATTTGCAGTCACAATGCTAACTATAGATATGTCCAGTGATTAAATCTGAAGAAAACCGAACTGGTTACTGATGTTTAATCGCTATAATTTGTCCGAATATTACATCACTTTTCCATTCCTGACAGCAGAAGGCTTACTAATGAGCTCTATTCTGTCTCTGTGTCATGGCCAACACTTAAAAGTACACATGGAACAGGAAATTCGACACTTGGAATTTTAATTTCTTGAAGTCTCGTCTTTTGTGCCTGTGGGGATTTTCCAAGAGTTCCAGTATCTTTTTCCAGGCTTTTATGGGATGGATAAAACATTTACAGGGGCCCTGTACAGGCCAGCCCAATTCACCTCTCTTGAAGGAAGTTGATGAGTTCTAGATGCTGTTTACTGCACTACACACCGTGCACTACAAAATAAAAAATAAAACCCCGAATCTTTCTTCCCAACCCAACAGGTCAAAGCTCTTTTAATAGATGAAAAAAAAAAAAGGTATCATATAAACCGGACTAATCTCCCAATATCTCTTGTAATCTTAACACTGATGTGTGCAGGATGATAATGGACACAATAAAACAATTAGAACAACATCCAAGAAAGCTCTGTTCCTTAAGAAAGAAGAAAAGTACAAAAACAACAATGGAGGAAAAAAGGCCCAATGGTTGTAATCCTACGACGGTAATTTAATAGAAAAGAAAATCTTTGAACAGACAAATCAAATCAGAATCATGGACACCAGACATGTGGTCGCTTTCTTTCCATTGTAAAGTCCCTCTTCTTTTCTTTCATTCGCTGCCTCTAATGATGGTCCCATTAGTGGAAAACTTCCAATGATGTAAAAAGGCCATTCAAACTCATTTTAACCTGAAATTGGCAGAACTAATGACATTTTCTCTTCTTGGCCTAGGGTTCCCGAGAGAGAGAGGTACTTGACTGGGGCTTTTGGATGTCCTTTAATACACCTTGGGATGTTTGTGAAATCATTTGCTCTATATTACATGGAAAATGCCTATAGAAAAGAACAATGCATTTAAAACCAGTGCCAATGTCTGTTACACATTACAAAAAATATATACACAAGCAAATTTCTTACACTTTTTTTCCTCAATTCAAAAAGAAAACTGCCTCGTAAAGTACTAAGATGACAGCTTATACAGCAGCGGACCACACAATGAGTGGTACACTAACTGTCCTTGAAAATTCAGCAGATTCAGACAGCCTTTCCAGCAGCACGTAATGGCCCACCTCACACAGACGGGCCCTTTGAAGACGGGACCTCAGCAATTAGGAATTTAACAATGACAATTTGCACCCTTCAGTCTTTTTCTTTCCAGGCAGCAAAGTGAGTCTTATTCCACTACAGGCCTGCCAGCGTCTCTCTATAATGACCTTCGTGAAGGTTTCAAACCCCTTTAATGCCAGCTGAACTGGAAAGAATACTTAATCACAGTGCTGAAGCCAGATCAATACGACAAGTACTAGAGTTTTACTAGCGGCACTTTCAGCCAAAGTGAATTTCAAGAACATTTTTCAGGCAGTAAATTGCTTTTTGAAATTAAGAAAATCGTGTTAATGTGTGAGTCCACCACAAGGGGGTAGCAGAAAGCGAAAGGTTTTGACTAAACGCGGATTGGGGGGCGCAAATTAAACACTACACATTAAATAAAGGAAACTTCTTATTCTGCCACCAGAACCCATGCAGACTCTGGGTCCCTCTGAAAACATAGTATTACATTTCTTACTCTGACCGTACATTCCTTTTGGGAAATTATAATAGCACCAGTTCCTGAATGTCCCTCCGGACTGCCAATCATAAGACAGTAGCCAGAGGCAAAGAGCTTGACAGAGACATCGAGCCCAAGTTACTGTCAACTTCAGAGATGTGATATGGAGCTGAACTCTGAGGTTCACCTTCCTCAACTGTAACTGTATCCAAAGGGACATTTTTTAATAGTAGACCAGCTTAGCGAATAACCGCAGGTCAAGAGGGACTCTGTGAGGTTTTAATTGAACTGGATAGGCCGGTTTTTGGATAGGACAGCAGCAGCAACCATGCTAACGTATGAATCAATAAATGGAATCAATTCAGTTTGAGGTTATTCCAGAGCAGAAAAAAGTGGCATTATACATCTTAAATTCTAGTACTTTCCATGAATAAGGCACAAAGCAAAGCCAGGTACTCTTCAACAAAGGGTCAACAAATGGTCAGTGATGTTGGCGAACCACATGCAGTGCACCATATCCATGGGAAGTGCCATTAACATCATCAGAAGAAAGCCAGCGATTGACTAACTCTATACAATTAACTTCATGTGCAGGAAATGGCAGTTTAAAAAATGAAAGTCAAAATGGTTTTGATTGAAAATACTACATTGGCTTATAGTTTTAGGAACACTTGACAGTTGTTAATCTCTTCCATTATCAGTTTAAGACAGATGATTCGCCCCACTGATTTTTCAAAACGTACCACCAGCACAAATACTTTTAAAAAGGACAGATTTGTGGGATTGTGCCGTCAAAATGCGTCCTCAACACGACCCCATCATTCTCATTCAGTCTCACCTCATATGAAAAGGATCTGAGCGTCATTATCTCTTCTCTTAAACTGAAGCACTGAATTACCCAATATTGATTCAGGAACTGCTCAGATAAACAAGTCAGGGTACACTGAAAGAAAATCAAAGTAATAATGAAGGTTTCCGTCGTGCGGTTACAAGGAGAATGGCATCTATAGTTTCTCGTGTCTTAAACAGGTTTTCCTCAGTGAACTGTGTTTCTGAATCTTCCCCTTTTTTTTTTTGTACAAGAGCCTCGGGCGTAACCTACCACATTCACAGGAACGGGGCGAAGAAAATACAGGAAGCTTTTGTTTCCATACCTGTGAATACTGCTCTATTTCAACAAGTCAGAGGGAGCGATTTCTGTGTTTGTACTTGACCTGGCGACAGATATGTTCCTAAACAATGATAGACCACAATGCTTTCCTACACTGACAGATCTGTTGAAAATGGTGAAATATGTCATGATATTCCAAGGCCCACATGCAGAAACCAAACATCCGTTGTTAACAACAAAACCTCTTGAGTTCCCCTCATCAGACTGGTGACATGCACAGAAAGGTCTAGCAAGAGATCAACCTGGGTCATGTATGTTATTTCCTTCAGAGCACAAAAGTGCATTTCAGATTCTACATCCTTATTTTCCTTCTCTACGCTCACCCATCGCCAAGTGCCCGCACCTCGTCTTGATGCATTAGGAACAAGCCTTTTCACGTAAATATTTCACCTCTCCCTCAAACAAAAGACTGTTGGCATTTGTTACCGAGCTGTCCAAACAATAATTAACATAGACTAAACAGTCGTCATTTCTGGATGAGCAAAGGTGAGAGTGTGAGACTGCGAAATTGGAGAAATTGCATAGAGGAAAACAATCCACCCTGCAAAGGAGGTGTCCTGGACTGTTTATATAGATAAAACATAAATACCCCTTTGCCCCTATACTGATAAAAAAATAACATGCTTTGCCTTTTTCCCCAGCATGGATTACTCCTAAATGGCCAGATAATGTATTTCAGACAAGAGATTTCATGAGGAATTATAACAACAATATTATACAATAGAGCAATAGAAACATTAGGTTTTGCTTTAATGACATCCGTTCATACAACCTCCACAAGTTATCTGGAGTGATTTGAATTCCAGGTTTAAATCTCACATGATCTATGTGGTCTAAAACCTCTGGACTCTGTATATTTAATATATAAGGTGTGGTTAAAGGTTTCCAGTGCAGGATATAGCTTGTTCAAAAGTTAGCGTTCATCTACGGCCCGACCTGACTTCCCACCAAGAAAAGAACCAGGACCAGAACCAGAGGTGAACCACTTCAAACGACTCAACCCAGCAAAGCTCATGCTAAATCCTGAAAAACTCCAAGCTCAAAACAAGATTACTACGCAGTGGACATTCAATACCTGACAGTGGGTGGTCGCCTCAAATCTAAAACAAGTGTTCTTCCCGTGGACAGGCTGCATGGGGCAGAACACGCCAATATGGCCTTTTACTGATTGAATGTTTACAAACCCATTTGGTCCGCCCCTAGTATAAGCATCAGCCTCTAATTTCTGATCTAATTTGTTTGTGAATGTTTTTGGTTGGAATGTTGTCTCACTATGAGAGTTTGCATGTGTATGCTTGATCTTGAGCGGGGCAGAAGGTATCAATGGCTCATGTAATCTGCCAAATCAACACTAAATAAACCCATTCAGTGGGTAACGGTGTACGATCACACATGCCAGCATGCATCTGGAGCACTCAAGGCATTATATAATGACGCACAGAAAATTTGGTTACAGTAAACTTCTAAAAATACACAAAAATCATCCAAAAGAGAAACTAGGTCAGAAATTATGAACGGGAAACCACAACATTATGGGTACAGATGTGCTTGTGTTATCCAAAAATCTGTTATTGTTGTGCCACTGTGCTCTGTGTTCTGCACATCACAACAATACGTGTGAAAAATGTAAGATCTCTGTGTGAAATTGAGATTGTTTAAAGCCAATATCACATCGATCAATGCTAGCTATGTTTCCATTTTTAGAAGAATTTTGGGATATTGCATTAAAAATGCTGGATGGAAACGCGCTCAATTGATTTTATCCAATAAGAAGACATGCTCATAAACTATGATGGAAACACATTCACCGAATAAGTCCCTCAATGCGCAACAACAAACTCACATGACTTTGCCTCAACAGAGGATGTGATTGGATAACTGGACTAATTTCATTGCACAGCATCTCAAATGCTGTTTTGGCCATTCTGAAATCCCCGAGCCAAAGCCTGTCATCAAACTGTTCGGGTATAATTACCTCCCACGACTGCGTTCCCAAACACCAGGCATTCGCAGTCATCAATTATGATGTCCAAAAAAAGAGTCACAGTTGCTGCCCCGATTGCAGAAATGTCCATTTTTATTACAAATTTATTACAATATTTTGTGCCAATTCCCAGGAAGTGACCATCTTGTTCTCTTGAAAACACGGGATGGAAACTGTGCTTTATTCACAAATTTTTTAAGTGATATTCCAATTTAGCGCTTAAGTTAAACTTGCAAGTTTGGATGGAAACATTTGGAAACATACGGTAATAAACATAGTTTATTCAATCAAAATCTTTTGGGGGGGGGGTTTCGTCGCACAAATTGAAAGACGCTAGTGTAATAATTTATAATATAATTAAAACATTTTGATAACATTAAAAGGACTGACACTGTTATTCTAAGCAAAGAAGGCAGATTTTTAAAGGCATTTAGCTGTTGTTTTTCCAGGGGTTTTGACCAACACATTTTGGTGCATTAGTGTTAAGTATCAAGAATACCCAACCCACGCTGCCACGGTACAGATCTTTTAGTTTAACACTGCGGTACAATATCAAAGGAGAAGTGCGCTGGCTTGGAGTTGTCAGCAGGGATCTTTCAAGCCC